>NC_090751.1:34710575-34723486 GCF_036898095.1 Palaemon carinicauda
CATGGTTTAAAGAAATGTTAAGAGACAGTCATTCAAATGAGATTGAAGAAGGTGGTTGCCATGAGTCTCTTTACGATATGAAATTACTGAAAGAGTTGATGTTATAATATCAAGAAATATTACAAGAAACGTTCTTTTAAGATAAACCGAACGGCATACAAGATACAATGACAAGGAAATAACTCCTTGTTACCTTCTGTTCATTATAAAAAAATTCGTTGGCCATCTTGCCACCTGCATAAAGTTAATCCTGCTGTACTATTATGGAGGGAAAATTATGACTAGCTGAAATATGGAAGCTTTGTAGATGTTGCCTGGAAGAGATGAAAATACTGTTTGAGTTCTGTCATTCTTAGTATTTTACTTATCTTAATGAAATGAACCTTGAAATGCAATGTTACCCTTATTAGCCGACACTATGGCGCTGGGAGAAGACTTTGAGGGATTCCACTTATAGGAATAAGACAAAAAATATCAATAATATTACTTGATAAATTATGGAGTTTCGAACGATTTCACATTTTCGAGTTAAAGTACTAAGCAAGTTCAAACGATTTTTATACACATAATATATTTCATAACAGACAGATTGACCAGATACACTGGATTAATCTAATGACCTATATCTTACACAACATCTTAAAAATAGGAATGACACCCCTGATTAGAATTACACCTGATTCACTTGGTATTCATCGGCACGAAGGTCACTTAAGGTAATAAGGTATTGCAAAAGCTTCCCAAGCAATACTTTGAGAAACTAATGGTGTACACGGGCAAGAATGTTTTATTATCACATGACTGGAATGCAAATGTTTTTCCTTCCTGTTCTATTTCGGATGTGAATATATAAGACGGACTCCAAATATCCTTACAGAGGGATGAAGTCATTACAGACCCTTTCCCTTTAGAACTGATAAAATCTCGAACTCTTCGGCTTGGAAAAAAGCTTGTGCGTTGCCATTATTGTTCCCTGGAATCAGTAGAACATCCTCCTGGAAGTCTTTACGTTTCTCAGAATATCGAGGAGTTGGTGTCGGGAGAGAGGACACGTGGGATACAGATCTTGACAGGGGGAGGGCTCGAGCCCCGTTACCAGTTGGCCCATGTGAGCGGCCAGCTGGTAAGTGTAGACTGGGGAACCCGGACCTTCCAGCACCACGTAGTTCCTGGAAAATAGAAAGCAGTGAGCTTCAAATTGTCTTATGTATCCTTAAAGGGAAGGTTCGAATTGATTTGTTACCCTGACTGGCTATTGTTACCTGTGGTGAGGTTCTGGGAACGAAGCCCCACCATGGTAAGTCTAGTTTGAGGATTGAGATGGCATTTTAAGTAACGTCAACACTAACTGCTGATTCCCGAAATGTAGGATCTACCCCCACCACCTCTTTATATATAATTCTTATCCAGTTCTTAAATTATACTTAATCTAGAATCGAGATGTGATTTAAGTTAAAAAATGATATACTCATCTCCACGCGGCAATAAAACTAGGTTTTACAAATATTTCTTTTCCTAAAGAAAAGCATTTGTAAACAACATATTTGATGCTTTGGCTGCCCTCATTTTAATAACAACTATGGACATCTCAGGAATCATCACAGTATCAAGTATAACTGAAACATAAAATTAAAAAGATATTTTGTGTGTGTGAGGGAATGTTTATTTTGGGGAAGGTGCGAATGGAATGGAAAAGCAGACAAACATAACACATTATGATCCCTAATCAGGGTCATAATCTGGGTTTTATATTGAGCAAAAATAAAAAATAAAATAGCGAAAGGTTTGAGATATATAATATAGAAATTTGTTCGGCGTTTTTTATGTATATTTGTATAAACAGATAATGTAAAAAGATTTGTTGAATTTAATTGATAAAGAAAACGACAGAAGAAACAAGAGAATTGGAGAAATGTCTTTTCCTAACGTAAGGCACTTAGACATAAGTATGAAAATCAAAATGCAAGACGATCGGGTATAGTACTATATATATATATATATATATATATATATATATATATATATATATATATATATATATATGTGTGTGTGTGTGTGTGTGTGTGTGTGTGTGTATATATATATATATATATATATATATATATATATATATATATATATATATATGTATATATATATATTTTTATATATAGTATATATATATATATATATATATATATATATCTATATATATATATATATAGAGAGAGAGAGAGAGAGAGAGAGAGAGAGAGTGAGAGAGAGAGAGAGAGAGAGAGAGAGAGAGAGAGAGAGAGAGAGAGAGAGATGTGAGTGTACATATTACTTCATGTTAGATATTTTTTTTTCATCTCTCGAATTATTTAACAAACGTTTAAAACATAGAAGTTAGAACGAACAGCACAAAAGCGTCTCGCTTAACTGAATGTTCACTCTTCATGAGATGAAACGAAGCAGAGTCAACATATTTCAGAAAGTGAACGTGAAGACGAAGCTGATACATCAAAGGTATAGTATACGAACGAACAAACTAGGCGAAGGAATACACACGTGGTTTCATAATATTATAATATAGAGGTAATGGTCTTCCTGGTCATGTACGCTACGGTAATTGAATCTGTGGAACCTTAGAAGTTCAGATTTATTGAAATTATTTTTTTTTTCTTTATATTCAGGTTGACATAAATCTTCTTTCGTAACCTATCTGTTACTTTGATAGCGTAAATAGATTTTTTTTATTTGTTTTATAGTTTATTAGTTTATAGTTTATAATTTACTTCTTACTTCCCTTATTTTATTATTTACTTCTCATTTTCGTTTTTCTCCCTAAAGTAATTTTAGCAAAGTTTCATTTCGGTCATACGAAATTGACCTCATGGAATTTTAATGTACATACCTCATGAAGCAGTTCTGACACTATTTTAACTATATAGAAAAATTTTCGGTTGTAGTTTTTAAAAGAGAAAGATATTTATGTTTTGCTATCAAAGGCTTTTCTGACATTTTATTGGATTCTGAGTTTCTCTATTTTCAAGATTTTAGAATTTTTAAGACGCGTAGATTTTAAAGATAATATTTAAATTTCTATTTATCACAGACCTTTCATAGTCTATTTCTATATCTCATATTTATCATATTTTTTAACAGATTATTAGCTTGACTCAGTGAGCTGGTAAAACTCCTCCTTTTGATAAATAAACAAACTGGATTACTTTTCCTAATAGAGACCCCTGGGCTCAACTATTATTCTTTACCAACCTTGTTTACAGCTTAAATATTGCTAATAATATGAGTATAGAGAGTTACTGAGATGCGAAACCTGTTCTAAGGAACATACTTCCACAAGAAGCCTTAGTTAATCAATATTAACATTTTCATAATTATAGACTTGACATAGAGAACTTATAATAAAATGGTAAAGCTTTTCACAGATGTTGGAAAAGGTTTGTTTTCGAAAGGATAATTTAAGGAAGTATTTCGTTAGTGGTCGAGAGAAAGTCTATAATGAGTGGCCTTACCGGAAGTTGAAGCGAATACCATAAAATAAAAAAAAAAAAAAAAAAAAAAACTAGGGAGCACTCAGTAAAGTGCAGACCTTAGCCACGGCAACTTATTTCTCGACCTTTTACTTGACCTTGACCTTTGACCTTAAAATTTGTTAATTGGCGTGGATTTTCATAAACTCAAATATGAACCAAGTTGGAAGTCTTTGTGACAACGATGTCCGTACTTATGGCTGATTGCGTGAATTGGATATTTTGCTTGACCGTGACCTTGACATTTGACCTTGGCCTTCCAAAATTATTCATTTCCAGCTTTTACATAACAGTTAATCCTTACAAGTTGCATGACTCTACGTTTAAAATTGCGGCTAGGAAACTCTTCGCAAACAAACAAACACAGAAACAGGGGCGAAAACATAACCTTCTTCCAACTTCGTTGACTGAGGTAAAATATAAGAATAGTGGATTCTTAGGGAATTTTGGGTGATTATTTTGGCCAAAGAGAAAGTTTTTTTTTTTTTTCTCTTGGCGTAAGTGTATTAAATGAAGCTAATTTTAGTCTTGCTTCCGTTCAATATTTTGAAACAGATCCTCCCAATCACACGAGATATAACGAAAAGTTTATTATGAATAGTGACCGATAGATAAACAAACACTAGGAAATACATACATACGCGCATATATATATATATATACATATATATATATATAATATATATATATATATATATATATATATATATATATACAGTATATATATACATTATATATATACATATATGCATATAATAAGAGAGAGAGAGAGAGAGAGAGAGAGAGAGAGAGAGAGAGAGAGAGAGAGAGAGAGAGAGAGAGAGAGATCAGATGCAGTAAAACTGACTTTGGTTCATGGATGAAGTGTAACAGTAACCCTGCGAGATTTTGACACCAAAATCTCGAATATTAGACAACTTTTTTCCTTTCCTCAAATTTGTTCCGCAATATTCAACTTTCAGGTAGATGATCAGTGGACGGTTACTGGCAACTGCCATTGGCTTCAGGTTTGGAATTGAAATGATCATATCTGATATAATTCCAAAAGTATCTATCTTCGATTGTAAATATAAAAAACCTTATTTTAGGAAAGGAAATACAACGCGAAATTATGTTCCTCTATCGAAAAACAAACACTTGGGAAATGCGTAGAATGATATTTGACAAATTTCCTATTTCGGAAAATGATTAGAATTTTATTTAGATTTTATAATTAAACATAAAATAATTAAATATTTACAGTTTTCTCGGCCTTGTCCATAGAACAGTCAAGGTTATATCAAGAAAAAACCTTGAAATCGCAAAGAAAAATAAGCAAATTCAACGAACACTTGAACTGAGGAACTAAATGGCCATATTTCCCTCATTGTAATCTATGGAAAAAGGCAATACGTCCATTCCCCTCACCCACTTCCCACATGACAACATAGTAATGAAGTCTGGTAACGAAAGAGGGGAAATGGAAAATCGCACCATGACGGACATGAAATAAAGACGATCTTTCTTTTCCGGATCTGACGAAGATACGACGCCGAAGAATTATTCAGTAAATTTAGGAACTTCTCGAATATACGTTTTTTTTTTTTCTATATTTTTGGGTGTGTAAGTGAAGCTTTTGCGATTTTTAAGGAAACCTTATCTTGACATACTTTTACGTTAGTAGACGGAAGTGAACGTCTTTTACAGAAAATAGATCGTTTAGAATTTTTCGTGGAAGTGTTGCTCACTGGTGTGCTTCATTTCACGACAGCATTGGTGCTCTATTTTTCAATTCAATTTGTATGCCGTTGAAACATATATATATATATATATATATATATATATATTCATATATACATACATACATACATACATGTACATACATATTTATATATACATATACATACATACATATATATGTACATATATATATATATATACATATATATATATATATATATATATATATATATATATATATATATATATATGTGTGTGTGTGTGTGTACATAAATATATATATACGGTATATACAGTATATACATAAATATATATACATATACATACATATATATATATATATATGTGTGTGTGTGTGTATACATACATACATACATAGCCTACATACATACATATGCATATATAAATGCATTTGGGATATGTATGTGTATACATACAGAGAATGTAGTGAAAAGCAAATGAGACTGAGTGTGAAAATATTTTTATGGACGATATTCCTTAAAATGTGTAAGATTCTCTACGGTGTTAATGTGTTTTCCTGCATTTTCATTTTTACAGTATACGGTCTCGAAACTTTTATACCTGAAGTAACGAGACACCAAATCCCAAAGGATTCTGCTTTAAGGTGCAAGTTAGTGTCCAAGGTGTTCTCTATCATATTTGCCAAATTATTAATGTCCCTGCGTCTTTCCCTTTCCCCGCGATAAGATTTTGAATATTCTTTAATGTCTGTTTTACTTTTAACGTTCAATTGTCGTTGTTCGTATCTTTAAACTCTCGAAACACGTCTCTAAAAATTCGGTAACCTTCAGTTCATTCCAATATTAAATATCGGTAATATACGTTCCTTATTGTCACTAGATATACATTTTCTTTCATACTTGAGTAATTGTGAAGTCATCCTATTGTAGAAGAATCAAGATAGAAACTGTGGAAAAAAATGTATTTGCAACATCATGAAGTTGCGATATGTGAATGACTGCAATATCAATAAATCAAATGAATACATCAATTATCTCTCTCTCTCTCTCTCTCTCTCTCTCTCTCTCTCTCTCTCTCTCTCTCTCTCTCTCTCTCTCTCACCTGAATAAACCAATGATATCCTTTTCAAGTTCCGTCAAATCGCTTGAGACGTGGTGGGCGTGAATTTCGCAGATGAATTTGGGTAGACAGGCGTGCAGGTCGAAGTGGAACGCTGTTGTTCTGATGAAGATTTCTGCAAATAAAAGAATTAGACTTTACATTCTGTCGTTGAAATCTGTCACATTTATGTAAAGATAAATCTTACCAAGAATGTAAATGAAATATGAGTTTTAGATCGTTGTAACAGAAACCTAAATTCGAGGTTATGAAGAGAAACATAAAACTTAATCAGTCTAACAAATATTAATTCTTAAGCAATAAACAAAATTGGAAATCTTCAATAAGAGTCATTATGAAAGATTTGAAATCTGAGTCATCATAACAAAGATTAAAATTCTGGTCTAAATAATAAGAACGTGGCACGAACTATTATAACTGAATATAGATTAGGTGTTATATAAGAAAATTCTGAAATATGTGCAATTAAGACAAAAAAAATATGTCATTCTAATAGCAATACGAAATCTGTATTTTTCTTATAACTTAGTACAATATTTTATAAAATAGATCAAATATATTAAAGGTTAATGAACATGAGCTTACTTGCATGTTTCTATAATTATTAGATATGAATACCTGTTTCGACTTTGAGTCATGCAAAAGGAAACGTGATTAGTAATAAACAGAACAAACCTACGACAACAAAGAAACACTAATTAGAGTGACTTTTCGTCTTATGCTTTGCCAGCAAATCGAGAATACTGGTTCTTTTGATTATGAATATATACTCTTCATTTGCAATTTGGAATTGAGAGAAGTGTGATGTTACAATGCTATGTAAGAAAGATTTTCCTGAAAGGGGTTTTTAAACGTGGGTATAATTAGACTTTTTATATGAACATGGAAAAGGGTCACTGGATAATCTTAAAATCGAGTTTCATTGTCTAATAACCCACCCCTCTACGAAATTCCAATGAGGTAAACAAATACGTTTCCATCTATGACTAAATAGATACACTTAGATGAATACGCCATATCCCTTTATGGGAGGATGCAGCAATGTGAGATTTATTTTCACTCATTATAGGAGGTAAGAACTTTATTCTTACACTTGTCAAAAGGTAAAAACTTGAGCTTTGTTTTTCCGGTTTTCTTGCTGTAATCTATCCTTCATTGTGGGGCAGATTTGGCTCTTCATCCAAAGTTAAATATCATACCCATTTGATTTACTTATTATTTACTTGGCCTAAAGCAGGCTAGCAAGGCCTTTACGAGTCAAAAAGGTAAACTCAATTATTATTATTATTATTATTATTATTATTATTATTACTATTATTATTATTATTATTATTATTATTATTATTATTATTATTAGCTCAGCTACAACCCTAGTTGGAAAAGCGGGATGCTATAAGCCCAAGGGCTCCAACAAGGAAAATTAGCCCAGTGAGGAAAACAAATAAAGAAATAAATAAAAGATGTGAGAAATAATGAATAATTAAAATAAAATATTTTAAAAACAATAACAACATCAAAACAGATATTTCATATATAAATTATAAAAAGACTTATTTCAGCCTGGTCAACATAAAAACATTTGCTGCAAGTTTGAACTTTTGAAATTCTACCGATTCAACTACCCGATTAAGAAGATCCTTCCACAACTTGGTCGCAGCTGAAATAAAACTTCTAGAATACTGTGTAGTATTGAACCTCATAGTGGAGAAGGCCTGAATATTAGAATTAACAGAAGTTAATTCAGGCAATTCATGTAATAGAAAATTCACTTATGAAGACATAAGTTCATATTACCATAAGTTTTTATATTGCACTAAACTCACGTAACATTACATTAGTTACTCATATGTGATATGGGGTATAATTTACGTTATTATTAAACTATTGCTACTATTGGTTGATATTTCGTTTGCACGTGTTGATAGGCAAAACTATTGTATGGGCTTTGTTTTTCCGTATGGGGAGAGGCAAGAAAATTAGCATCATTTGCATATTATTATTACTTGCTAAGCTACAACCCGTTGTAAAAGCAGGATGCCATAAGCCCAAGGGGCTCCAACGGAGAAAATAGCCCAGTGATAAAAGGAAACAAGGAAAAATAAAATATTTTAAGAATAGCAACAACACCTAAACAAATATTTCCTATATAAGCTAGAAAAACTTTAACAACACAAGAGGAAGAGAAATTAGATAGAATGGTGATAGAGTCAATACCATGACCATTACTCTGACGTGTGGTAGAAGGTAATATAAAAGACCATGATCCTTACGAGATTTCCCCTTAAAGGTTTTAGCGAAGTAAGCCTCTTCCTCGTCTTGCTCGTTTTCATTCTCGTCTTCATGAAGCAAGTGGCCATAGTCTCGCTTGAGCTTCGACGTCTCCTGCTGCTGCTGCTGGGTCCTTGGCTTCTTGGTATCCTCCTCCAGGGCTCCCAAGGATCGTCCCAGGCGGCGTGCTGCTGACTGTTGGGGGGAATTATTTCATTATTTCAGGTTTCGGAAAAATCGATCTTGGTGATTACTATTATTATTCTATCATTATTAGTATTGTTATTATCGGTATTATTTTTTATTATTGCTTTAATTACATCAAAATTATTACTTTTGATATTGTTATTGCGGCCGTTGTTTTCCTAATCATTTCAGTTTAAAGGTAGATTTTATTTACTACTACTACTACTACTACTACTACTACTACTACTACTACCACCACTGTTGCTGCTGCTGCTGCTGTTGCTATTATCACCATCGTCATTATTATTATTACTGTCATTAATATTGCCATCAATATTAAAGTTTAATTACTACTACTACTACTACTACTACTACTACTACTACTACTACTACTACTACTACTACTACTACTACTACTGTCAGCATACTCATAGTAAAGTCTATAACAATCTCCTGTTTGTGTTTGTCTGGAGGCATTGGCTGCCCACTTGCTCTTATTGTAGCGATTATATTTGCAATGTTGTTCGACAGCTGATGTCCGATTGGTAGGCGCCTCTGACTATTCAATTAAGACAGGAGGTTCCTTGGTAATGGTTCTACGGATGTGGAGATCATTTCTAATAGGACAGAGAGAGAGAGAGAGAGAGAGAGAGAGAGAGAGAACTTGAAAACATCAATATACAGTATATTACTAGATGAGCTAGCATTGGAGTCGAGGTGGGAGAAAGGAAAAGACTAGCATTAGGGATATATATATATATATATATATATTATATATATATATATATATATATCTATATATATACATATATATGTATATATATATATATATATATATATATTTATATATATATATATATATCTATATATATATATGTATATATATATATATATATATATAAAATCTCCTCCAACGCCTATTGACACAAAAGGCCCCGGTTAGATTTCACCAGTCGTCTCTATCTTGAGCTTTTAATTCAATACTTCTCCATTCACCACCTCCTACTTCACGCTTCATAGTCCTCAACCATGTAGGTCTGGGTCTTTCAACTCTTCTAGGGCCTTGCTGAGTCCAGTTAAAAGTTTGTTGAACTAATCTCTCTTGGGGAGTGCGAAGAGCATGCCCAAACCATCTCCATCTACCCCTCACCATGATCTCATCCACATATAGCAAACGAGTAATCTCTTATAGTTTCATTTCTAATCCTGCCCTGCCGTTTAACTCCCAATATCCTTCTGAGGGTTTTTGTTCTCAAATCTACTAAATCTGTTTGAGATTGTTTCATTTTCATACCACGACTCACATCCTATACAGCAACACAGATCTCATTAAACTGATATATAGTCTGACTTTTATATGAAATTTCAGGCGATTTAATTTCAAAATTTTACTTAACCTTGCCATTGTCTGGTTTCCTTTTTTCAATCTTTCATTAAATTCTAATTTTAAAGACCCTGTATTGGAGATCATAGTTCCTAAATACTTAAATGATTATACCTTATTAATCCTTTCTCCTTCCAATGATATTTCATTTTCCATTGTATTTTCCGTTCTCATCATCTCTGTCTTTCTTCTGTTTATATTAAGGCCTTGTGATATTTCATGCATTCTGGTAAGCAAGCATTGCAAATCCTGTATTATTCTGCTAATAAGGACAACAGTATCAGCATACTCTAGGTCTGCTAAATTCCTTTTACCAATCCAGTTCAATCATTCTCCACCATCTTCAACTGTTCTTCGTATTACAAAATCCATGAGGAGGATAAACGACATAGGTGACAGCACATTCCCATTGGAGTACTCTGCTGTTCACTGAAAATTCATTTGATAGAACTCCACTAACCTTAACTTTGCACTTGCTATGCTCATGACCAGACTTAATCAAATTTACATATTTAAGAGGAATTCCATAATAACACAGGACTCTCCACTAAATTGGCCTGTGCACACTATCAAAAGCTTTTTCATAGTCCACAAATGCCATCGAACGTATATTTCTATATTCTACGCATTGCTGTACAACATGTCTCAGAATGAGAATTTGGCCAATACAACTTCTCAGATTTACGTCAATCTTCCTACTGTATCCAGTCTCTTTCAAATAAGCATGCTATATATTTTCATGATGACTGACGTAAGTGTGATGCCTCTGTAATTATTGCAATCAGTCAGATCTCCATTCTTTGCCATTTTCACCAATTCTTATTCATCAGGTTTTGCCTCTTCATACCACATTCTACAAAATGTAGTCTGGGAGTCATTTCATTTTCAGCCAATATCATCTCGGTAGTTATTCCATCGCTATCAGGGGCTTTCCATCTCCTGAGTTTTTAAAGGATAGCTTCGACTTCAAACACACTGAATTCATTCATTGGCACATCAAAGTCTTCCTCAGGTATATCAGTCAAATTATTCCCTTCGTATCTCCTAATCATGTCCTCACTAAAGTGATCCATCCAACGTTGTCTTTCTTCATTTTCTGTTCTTATAACAGATCCATCTCTCCTTTTGAAACATGTATGCTTCTTCTTTGCCCCAGTAGAGATTTCATTAATAATTTTATAAGCGATTCTTACACCATAGCCAATTCCTGAATTCATGGATTTGTCAGCCTCAGCTGCTTCAATGTAGTAATTCATGGTGGGCCGGGAAGTCGGGGAAAACTCGCTGGTAAGAGACTGATGTCTCGCCAGGTAAATCCTGAACTGCTGGGTAGCAGTTAGGTTCTATCTTCTTGTATGGCCTCTCGTGGCATGGTTGGTTTCGACCTGGCCTTTCATTAGAAGGGGCCGTGTTCGATCCCAAGTATGAGGTAGAAATTTATTTCTATTTGAACACGATGTTGTGTTGATATTTATCCATATTGACTCATTAGGGGTAATTTGAATGAATTACTACCAATTGTGTCACGTGGTGGGCCGGGAAGTCGGGGAAAACTCGCTGGTAAGAGGACTAATGTCTCGCCAGGTAAATCCTGAATTGCTGAGTAGCAGTTAGGATCCGACTTCTTTTATGGCCTCTCGTGGCATGGTAGGTTTCGACCTGGCCTTTCATTAGAAGGGGCCAGCGTTCGATCCCAATAATGAGGTAGAAATTTATATATATATATATATATATATATATATATACATATATATTAGAGGATCAGAGCAAAGTTAAATGAAAGTTTTATAAAAGCGTTGTTAGACCAGCCATGCTCTATGAGAAGCAAAGACTTGGCCAAAGAAAGAGCAAGAAAGAAATGGAAGTGGTCGAGATGAGACTCCTGAAATGGATGTGTGGTGTCACACAAATGAAAAATCCGGAAAGAATTGATTAGAAGGACTGTCAAGAGTATTAGAGGTTTTAAAAAACCTCAGGAAAGAAGACTGAGATGGTTTGGTAAAGTCATGAGGAGAGAGATGAACACATATGTAAATGGGTCATGAATATGAAGGTGGAAGTCAGAAGAAGGAGGAGAAGGCCAAATTTCAGGTGGAAAGATAAATTATTGAATGACATGAATGAAAGGGGTCTAAGAGAACAAGATTGTACAGGGCAGAGGGGATGGAGAAGGTTGACTAGAAACAGCTAGGCTACCCCAGATAGAAGTGAGAATGCTGAAGGCAAAGAAGGATATATATATATATATATATATACAATAAATATATTTATATACATATATATATATATATAATATATATATATATATATATATGAGAGAGAGAGAGAGAGAAAGAAAGAGAGAGAGAGAGAGAGAGGGAGAGAGAGAGAGAGAGAGAGAGAGAGAGAGAGAGAGGACGTTATAGTATTGTGACGCCTTAACCCTGTTTTTCAACTCTGAGGGACGTTCAACACTAATGAGTTTCTTCCAATAATTAAAAAGAAAACATCTACTCGGACTTCATAATCGATAAGGGCTAGAAAAAAGTTGAAGAATGTCCCAAATAAGTACCACGATTATTCATAGATAACATTGACACAGAAGTTAACAAATGAACACCCCTGCGGCCTACATTCCTTTCCTTTCTTTGGACCTGCTCCTGTATCTTTAAAATAAATGATGGCTCAGCCACAGCCAGTTTTTATGGACTTGATGAAAAGCTGGTGAAAGTAGACTTCTCAATAGGCTTAATTCACAG
>NC_090751.1:34723986-34728986 GCF_036898095.1 Palaemon carinicauda
TGCGATTTATTAGTGGAAACTTTTCTTCTTGATTCATGACTTTTACGTTAGTAGACGGAAGTGAACGTCTTTTACACAAAATTGATCGTTTAGAATTTTTCGTGGAAGTGTTGCTCAGTGCTAGGCTTCATTTCACGACAGCATTGGTGCTCTAATTTTTCAATTCGTATGCAGTTTAAACATATATACTGTGTGTGTGTGTGTGTATATATATATATATATATATATATATATATATATATATATATATATATATATATATATATATATATATATATATATATATATATATATATATATATATACAATACATGTACATACATACATATATATACATATACATACATACATATATATACATATATATGTATATAAATACAGTATATATATATATATATGCATACATATATACATACATATATATGCATACATATATAATAGCATATATAAATGGGATATGTATATGTGTATCTACAGGGAATGTAGTAAAGAGCAAATGAGATCGAGTGGGAAAATATTTTCATGGATGATAATCCTTAAAATGTGTAAGATTCTCTCCGATGTCAACGTATTTTCCAACATTTTCATTTTTACAGTATACGGTCTCGAAACTTTTATACCAGAAGTAACGAGACACCAAATCCCAAAGGATTCTGCTTTAAGGTGCAAGTTAGTTTCCAAGGTGTTCTGTATCATATTTGCCAAATTATTAATGTTCCTGCGTCTTTTCCTTTCCTCGCGATAAGATTTTGAATATTCTTTAATGTCTGTTTTACTTTTAACGTTTAATTGTCGTTGTTCGTATCTTTAAACTCTCGAAACACATCTCTATTAAATATCGGTAATTTACGTTTCTTATTGTCATTAGACATACATTTTATTTCATACTTGAGTAATTGTGAAGTCATCCTATTGTAGAAGAATCAAGATAGAAACTGTGGAAAAAAAAATGTATTTGCAACATCATGAAGTTGCGATATGTGAATGACTGCAATATCAATAAATCAAATGAATACATCAATTATCTCTCTCTCTCTCTCTCTCTCTCTCTCTCTCTCTCTCTCTCTCTCTCTCTCTCTCTCTCACCTGAATAACCCAATGATATCCTTTTCAAGTTCTGTCAAATCGCTGGAGACGTGGTGGGCGTGAATTTCGCAGATGAATTTGGGTAGACAGGCGTGCAGGTCGAAGTGGAACGCTGTTGTTCTGATGAAGATTTCTGCAAATAAAAGAATTAGACTTTACATTCTGTCGTTGAAATCTGTCACATTTATGTAAAGATAAATTTTAGCAAGTATGTAAATGAAATATGAGTTTTAGATCATTGTAACAGAAACCTAAATTCGAGGTTATGAAGAGAAACAAAACTAAATCAGTCTAACAAATATTAATTCTTAATTAATAAACAAAATTGGAAATCTTCAATAAGAGTCATTATGAAAGATTTGAAATCTGATTCATCATAACAATGATTAAAATTCTGGTCAAAATAATAAGAACGTGGCACGAACTATTATAACTGAATATAGAATAGGTGTTATAAGAAAATTCTGAATGATGTGCAATTAAGACAAAAAACATATATGTCATTCTAATAGCAATACGAAATCTGTATTTTTTTTATAACTTAGTACAATATTTTATAAAATAGATCAAATATATTAAAGGTTAATGAACATGAACTTACTTGCATGTTTCTATAATTATTAAATATAAACAGAACAAACCTACGACAACAAAGAAACACTAATTAGAGTGACTTTTCGTCTTATGCTTTGCCAGCAAATCGAGAATACTGGTTCTTTTGATTATGAATATATACTCTTCATTTACAATTTGGAATTGAGAGAAATGTGATGTTACAATGGTATTTAAGAAAGATTTTCCTGAAAGGGGTTTTTAAACGTGGGTATAATTAGACTTTTTATAGGAACATAGAAAAGGGTCACTGGATAATCTTAGAATCGAGTTTCATTGTCTTACAACCCACCCCTCTACGAAATTCCAATGAAATCAACAAATACGTTTCCATCTATGACTAAATAGATAAACTTAGATGAATACGCCATATCCTTTTATGGTAGGATGCAGCGAAATGAGCTTTATTTTCACTCATTATAGGAGGTAAGAACTTAAGCTTTATTCTTACACTTGTCAAAAGGTAAAAGCTTGAGCTTTGTTTTTCCGGTTTTCCTGCTGTAATCTATCCTTCATTGTGAGGCAGCTTTGGCTCTTCATCCAAAGTTAAATATCATACCCATTTGATTTACTTATTATTTACTTGGCCTAAAGCAGGCTAGAAAGGCCTTTACGAGTCAAAAAGGTAAACTCAATTATTATTATTATTATTATTACTAGCTCAGCTACAACCCTAGTTGGAAAAGCGGGATGTTATAAGCCCAAGGGCTCCAACAGGGAAAATTAGCCCAGTGAGGAAAAAAAAATAAGGAAATAAATAAACGATGTGAGAAATAATGAACAATTAAAATGAAATATTTTAAAAACAATAACAACATCAAAACAGATATTTCATATATAAATTATAGAAAGACTTATGTCAGTCTGTTCAACATAAAAACATTTGCTGCAAGTTTGAACTTTTGAAATTCTACCGATTCAACTACCCGATTAAGAAGATCCTTCCACTGCTTGGTCGCAGCTGGAATAAAACTTCTAGAATACTGTGTAGTATTGAACCTCATGGTGGAGAAGGCCTGAGTATTAGAATTAACAGAAGTTAATTCAGGCAATTCATGTAACAAAAATTCACTTATGAAGACATAAGTTCATATTACCATAAGTTTTTATATTGCATTAAACTCACGTAACATTACATTAGTTACTCATATGTGATATGGGGTATAATTTACGTTATTATTAAACTATTGCTACTATTGGCTGTTATTTCGTTTGCACGTGTTAATAGGCAAAACTACTGTATGGGCTTTGTTTTTCCGTATGGGGAGAGGCAAGAAAATGAGCATTATTTGCATATTATTATTACTTGCTAAGCTACAACCTGTTGTAAAAGCAGGATGCTATAAGCCCAAGAGGCTCCAATAGAGAAAATAGCCCAGTGAAAAAAGGAAACAAGGAAAAATAAAATATTTTAAGAATAGCAACAACACCTATACAAATATTTCCTATATAAACTAGAAAAACTTTAACAACACAAGAGGAAGAGAAATTAGATAGAATAGTGATAGAGTCAATACCATGACCATTATTCTGACGTGTGGTAGAAGGTAATATAAAAGACCATGATCCTTACGAGATTTCCCCTTAAAGGTTTTAGCGAAGTAAGCCTCTTCCTCGTCTTGCTCGTTTTCATTCTCGTCTTCATGAAGCAAGTGGCCATAGTCTCGCTTGAGCTTCGAAGTCTCCTGCTGCTGCTGCTGGGTCCTCGGCTTCTTGGTGTCCTCCTCCAGGGCTCCCAAGGATCGTCCCAGGCGGCGTGCTGCTGACTGTGGGGGGAATTGTTTCATTATTTCATGTTTGGAAAAAGTAGATCTTGGTGATTAATATTATTATTCTATCATTATTAGTAGTATTAGTAGTATTGTTATTTCGGTATTGTTTTTTTTTTTATTATTGTTGCAAATTGTTTTTTTATTATTGTTGCAAATTACATTTCAGTTTAAAAGTAGATTTTAATTACTACTACTACTACTACTGTTGCTGTTATTACCATCGTCATTATTATTATTACTGTTATTATTATTGCCATCAATATTAAAGTTTGATTACTACAGCCAGTACTACTACTACTACTACTACTACTACTACTACTACTACTACTACTGTTGCTGCTGCTGTTGCTATTATCACCATCGTCATTATTATTATTACTGTTATTATTATTGCCATCAATATTAAAGTTTAATTACTACTACTACTTCTACTACTACTACTACTACTACTACTACTACTACTACTACTATCAGCATACTCATAGTAAAGTCTATAACAATCTCCTGTTTGTGTTTGTCTGGAGGCATTGGCTGCCCACTTTGCTCTTATTGTAGCGATTATATTTGCAATGTTGTTCGACAGCTGATGTCCGATTGGTAGGCGCCTCTGACTATTCAATTAAGACAGGAGGTTCCTTGGTAATGGTTCTACGGATGTGGAGATCATTTCTAATAGGACAGAGAGAGAGAGAGAGAGAGAGAGAGAGAGAGAGAGAGAGAGAGAGAGAGAGAGAGAGAGAGAGAGAAATTCAAACCATCAATATACAGTATATTACTAGATGAGGTAGCATTGGAGTCGAGGTGGGAGAAAAGGAAAAGATAGGCATTAGGGATATATATATATATATATATATATATATAGATAGATAGATAGATAGATAGATATAAAATCTCCTTCTACGCCTATTGACACAAAGGGCCTCGGTTAGATTTCGCCAGTCGTCCCTGTCTTGAACTTTTAATTCAATACTTCTCCATTCATCACCTCCTACTTCAGGCTTCACAGTCCTCAACCAAGTAGGACTGGGGCTTCCAACTCTTCTAGTGCGTTGTTGAGCCCAGTTAAACGTTTAGTGAACTAATCTCTCTTGGGGAGTGCGAGGAGCATGCCCAAACCATATCCATCTACCCCTCACCATAATCTCATCCACATATGGCAATCAAGTAATCTCTGTTATAGTTTCAATTCTAATCCTGCCCTGCCATTTAACTCCCAATATCCTTTTTAGGGCTTTGTTTTCAAATCTACTAAACCTGTTTGAGATTGTTTCATTTTCATACCATGACTCACGTCCATAGAGCAACACAGATCTCATTAAACTGACATGTAGTCTGACTTTTATATGTAATTTCAGGCGGTTTGATTTCAAAATGTTACTTACCCTTGCCATTGTCTAGTTTTCTTTTTTCAATCTTTCATTAAACCCTAATTCTGATGACCCTGTATTGGAGATCATAGTTCCTAAATACTTGAATGATTTTACTCCATTAATCCTTTCTCCTTCCAATGATATTTCATCTTCAATTGTA
>NC_090751.1:34731486-34746486 GCF_036898095.1 Palaemon carinicauda
GTGTGTGTGTGTCAAGAAACTAAACATAATATTGTGTTCAATAGTAATAGATTATTTCCTATTAAGATCAAACACTGGTATTCTCAAATGAAATGAAAAGTACCTGTCAATCATCCAGCAGATGCACCTAAGTGTTTACTATTTTTCAGGGTCTACCAGGGTGCAACTAAAGTTACATACCAGCAAATTTATACCCAATATCCCTAACCCACCAGCTGGTCCAATTAATAATATTTATTTCGAATTACCCCTGAGTCAATATATGATGAAAATAAACAATATCGTGTTCAATACATTTAAATTTTATATTTCTACTTAACAGTCAAATCGAACCCTAGTTCCTCAAATGAAAGGCAAGGTAGCTTACATTAAAGGAGAGGGGTTCAATCCTTATTCGAGGTGGGGTGTGTGTGGTGTGTGATATATATATATTTATACATATATATATATATATATACTATATATATATATATATATATATATACACTGTATATATATATATATATATATATAAAAATAGTGTGTGTAATTGAATTTAAATTTAAACTGTAACCATATGACACTGACCTAAAATATTCATACTTTTGTACCCAAAGATATTCCAATTACTCCTTTTTTAGTGGATTTCTTCATCTATTTTAAACGAACCCATGGCATCATCGCCCAACCTTGAACTCTCCCTTGCCCTTCCCTGGGAGATATGACGAGACCCAGACAGCCCTCAAAAAATAAGGTTCACGAACATACCCTAGGTAGTTATCACTGTGGAGGTATTCTCCCCCCCCCCCCCCTCTCCACCCCCGCCTCCCTAAATTGACCAGTACAGCTTGCCTTGACAAACGACAGGACTATGTACTTGTTCTACGCAGTCATCTTCATTGAGTCCATGACCGCCTTCTCGCCCTACCCCAATAAAGAAGGTCGAAGGACAAGCTACTTACCTTGACGGATGACCTGACGCCGCTTGGTGAGCCTCGGGGGTCGTCATCCTCGAGCCAGGGACGACAGCAGAAGCAGCGCCGACATGATCAGGGACAATCGCAATGCGACGATTCCTCTCAGGACCCATCCCGTCCAGTGTGAACAATGGGTAGTGAAGTGTGAGGGATTCCTTCTCTCTCTCTCTCTCTCTCTCTCTCTCTCCTCTCTCTCTCTCTCTCTCTCTCTTTGTGCTGCTACTGGTGGTGGTGTTCGCTTCGTAGGCTGTTTTGCCTTGAGGAATTCCCTAGTTTTGGTCCCCTGCTGCTGTTCACTCTTCTGTGGAAAACAAATGATAGTTGAATATTGTAAAAAAAAAATTCCATTACCTTTTCTTTAATTAATTTTTTAGGGAATGTGTTACGTCAATTTTACCAATTGTAATAATCTAGCCCAATTTCTTAACAATTCTGGGAAAAACTCACTTAAGAAATATGTCTGTTTTGCTTTATACGAATTTCCCTTAAAAGTGCAAAATCACTGTTCATTTTCACGAGTCATTCTGAAGTTGTGCAATGGATACAGAAATGTATTAAAAAATTGGTTTTTGCCGACATCAACTTTTTTTACATTTATGTGGACTGGACTTATTTTTTTTTCTCTGCCTATAATCTTACGTAAGAATTGCCAACTCCTCCTTTAAGAAATAACTTCGAAATATATTAATTTTCTTATAATTGATATAAAAATATTTTTTTCGTGGTTGGTTTTAGGCCCCATTCCAAATCTCATAAAAAAGGCTAAAATAAATTTCTATTAATTGGTTTTTGGTCTGGTTATTAAATAAACAATTCCACCATTTATATGAAAATATTTATATAAATCATTTTGACATTGTAACCTTGTCACAAAAATCAACATTCCAATAATTTTCTAAGTTCTCTCCCAAAACAAAACTGAAAATAACAGTAGACCCAAGGTCCTTTAGACCTTGAGTAGACCAAAGCTGTAGCAGACAGAGAAAATGTCCCAATCGCCGCCGGGCAAAATAACGAAGGAACACGACAGAACAATAATGGAAGTTCCAGTAGTTTAGAGAAGTATTTGACTCACCTTGAAGTCTGGTGTCGTTCGGGGTGGGTGTGAGAGGCTGGCGCACAGGATGTCTCGTAGTCTGGTTAGCGGTGGAATGACGACGTGAGTGGTTTAACGAGACCTTGTCTTTTTTCATTTGAGTTTTTACATTAATTTTCCGGCCTATTTCTTCGTCTTATATAAATACGTCGACCAGTAAATATGCTGTTTTAGGTAGATTTCACATGGCTTGAAACTCGATTGCTATTCAATACATTTAGATTTGAGTGAGTTTAGTAAGGTTCATTGCGATCACAAAATATGAAAGTCTGTTCAGTGCAACAAAAAAATAAAAAAATTAGAACACATGTAACGTTATGTAATTCACAAATTAGTGGTTTTCAGTGCAGGCACCATCACAAAGGCTTTCACTTTCCACACTTGAGTTCCCTTTTCTTATTCCGCAAAGTTTCGTAATTTTTGTGGGTTTTTTAGCTTCTTTCACTTTTTATCTTCGAGTTTATTCAATTAGTTTTCTCGAAGGTCAGATTTTCAACTCGAATCGGAAACCTCTCGAAGATCTTTAAATTTAAATGCAGGAAAAAATAGCCTGAAACAGAAAAAAGAAATCATCAGCTTTCTTTATTGAAATAATATTGCATAAGCAAATAACCTTAATGACCACACATTGCAAGAAATCCCCCCCCCCCCAAAAAAAAATAAATAAAAAAAAGTCACCACCCGTCATAATATAGGTAATTTCTCCAGCGCATATTTTCGTAACGTAATGTTCAACAATTATTGTTAAGAACGAAAAATTGATGTAGTTGATGAGTTTTTATGGAACGGCCGAAGGAATTACACAGACATACTAGGGTAATATTGCTCAATTGCGAAAAGGAATAGAATCTTCGAAGAAAGGTTTGCTTTATTACAAGTATCTGTATCTCTAAAAGACAAACACACGTTAATATCATATCAATAACATCACAATTTTTTCGTTTATTCTTACTATTATGTGAGTGATGCAATCATCATCATCATCATCATCTCCTCCTACGCCTATTGACGCAAGGTGTAAAGTTAATGTTAGTGGAGTCCTATCAAATGAATTTCCAGTGAACAGTGGAGTACTCCAAGGGAATGTGTTGTCACATATGTTGTTTATCCTCCTCATGGATTTTGTATTGCATAGAACAGTTGGGGATGGTGGAGAAGGGTTGGACTGGGTTGGTAATAAGAAATTAGCTGATGAAATAATACCATGTATATATATACGGTATATATATATATATATATATATATTATATATATATATATATATATATATATATATATATGTATGTATATATATATATATATGTGTGTGTGTGTGTATGTATGTATTTATTGAGAGAGAGAGAGAGAGAGAGAGAGAGAGAGAGAGAGGAGAGAGAGAGAGAGAGAGAGAGAGAGAGAGAGAGAGAGAGAGAGAGAGAGAGAGAGAGTTACTTAATTTAAGTGTTCTTAGAGGCCTCAAAAATAATGGTATAGGTAGAGAAATATAATGAAAATGCGAATATAAGATCAACCAAAAAAAAAAAAAAAAAAAAAAAAAAAAAAAAAACTTCAACAAAATGCCATAAACGTCAAAAGTACTCCAGCCCCTTTCAAATTCAAATGTCAAAATCTGATCATTCAGTCGACAGCATCTTCCGGCGGTCCAAGGACCAAGTCAGCACATATAACCTCTATCTTCGTCCATTCAGAATCGATGCTTAAGCTTATCTTATGCAAATTTGTTCCTTGCGAATGATGACGAAGGCAAACCCGTGATGTGCACAGTCACCCATCCTGATTGCATAGTGCTTGCGTCACGGATGCTAGGTGCATATATCTCTTCTATTTCTGGTTACGATCTTGTTAAGAATTTTGATGACGAGTTGTGTGCATTCTTTGTCTGTGCGTATTTGTTCTAGGTAGTTCTCATTTAGTAGATTTATCATTATTATTATTATTATTATTATTATTATTATTATTATTATTATTATTATATAGTATGTATACAGTATATGTGTGTATATATGTGTATGTATATATATATATATATATATATATATATATATATATATATATATATATATATATATATATATAATATATATGTACGTATGTATATGTGTATATTATTATTATTATTATTATTATTATTATTATTGTTATTATTATTATTATTATTATTATTATTATGATAAGCTAGTATATAACTCAAGTTGGAAAATCAAGATGCTATAAGCCCAAGGGCTTTTTCGCGTAAAAATAGGCCCTGTGAGGAAAGGAAAAAAGTCAATAAATAAACTACAAGAGAAGAATAAGCAATCAAAATAAAATATTTCTAGAACAGTAGCAACATTAATTTACATCCTCCACATATAACCTATAAAAACTTTAAAAAAACCCAGAGGATAAGAAATAAGATAGAACAGCATGCCCGAGTGTACCCTAAGCGAGAGAACTCTAATCCAAGACAGTAGAGGGCCCTGGTACAGAGACTATGGCGCTACCCAAGACTAGAGAACAATGGTTTGATTTTGGAGTGTCCTTCTCTTAGAAGAGCTGCTTACCATAGCTAAAGAGTCTCTTCTATCCTTACCAAGAGGAAAGTAGTCACTGAAACAATTACATTGCAGTAATTAACCCTTTGAGCTAAGAGGAACTGTTTGGTAATCTCAGTGTTGTCAGGTGTATGAGGACACAGGAGAATGTGGAAAGAATTGGCTAGACTATTCGGTATATGTGTAGGCAAAGACAAAATGAGCAGTAACCAGAGAGAGGGATCCAATGTAGTACAGTCTGGCTAGTTAAACGACCCAATAACTTTGTAGCGGTCTATATATGAAATGCGTATAAACATACAAGACTCACGCGCATAAATCCTTGTACTTTTGCCGCTGTGTTCCGTTATAATAACGTGAGTCATACCGCATGCTACCTCATACTTAATGCATGTAATTACATATCTATCCCCACTGGTTTCACACTATGCATTGTGGTCCATTGCCCCTATGAACGTCCTGTATAAAAAGAAACAATAAGTCTGACTGGCGCTGATAATCATGGCCCTTGGCACGACTGAAGAGAACTTTTAAGAACAACTTGGGTGTCACGTGACATGAGGTGGTCATTGGTAGACTACTCTAGAGACACGTTAAAGAAAACGAGGCTGAAGAAATTGCATATGGAAGGTTGAACTACCGATGCTTGCCAAGTCGTTAACCCATTTTTCGTTCAGTTCGTTGACTTTTCATTCGACCCTACTATTTGGAATTCTCCCTCTCTGTTTTAATTTTCCTTATTTCCTACAGTCTTATTTTTTGCATCCTTCGTGATCAGTGTTTTCCTGTATTTTATTGCCCTTCATAATTATCTTTGTATTAAGAGAGGGGAAACATGAAATATCACGGATATACTGTCAAAAAGAGGATATAAATGATAGTAGATTATATCAAACTCTTTGGAATATTTTGTAAGGTCATAGAATAGGCAAGAATAAATCACAAGGAATTTTTTTTCCCTCAGCAAAAGTCGGAATACTTGGAAAGAGAAATAGTACAGATAAGTCATAGACAGGTAGTCAGATAAACTTTACAAGAATTTTTTAACAGTTGAATATCAGGGCTGGCAAAGTTTAATTTCAGGAAGGATTTGTTAATCCGGGTACGGTATGTGAAAGTTGAATATGGTTTTCAAGCAGTGTAAAAAGTTGTGTATTCTTGGGATGAATTTGGTCGAAGGTGAACAAGTAAAAAAAAAAAAATCGAAAAAGTCCGGAGATGGTGTTATGATTTGGAATAGCTATAGAGATGCATTAAGAGAGAGAGAGAGAGAGAGAGAGAGAGAGAGAGAGTTACAAGGATTTTGGATGTGACAAAACATTTTAGTCCATCCTGGGAGACCATTTGCTCTTGGGGGAAAAGAGAGAGAGAGAGAGAGAAGAGAGAGAGAGAGAGAGAGTTTTACAAGGATTTTGGATGTCACAAAGACTTTCTAGTCCATCCTGGGAGATTCCACTTGCTCTTGGAGAGAGAGAGAGAGAGAGAGAGGAGAGAGAGAGAGAGATTCCTCTTGCAAGTAACAATAGGATGGGGAGAGAGAAAATGTGGTGAAGTGGCAAAAAGAAACTACACAAAAACAAAAGAGGAAAGCCACTTTTAGGCCATATCGAGAAAGAGAAACCTGAGGTTTTCTTCAGACCTTGCCCCTGGTCCTAACCACTCCTGAACTGGAAAGCTTGTTAGAGAATAAATAATGTTATGGCCTGTTTAGAGCAAGAATATTTTTTTTCTGGATGATTTTTAAAGAAACAATAAAATCATGTGGATTACATTTGCAAAGGAGTTTCATCCTTGACTTAACGGTTAAAACTGGTTGATGTGCTCACTGCAGAGCCACACCCTTTTAGTGGATTTTTTTTACCAATAAAAACTTGTGTTGCTGATATTTACTTGTATATGTATTTATGTGTATATATATATTATATTTATATATATATATATATATATATATATATATATATATATATATATATATACATATATATATATATATATATATATATATATATATATATATATATATATACAGTATATCATAATAGCTAAGCTACAACCCTAGTTGGAAAAGCAGGATGCTGTAAAGCCAAGGGCTCCAACAGGGAAAAATAGTCCAGTGAGAAAAGGAAATAAAGAAATAAATAAACTATATGAGAATTAATGAACAATTGAAATAGAATATTTTAAGAACAGTAACAACATTAAAACAGATCCTTCATACATCAACGTTTGTGCGGGTTTCCGAATGTATACACATTCACGTGTGTGTACGGCACTATGTAGATGAATAACGATTCAAATGTGTTCATGTAATGGAAGCTGGAAGTACATTTACCCTCAGTACCTGCGACTTGATTAATGCGTCTCTTTTAGACTGTGTACCACTGACCCCTTTACGAAGATATAGGCCCCAAGGTTAATGTGGGTCACAATGTAAACTTTCTTGTGAGAACATAACATCAGGTTATTTAAATCTTAATCCTTGCTGAACTTTTTAGATAAGTTGAAAAAGGAAGAAATTAATGTATTATAAATACACAAACAAATAAGTAATGGAACAATAACTAAAAAGACAAATAAAGGATTCAGTAAATAAAGTTCTCCGGACTTTTTGGTTGTGAAATGAGTGGATTGCCTGAAGCTGTTCCCAACACTAAATTTGAACCACGACAGAAAAAACTAGATTATTTTTTTTTTTTTTTTTTTTTTTTTTGACATATGAATCCTATTAAACTTGAAGGAATATTGGATCGGGGACCACATTCTTAACCATTTATATGCCTCTGATCAAGCGAACACTGGGTTTGGTCTACTTTTTTCTATTTATGACGAAATGAGCACCTAGACTACCTCAGTATAATCATATCCGTATAGTATGTTCCCAGTTGAGAGAAGATAAAAATAGACGTATGAATTTACATAGAAACTATTTACAGAATAATCTTTTGCTTTCTGTAAAATTATATATAAATATATATATATATATATATATATATATATTCATTTGCAGTCTCTAGGGACCCATTCTGTTATTCTTTATGTCCATCTGTTATCTGTCATTCTGATTACATATCCTGCCAATGTCCATTTCTTCTTCTTACGTGTTATTAGGATGTCCTAACAACATGTAGGAAAAATAAATGTGCATAGGCTGGACATGTAATGAGATGACATATATATATATATATATATATATGGTGCAATGCAATATATTGAAAATAAATCCTGTAAGCTTGAAAAAAATTATGTAGGTGAATTGAGTTTTTGAATTAGACGGGAGAGTGACTGGTTTAGTTTCAAAGTAGGTTTATTTTCTTTTTTAATCTGAAACTTCTTACTATCTGTATGGAAGAAAAATGCCAAAATTCAGAGAGAAGATAATATAAGAGTAAAATTGTAGAATAAGAAAGGTAATCGTGAGAGAAGGTAAACGGTAGAGGCCAGTGAAAGTTTGAAAGTCATTGGAAGAAGAGAAATTTTATAATAAACGTGAGCAAAAATAAGGGTAATTAAAAACCACAAAAATGAAGCAATTGATATTTAGTTCAGACGGTGCAAAAATGAGAGCAGTGGTTACTACTTGGTATTTAGGAGTAAGCATAATGTGGTGGTGTCAGGATGAGGGTGCTTAATGCTTTGGAAGATTTCTGCACGGGATTTTCATCCGTGATTCAGCCTTTAAAGTATGAATGTGGTCGTGATCGTTGGCTTGTCTTATATGTACGTGTGTGTGTAAAAAGAAATCATGGCAACAGTAGTTCAGTCAAATATCATTCTACTCTGTAGGAACATCATAATAATACTTTTGCTTGTTTAGTATTGAAATTCCAGTTGATTTTCGTAATATATATGTGTATAAGTATATGTATATGTGTATGTATGTATGTATATATATGTATATATATATATATATATATATACATACACACATATATATATATATATACATGTGTGTGCGTGCATATGATTCGATATTATATACGGTATACAAATAGATAGATAGATAGATATAGATATATAGATATTTGTGAGATAGATATAGACATATAGATATTTGTGGGTGCATGTGTGTGTGCAACCTAAACTCAAAATAACATGGTAAGAACCAAAAGGTTGACACCCTCTATTACCATCCCGTCTAAGGGGGATAGTATGATATATAAATAATATATATATATATATATATATATAGATATATATATATATATATATATATATATAAATCATATTTCCGTATTTTCATGTGTTAGGGACAAATAATTTTATTCATCTCCAATTTTTATTCGTTCTAGTAGTAGCTATTTAGAAAACAATTCTTTACTTAATTGCAAGAGTACTGTAAAATACTCAATTCCCATTCAGTTCTTTTCGGGGTCATAGCATCGGTTTTTCATTTAAATTAAATAAAGAAAATGCCGCCTTCCTCCATTCGCGTTATTTCAAACACACTCACAAATTGTCGGTATGCAATTCAGCTTTTCAAATGTAGTAAATTATATTTATTTTCATAGTATAGTTATTAATTTTCATTCCAAAGAAAAAAATTCAGGCTGTTAAAAAGAATGTTAGAGGAAAACAAATGGCATTTTTCTTCATTAGAAGTACTAATATTTACTCTTTGGTCTAAGATTAAAACGAATATCACATGCTTTCATTCGAAATAGTTCGTTCCAAAAGAAGAAAATACAAGCACATGCACAATAGAGCTTCAATATCTAAAGATATGATAGAAGCACAGATTTCGGACTGAAAGTAGGAAAAGAAATTAAGCCCTCTGGAATTTTCATCAATGACGGAGATTCAATGAAATATCACTCATGTTTAAGACCAGAGTCTTAGTGGGAAATCTCAAGAGCATAGAATTTGAGTTGTATGTTTGATCCCTATTTGTACATTTCTTTTACTCTACAGCAGTGGTTCCCAAACTATCTTACCTGATGGCCCCTTTTTGCTTCCAGTAGACCCGTACGCCCTCTCTTTTTTTTTTTTATATGAAATGATTCTTACATTTATTTCTTAGCATTGTACAGGAAAACAGATTTCTGTTTGTATTACATTTTAATAATGAAAGCCATTCAAACAAATAATAGTACATTTCAGTAACTAAAAACGAAACGTTTGGTTCAAAGTGAGCGAAAAAAAGTTTGAACATTAGCAAATTGGCAAAATTGAGTTGCAATTTTAAGAATAGATAATTTGAAAACATGGCATATAATATTTGGAAATATTTGGAACAATTTCTGGTCAAATTTAGTGAGATGGATGCATGTATGTAATGACAGATATTTGTTCTTTTAATGATTTTATTATTCTATTAAACAAGTAATTTCGAGCAGATGACTTTACGCCCCCCTTGTATCGTCCTCACGCCCCCCTAGTGGGGCGCGCCCCCCAGTTTGGGTACCACTGCTCTACAGGGTATTTTTTCCATTGGACTCGTAACTTCGCATGTAATAATAATAAAAATTATAATGATAGTAAATGGCGGTAATTTAAGACAAGCTGAACCAGGCAAGTCTCGATCCTTGAAATATTACTTATCGCCTCTATCGCAGACCAATCTACCTTCTGCATGTTTATACAGTATAAGAACGGACTGAACAGCGACAAGTCTAAATTGGACGTTTGTTTCCCATAGTTTATCGTAGCCCCGATTCGATTGAGAGGCAAATTTTCATTGACGTTCTTGTTGTCCTCACCATTCATTTTTAGTTATGCTCAGGCCTGCACAAGAAAAAAAAAGACATTGTTTTATACCCGTATCATTGGCTTCTACATTCAAAAGCTATCATTGGTTTCAAGTAGGCATAGCTAATACTCATCCTGTATTGGTTTTTTTTTATTGAGATAATAAAATGATAAATAAAAACTCCCCAACGCTTGTATTTAAAAATACGGACGTCCTGGATAAGCTAATAATCCCAATGATGATAAGGATACTAATTGTAGATGGTCTATTTGATTTGAGTCACTTCACTTAGTACAATCACATAACGAAAGTAGCAATCGTTCCAGAAAACTTAATTATAATTGACAAATAAAATAGGTTCTTCTAATGGGCCGAATGAAGGTTATCAGTGCCTCAAAGTGATGACGACTATGAAGTGTCTTCAACATTTTACACAATGATGTCTCTCACTTTGTTTATTTGAAGCCAACATACCATCTCTCATTATATTATCAAGGAAATCTCTCAGAAATTTACCATCAAGAAGCATTTTCTTCACCGATTGTCAAACAAAAATCCTATTAGATTTGCTTCTACCGTTAGGTATGGATCTCCAACGCCCTTCCTCCTCCTACTCACAAACTGGTACACTCTAGCTAGGGCCATCAGTGCATCTGCCGTGGTGCAATAAAGACTTTATTAAAGGGTTTTTTGCATAGTTCATTTGGCCCTCAGTTCCACCCATTTTTAGCTTCCTACTTAATCTCCCTTCCGGCTTCCTTTCCTCCACTATTTCCAACTTCTTTTCAATTTTAATCTAATGAGAATGAACAGCATATTGGGAGGAGGGTGATGGAAATGGATGTACAGGGAACGAGACGGAGAGGGAGACCAAAGCGAAGGTGGATGGACTGTATCAAGGATGACCTTCCACCAAAGGGATTAACTAGTGATGAAGTGTGGGACAGAGGTAAATGGAGAAAGCTGGTGAAAAACATCGACCCCACTTAAAGAAAAGATGCAGACAAAGAAGAAGAAACTAGAGTTTTCTCTCTTTTGCACCTCGGCAGTCACCAGGTGGCTGCCCCAACCCCAGCGGTGAACTGGATGACCCAAATTCCATGCATCGGAATTGGACAGTAAAAATATATTCACAAGTGTCCGTCTGTCTATTGTGTGTATCCTTCCACGAGATCATTCTAAAGACCACAATATCATTGAAAATGTCACCAATATATTTCCATGAGAAATTTGCGATGGGGTCTCTGGCCTTAGTAGGGGTTTACCCGATTTTGAAACGAATGCAGGTGAAGTAACAAATTTCTCCAAAAGTTTTATCTCATTGCGATACTTATCCCTTATTGTGGTCGTCTATAATTGGTTAATTGAATAAACGCAAGTTACAATGTCATTACACAGTGAAATTGCAAATAAGACTACGGTGTATAACAAGTAAAGTTAGAATTTTCTTCACTCGGGTACAAAAACATCAAACTACATTAGCGTATTTCTGCTGCAATGCTTATTGTCAAAGCCTCGCCTGATGGATCCTTACCATTAATAGTTAACAGATTTCTTTTTTATATATGTCCTAAAAATTCCCAAATTTTATCTGTATTCTGACTTCGCATAGTAGACTTCATCCACTCTATCTAGAATACGTACGTACAAAAACCTAATGAACTTCTATATTTAGAATAAATTCCTCTACCCTGTCTTACAAAAAGTAAACTGCATGTCAGTGGACGTCATCTGTGTATATATTCCGGTAAAATATTACCGAAAGAATAATTAGCATGGAGAAAGAAAAGAAAAATATCGGGACGTGACCATCATAAGAATGGCTGGCTTCATGACGAAGCAAAAAAAAAAAAAAAAAAAAAAAAAAAGTATTTTTGAACTGAACTGCAAGCTGACGTTGCTCTCTTCCATATTAACTATCTTGAACTCGTGATTTACAATTCTCTCTCCCTCTCTCTCTCTCTCTCTCTCTCTCTCTCTCTCTCTCTCTCTAAATTTTCATCAACACATACGTGACAAAATACATATAAAACAAAAGCAAATGATATATATGTATATGTTCATATTTGTGTTATGCCCTATATACATATATATATATATATATATACATATATATATATATATATATATATTTATATATTTATATATATGTATGTATGTATATATATATATATATATATGTATATATATGTATATATATACATATATATATATATATATATATATATATACATATAATTTATATTTATATATATATGTATGTATATATATATATATATATATACTGTATATGACCAAAACGTTTCACGAATGAATTTTTCAAAGTACGGAATCGCTTCTCAGAATTTGATTAATTCAATACATAATGCTCGTAAAACTAAGCTTCAGTATATAATTTAACTTAAAAACATTAAGTAACTGGTTTCCGACGAAGATAGTTCGTCGAACACTTCTCAGTAAACGTAATTTCAAAATGTTATTCAAATCACGTTTGGCATTCGTTGGCCATTATCTTGCGTGACGTTATGAAAACTGCCATGATTTTCTTTTTGTCACGGACCAAGGGCTGAGGCAGGAGCAGGAACCCGTGATGACACCAAGGATTTTAAATATATATCCTTGAATGACACACGGTCACGTGAGATCATTATAACCTAACTACCTCTATACCTAATTTTAGAATAAACTGCCAAAAATTATATTCCAAAAATATTTTTTGGGATATATAATTTTTTTGACATTTGTTTTGTTTAAAACGGAAATCGTAAAACCAGTGACCTATTTTAGAAAGAGCGGAGGGTGTTGGTAAGACCTCATGGAGATGGAAGTAGGAAAGTTAAGTATATCCATTTTTAAAAGCTATTTAATCACTGAAGAGTGCTTATTTTCTTACAAATATTGTTTGGCTGGCTATCGTTAGTATATAATTGACGGAATCTTCCTCATTCTTGTATTTAGATGAACAATACAATAGGAATTAATTGGCTATTAAAAAATTAATCTCTCTCTCTCTCTCTCTCTCTCTCTCTCTCTCTCTCTCTCTCTCTCTCCTAAGAGATTTGGTCTACATTATCCTATTGAAGCTAAGCAAAAAGATATCAAAACTATTTGCTCTTAAGTCATAAATCATAACACGAGAGAGAGAGAGAGAGAGAGAGAGAGAGAGAACGCAACATTTTCACCACCAGTGAAATACACCATAGAACACATCAGGTCACAAAACTAGACTTCCGCTTCCTTATCACACCGGAAATTTCAAAGATCACAACTCCGTTATTTTCCGACGCATTCCAGTGGGGGAAGAGAACTCTCCAATGTTATTTCGTGGTGTTTCGTATCCAGAAAGAAACAGTGTGAGCTCAAATGATTGTCCAGAGGAATTGCGCTATCTCCTAGAACTGTTGTTTGTCTTTAAAACGGGAAAAGTTTAGATAATTTGATTGGATAATATTTCAGGTACGAAAATTGATAATGATGGATTTTAAGGCGAGCTCGGATTACATTGAACTGCTCTCTGTTACCGTGCGCCATATTGCCAAGGGCCTAGATCAATTTAAAGTTATCTTAATTTTAAAGAGCGGCTATCTCATTTCAAGAATGACCTCCTAGGCTTATTTTTATGAATGTTCCTAAGTTTTGATAATAATAATAATAATAATAATAATAATAATAATAATAATAATAATAATAATAATAATAATAATAATAATAATAATATGAAAAAAGATAGTTATAACAAAATTGTAAGTGTATTTTTTATATATCATGACATAAAAAAAGAACAATTACTAACGTTGTAATCAGATGAAAGATTAAAGGTGTGTGTAATATGATTTTAAGGCTTATTGTCAAACTTGAGGTCCAATATTTATTGACCTCTATCTAATGAAAACGTTAGCGCCTGGAAATCGGAAACAAATAGAAACTTATCTTTTAAAAATCAACAGGATGAAGACAGTAATCGGTTAATGACGCTTTTTTTTATTTCTTTCTTTCTTTCTTTCTTTCTTTTTTTTGTTGCTTCATCCATACTGAAAATGGGCAGAAAATGTGAATATAGGACAAATATTAAGTTAACGAAACGCGAAGAATAAATGAAAATGAAGGAAGGTTTTCTCGCAGACATTTGAAAAAAAAATGTGAAGGATAAAGAAGAATGTTTTGTTTAATACATTGGAATTTCTGACTGTTTAGAAAAAAAAAACTCTTTAATCAATGGACGCCCGTGACATTTGAATGAAAATATGAACGTAAATATTTGAAATTAAATTGCATGTAGCAATTACGATATGTACACTCAGAACACTGGCAAATTATAACAAGCAAATTTTTTGCATTAGTATTATTGTTTGTCAAGTTGCAACCTCAGTCAGAAAAGCATATCACAAGATTAAGTGTAAGTAATACCACATTATTTTCGTTATCTAAAGACTTCTTGGGGCCCTTTTCGTCTTGAAGCGTAGGAGATGATGATGATGATGAAAGATTTTTGAACTTTAGAGTGAGTACAAAGTAATTGTAATTAAAAATGAACACAACGAATATGCCTCATTCTCGTGATCATGTTAAAATCTTCAGTGTTCAGCTTAAGGACGACTCCGTGAACTAATGTTTTGTGAGAGCTAACATGACCGTTATGTTTCCCACACGGAGGTGTGTATGTACGAACATGGCCTTCGGGTCGTAGGGAGCATAAACAAGTAAAACAATTGCTCATGATTTGTTTTT
>NC_090751.1:34753986-34873986 GCF_036898095.1 Palaemon carinicauda
GAAGGGCACTCCAAAATCAAACCATTATTCTCCAGTCTTGGGTAATGCCATAGCCTCTGTACCATGGTCTTCCACTGTCTTGGGTTAGAGTTCTCTTGCTTGAGGGTACACTTGGGCACACTGCTCTTTCTAATTTCTCTTCCTCTTGCTTTTGTTAACGATTTTATAGTTTGTTTAGGAAATATATTTTTAATGTTACTGTTCTTTAAATATCATTTTTCCTTGTTTCCTTTCCTCACTGGGCTATTTTCCCTGTTGGAGCTCTGAGCTTATAGCATCCTGCTTTTCCAATTAGTGTTGTAGCTTAATAAATAATAATAAAAAAAATAAAGAGAAAGTCAGCTCAACTTCAACCATCAGGGATGTTGCTAATCATTACCGAAGTATAGTTGCTTTAGAGTTTAAATTCCATGTATACGTTTGTTTCTAAAAAGAGTATAGATCTACCAACTGAGTCATCAACAGCCATTGTCTGGCTCTCCCTTGTCCTAGCTTGGATGGAGGGCGGTCTTGGGTGCTGATCATATGTATATATGGTCAGTCTCCAGGGCATTATCCTGATAAGGCATTGTCACTATCCCTTGCCTCTGACATTCATGAGTGACCTTTGAACATTTACTGTTTCATATTCTGTAGGACGACTCGTGAAATCTTATCCTGGAAGAGTAAATCTGAGATCTAATTTTCTATTGTTTGAGAGTTTGTCTATGTGTAGGGGGTGCAATGCTATACTCAATCTTTTTTAATGAGGCGCATTTGCACCGACTCGCAGCGGTGCCCTTTTAGCTCGGAAAAGTTTCCTGCTATCTGATTGGTTAGTTATCTTGTCCAACCAATCAGCGATCGGGAAACTTTTCCGAGCTAAAAGGATACCCCTGCGAGTCGGTGCAAATCTGCCTCACTAAAAAGAATTGACTATAGTATGTGCCATTGCTTTGAACAATGTATGGATGGTGTGAGTCAGAGATAAAGTTCAGGAAATATAGGTCGAATATACGTTTAGTCTGTTCGTATGGAGAATTTGAATGGTTATAATTCAAGAAATATAAAACCTTAATTGTTAGTTAATCATCTGCTGGTAGGTTTTTAAAGTCTGAAGAAGACATCAAAACAAGAAGAGAGAGAGAGAGAGAGAGAGAGAGAGAGAGAGAGAGAGAGAGAGAGAGAGAGAGAGAGAGAGAGAGCAAAAAATAGAAGCAGTAGGTTTACAGATCGATGCAAATAAAAGATAATAATATAAGAAAGACATAAAAAATAAAACACTTATCGAAAGAGAGCGGTAAATTCGCACGTTTGATTTCCATAGAAGACGAAACAGATGGTGAAGGGACCGGGAATGGAAAGTCTGTCTTCAGTATGAGCGGAATGCAAAGAATTAATCGCACCGTAAAGATGAACACTAAATTTCGGTCTAGGGGAGAAGCATTTGGAAAAGAGAGTTCTGTGACCGATCGATATGTGTAATGGACGAAAGGCAAAAGAATGTAGCAATGAATGGGGGGATGTGAATGTTGTAAGACATCCGCTCCAAGGATGAATGAAAGGTATTGGGTAGGTCATACTGCGTTTCTCTGGCCAGGAACAAGAAAAGTTTACAAACGTGGTTAATGTGGTTTTGTGAGAGTGGGTTTAATTGTTATTAAAGCTGTGGTAGGTAGAGGCAGGGCATTTCTTTTATCCGTTTTTTATACTATCCGCTGAGGAATGCGTTGCTATCTAGAAAAGAACTTATCAATATAATAAAAGCACTTGTAAAATAATCCTTGCTGATTTTCTTATTTCCTAGTCACACAAAAAGAAATTAAAATGAAACTTTTGTGTATCTCGATAAGTTTAATTTGAATTTCTTTTATTGTTCTTCTTCTTTGTCTGCATCTTTTTCCCCCAATGTGGGAAAAGATGCAGATAAAGAAGAACAACAAAAGAAATTTTATCGAGATACACAAAAACACTTATCACCGGGGTATTCGGAGACTGAATCATTTCGTGACCTTTGTGTGAAAGGCCTCGTCGCACATAATGTATGTTCCAACTTAACATAAGTAGAACTACATACAAGACTAATCCTCTTTTCTCTACATTAGGTTTCACGGCCGTCAAGACAAGAGACACAGCTCGTCATTTTAGATATAGACAGTGACGTAATAAGGCTTTACCTCGCGTATCATATAGCCAGCCAGGTATATTGAGTGTCTGTCGTGTGATTATTGATGTTTTAAAATAGACAGTCACAAATTTCTCTTGAAAAAAAAAGTAACGAAAATGTCCAAATCATTAACAGAGACGAGATACCAGAACTACAAAATTAACGAGATGAAAATTGGCTTTTGTAATATTCTCGCACAAGGTCATTTACTGACATTCGGATGTGCTGTATTTATGTCAAAGTAGCATCATTAAAATACTAATCATAATAACATGATTATACTTTTGAGTAATTCCAGTTCAAATACCTTCATATAAACTAAAAGGTGATGCAAGAGGTTTCACTTGACTCAACAACACTTTTGAAATTCACTTTTTCCTAAATCTTCTGATCTTGCAGTACATCACGCTCCAACTTCAGTTTGCAATGCAAATATGATGCTTTTCAAAACACCAATTAACATTAAAGGAACTTTGACAAGTTCATTTCGTTAACGAATGATTTTCGTACACTTAAAACACCTCTTCACACACACATGACCTAGTCTCTACTGTAGTACGAACTCTCTCTTCTCTCTGTTACCTTCTTGCACGTGTGGTAGGTTGCCACCTTTCCAAATATGATTGTGATTTTTACATGTAAATCGCCCCTGTTCTCTTTGTTATTGCTGGAGTAACGATATCGCAGAAGTAACATCCATTCGGAAGTATTACCACAGCATTTTAGAAGTAACATAACGTTGACCAAATAACAAAATGGGATTATGAATACCTGTCACCCCTCGTCCTGTGAAAGTGACTTAAACGAAGGTGTGCACTGGGCCGAACCAGACTGCATGGGTTGACGTGTGACATAGCTGTAAATGTTTGTTTTATGTACCGTACAAAGAGACAGATAAACGTACATGGAATTTTAGTATCAAAATGAATTTCCTTGGATGCTTGGTAGCTGGTCATCTTCCTTCTCTAAGATGTTTTCAAGGCCGTTTGAAGGTTCGGAGGACGTGAGTTGTTATGACGCACCGATTTTAGGACTATAATGGACATGGTTATTATAGTTCTGGGGGATTCCAACTCTGCCTCGGGAGTGATGGAAAGGTAGCACGTTGTGTTGGCAAAAAAAAAAAAAAAAAAAAAAAAAAAAAAAAAAAAAAAAAAACAAGAAGAATAATTGTGTTCGATATGATACCGAGATAAAATGACAACATTTGAATTTCTAACTAAAGTTATTAGATACATCTCTCTACATTGTCAGCTTCCCACATATAATAGATATCATTATTGATCTGTAATAATGTAACGACATCGTATAGGCCTACGAGGCCCTGCTACCGTTTGTTTTGAAGACGGGGTTTCCTATATATTAGTGTCGCAAATTATCTCTGGCCTACTACAAATTAATTTTCATACATATTGAGCCAGGGATGAGGAGCATGTGCCAAAAAATAGATAAGGAAAAATAAATTAATATATGACAGTAAAGAGAGTTTCATACCATTGATATTATTATTATTGCTGGTGTTATTTTAAAGAAAATAATGTATTGGCGAAACTAGATTGTGAATTATTCACACACAGTCCAATCCCATAGATTTATAGATTTACACATGTATGTGAACTTAATGAGAAAACCATAGCAATAGACACCAACACTGCTAGCATGATACCATTTACTTGATTTCTCCTCTGCCATCAATTAGGGAATTATAACATTGAGAGTTGAGTGAAGTTCAATTGGAATAGAATTGATTCTAATCAACCAATTTCTATTCAAATATAGATAATTCAGGCTATCAAATTTCCATTCGTATAGAATTTTTACAATCAGAGTAAAATAGCATAGAAACCATACAAAATAAACAATATCAATTTCAATAGATTTTTATCATAGTTAGAAGAAAAGTTTGATGAAGGTCAAGAGATTATATACCTAAATGAAGGTAACCTTCTATCAACTCTAGTCTGACTAATGTAGGCTACAGAAGGCCATAACAAATGTACTGCGTATACGAGTATTTACAGTATAGGTTTACTCTCCGTTACCCAAGCCTACTTAATATTTAAAGGAAATTAGATTTTAGCATTTTTCATATTATTGGTAACATAAGCAAAATGGAATTTAGAAAAAATGGACAAATTCTACAAGAATGTCTATCTCTAGACTCTTAATTGCTGGATAATGCCTTAATCAGACTACACTAAAAGAACTAGTTGGGGAAGCAGCAAATTAACAGAGAGAGAGAGAGAGAGAGAGAGAGAGAGAGAGAGAGAGAGAGAGAGAGAGAGAGAGAGAGAGAGAGATGGGAATAGAGGAATTAAAGTTTTTAGAAGATGACGTATGATAATTTTTTTAATTGAAATCATATATTTCAAATTTATATACTACACACAGTACATTCAAGTTTATTCCTTTTTCCATCTGTTTTTTTTTTTTTTTTTTTTTTTTTAACATTCAAAGCCTTTATGTTTATTCCTTAAGGTGTATAATGATAATGATAATAATAATTTACTTGACTTTACATAATATCAGTTCTCCTCCAGTTCTTGGGTAACGTAGAAAGCGCATGCGCTTTTGTTATGCGTATCAAGTGACAGTTCTGTGGTCAAGGGGAAGAGCCAGTGTGAACTAAAAGCCTAAGCATAAAAGACATTTCTTCGCAGAGTTTTATTCAACTATCATCCTCTCTAATTTATTTATTTATTTATTTATTTTTTCGTTTTCAAACAGTATCTCATTTCAGATTTCAGATAAAACGTTTAAATAGGTCTACATTTTCGATCATTAAGCATGTAGTTTTTCATTCACACTTAAAAAGAAGACATTGTTTTTATTAGTATTGTTGTTAGTTGTGGTATTATTATTATTATTATTATTATTATTATTATTATTATTATTATTATTATTACTATTTTTGTTGTTGTTGTTGTTGTTGTTGGTGTTGGTGTTGTTGTTGTTGTTGTTGTCATTTAGAAGAGAAAAGCAATAGCTTTCGTTAGTAAATACTTTCATATAGATATTTTAGACGGATATCAAGAAACGTATTAACAATGCTTGTAAAATCCTTATATACACTCGGGAACAGTACGTAAATTTGAATACAAAAAAGTAATAACGAAATATATAGATGAGCAGGTCAGTCGGTAGAAATGAAAATGTGTCCCAAATAAAGATTAATCCATATGGAAAGGAAGAAGAAAGCGAACGAGGAAGGGGAAGAGGGCATAATGCCAATAAGCGATCCGCAAACTTTCTCTTTAAATCCGGTTCGATTCGGAGAAGCTTGGAAGTTGCTCTCACAAAGCTCCAAAAGGCTTCTTCTTTTTCTTCGTGCTCATAAATAAGCAATTATTATTATTATTATTATTATTATTATTATTATTATTATTATTATTATTATTAGCTAAGCTACAATCTTAGTTGGAAAAGTAGAGTGCTGTAAGCCCAAGGGCTCCTACAAGGAAAAATAGTCCAGTGAGGAAAGGAAATAAATAAACTACAAAAGAAGTAATGATCAATTAAAATAACATATTTTTAGAACAGTAACAACATTAAAATAGATTTTTCATAAATAGACTATAAAAAGAGACTTACGTCAACCTTTTCAACATGAAAACATTCGCTGCAAGTTTTAACTTTTGTAACAGTTAATGAAAACCGAAAAATTTAAGGAGATTTTTTTCTGTGCCTATAATCATAGAATACATAATTCATAAATAAAGCATTTGTACTATCATTGTTATTCGATGCATTTACTAATAATGATAACCTTATCGAGAGAACCTTCTAAGCCCCTTGCCTTAGTTTATAACTTAAGATAAGATTAGAAACGTTGAAGTTACTCTTTTATTTTCTGATTGTCTCGTATTATTCTCGGGAGTTCATGGGACAAAGGTAAGTATGTTTTAAAATTCATTTCCCGAACTAAGAGATGCAGCCGATATGGTATTAATATGACCAATAGTGTAATAAATTACTTGATTTCTAAATGCATACCTTATAAAATTCCTTGAAAATATGAATCTCTCTCTCTCTCTCTCTCTCTCTCTCTCTCTCTCTCTCTCTCTCTCTCTCTCTCTCTCTCTCTCTCGTGTTGATGACTGAGTTTGTTGATGAGTTCACAGGGTATCTAGCAGTTTGTTTATTTTGACTCTGAAATAGATATCTGTATATGTGTTTTTATATATTAGTCCGAATGGAGCCATATTCGTGTTTACGAATTTATAGAAGGGAGGTTCTGATGATGAGAGCGAATTAAAGGAAAAAGGTTTTATATATTGAGATGAATTGCTTGTGTAAAATATTCGTATATTTAGTGACGTGAACTAAAAAAAAAACTTATGAATCTACAAATACGTTGATATGTTAAGAATAAAAAAAAGGAGAATGTACGTGGTTAGAGATTATTTTTCCATGTGGATAATAGAAAAATATGCAGATTTATGAAGTGTATAATTCTTAGATATAGGCGTACAAAGGTTCCGAAGAGAAGGAAAATATAGAATTTGCATTACTACAGATATATTTCACCGTGTTCATTGGAACCATCGATCCTTTAAAAGGATTTATATCATTAGTAATTTCCAATTTAAATTTGATGTCTGCCACGTTTGCTTGTAAACAAGTTCTTCTTAGTCTAAACTGAGTCATGTTTTGAATAATCTTGTTTGAGCTAATCAAAATGCAGCGCATGATATAAAGCCTTACAAATGGTTTTCTGTTGCTTCAAAGGGAGAAATAGAAATGAATGAGTCGTGATGTTCATGTATACATCAAGTTGAATACAACTGTGCCCTAAGTATAAGGGAGGTTTATTTCAGGCAGGTGTTTTAACTTACGTCATTTGGCCCCACGGTGCTAAGGTGCAAGTATGCGTAACCCGATGTCAAACAATGAAGTAAAAGTTAAAATAGGTTGAACAAGAACACTGAGGGAAGTGAAATGGAATGGCAGTGAAGCAGAAGACAAAAAATTGGTTGCAGTTGTGGACCAAAGGATGATGCGAAGACCTATTAGTAATTACTATAGCGAACATCGTGAGGTGCACTGGTGACACTATCCCCTTCTCATAAGTTAGTAACTTGGTGATCCTGCGTTAGTCGCATTAGTCTTAGAACATCTATTTTTTCCTTCACAATGCTTCCTAAGCGTACCATGCTGACATAGGCTAGTTTGGCGTGGGAATTAATGTAAAAGAAGAATGTATGAAGACGCTACTCAATAAAAGACTAAAATATAAATTGTTAAAATACCCGTCACTTAAGAACACATTCTCACTGTCAAATAATGACCTCAGTAGACCTTTCCGTTTTTAAAAAGGAGGTGACCTATTACCCTCCAGAGTAAAAAGTTCAACTGTCAAGTAAACATTCAATTATTTCCCTTATAGTATTTTATAGTCTTGCCTGTGATATTCTCCCTTTTACGTGGATTTTAAGTACAGTATATACACCTCGTTCAGGTCTCTCTATCTGTAGACTATGTTAATTACGTCAAATGAAAGGGCGCTACATTAATCAAGACTTTTAGAAAATTCATAAATGGTTTCGTCTATGATATGTAAAGCAACATTTTCCTTACCACCTCCTAATTTGTTAGAAGAATACGAGGTTTTTATTATTATGGTAAACTATTGTAAAAATATTCCTCCAATAATAATAATAATAATAATAATAATAATAATAATAATAATAATAATAATAATAATAATAATAATTATTATTATTATTATTATTATTATTATTATTATTATTATTATTATTATTATTATTATTATTATTATTTGTTAAGGTACAACCTTAGTTATAAAAGCAGGATGCTATAAGTCTAGGGGCTCCAACAGGGAAAATAGCCCAGTGAGGAAAGGAAACAAGGAAAAATAAAATATTTCAAGATAAATACCAACATTAAAATTAACATTTCTCATATAAACTATAAAAAATTAACAAAACTAGAGGAAGATAAATAAGATAGAATAGTGTACCTGAGTGTACCCTCAAGCTAGAGAACTCTAACCCAAGATAGTGAAAGACTATGGTACAGAGGCTATGGCACTACCCAAGACTAGTGAACAATGGTTTAATTTTGGAGTGTCTTTCTCCTAGAAGGGCTGCTTACTATATAGTCTAGTTGGTAGAGGGGGTCTGCGTGCACCCCCCGGAAATCAATTTCTAATTGATGTCTTCCTATGGGGAAAAATGTGTAGAAAACAGTTTGCTATGTTAAAAATTTGAAATATTGTCCCACGTGCCTATTTTATGCAAATTAAGCCGCCATTACATGAAAATACTAAAATCGCTATAACTCCGCCAATGCAACAGATAACTGCAAAAATAAGGTGTCTAGACCCAGGTTTTGAGGGTCTAGCATCAATATAAGACCAGTCTCATAGTGACCACATGTGTTCCTGACATGTAAGATATGCAAATTAGTGCCGCCATTACTGAAAAACCTATTTTTACCATATCTTTGCAAATGTTATAGCAATCGTGAAGAACGTGTTGTCTGTACCCTTGTTTTATGGGTTGATGTTTATTATTAGACTATATTTGAATGTGCCTTTTGCTTATTTGTTTTATTATAATGAGATATAGTCAGGTAATGAGAGATTCTGAGGGTACTTACCAATTAGTGTTTATTAAGCAGTGAAATATTTTTTATCATTTCATCATAGGTGGCAACACTTTACTGAATAGGAGAGGATGTGATTCATTGAATCCGTGTCATTTATATTGGATGAAGCAGTGTGTTTTTCAGCAATTTATGAATCATTCTAGGTTTATCTTTTCTAGGTTTATCATAATTTAGTCTGCTTATAGTCAGATAGGTAAAAGGTGTTTATATAATCTCTCAAGCTCTATTTGATAAGACAATTAATGCAATTACTTGCATGACTTAGTGTCATTGGTAGTAATATTTCAAAACACTTCATCATGTTGGTTATAGGCCTATACTTCTCATTTCAGAGTAATAGTTTTGGTATAAGTTCGCCATCATGCCAAAGCGAAGGAATGCTGAATCTGCCAGCACTGAACGCACCAGCCTGAGCAAAAAGCCTGCTTCACCTGCACCTGTATGCATGCTTCATGTGTTATCCATCTCTGATCATGGGCCTTTTACCCCACTCAGTAGAATCAAAGGAACTGCATTTGATAAACTAAAGCACCTTCATGAAATCCGGGACCTGCGGCTCTGTCAGCCACATGCATCTCCCTATCGTATGCAGTCTGTATGCGACCAGATTCCTGAGACTGTCCCCGAGGACCTTGAAAATAATGGGTATCACCGTCAGTGTTATCAGCGGTTCTCTGGCAATCTGCATCTTATAGAAAATAAGACAACTGAGGAACCACAGGCATCCACCTCGCTATTGCATTCACCTCGTAGACATTCAACTGGACCTGTCTTTTCAGAGGAGTGCATTTTTTGTGAGAAAGTAGAGATCAAAGGTGCTGATCGAAAAACTGTACGACCTGTCCATTTCTCATCTTGGAGAAACAAGGAAAATGCATGGGAACAAATTGAATCGAGAGCTGAAAAAATGGGCATGTTTCGGCTTCATAGACGTGTGAAAAATGTAGACCTCTTTGCTGTAGAAGCAAAACATCACCCATCATGTTTGAGATCATTCCACACCGCATTTGCTAACTTTGAACGCGGGGTTAACAGAGCAAATGACCCAAAGCGTACTGAACACGCGAAGATTTCGGCCGCTTATGAGAAGGCACTGAATTTTGTACGGGAGCACATTCGAACTCATGTCATCCAACGGAATGAAGTCCTGCGTCTAACATCATTGCGCTTGCTCTATATTGAAGAACTGAAACGCAATGGGCAGGAGAATGAAAACTACCGCTCAGAGAAACTCCTGAAACGTCTACAAAATGATTCAATCAAGGAGCATGTGTCCTTTCTGAAGGTTGATCATGATAAACTTGATGCAATTTCATTTTGGCTTGTGTACAATTCCAATATTTCGGTTAACGATGCTTTAGCACAAGCTTACACGCTTGGTAGCAAAGACAAATACCAAAACGCTGCTCTGCTTCTTCGCAGTAATATTCTACAGGCTTACAAAGACTCCAAAGTCCTCCCATGGCCGCCAACATTAGATGATATGGACCTCAGCTGTGATGATCTACTACCATCTGATCTCATTCGTTTTCTAAGCATGGTGATGTCAGGAAAAGAAGACATAGATACAAGTGAAAAGATGAAGCGACTGGTATTCTCCATTGGGCAAGACATTTGCCGTGCAGTGTCAGATGGAAAATGGAAATTACCAAAGCACATGCTACTGTGTGTGACCGTTCGACACTTGTTTCGTAGCAAGCAGCTCACCAAGATATTGCACCGACTTGGTCACTCCGAGACATATGATTTTGGTTTAGAGATGGAAACTGCACTGGCCAAGGTCCTGGATGAGGTATCAACCTATCTCACACCCCAGATTGTGACAGGAGAGGGCAACATGGTATTTCATTGTGAGTGGGACAACCTCAACAAAACTACAACGAATGTTCATGGCAGCAATATTGTCAACAGTGCTGGGGGAATCATGGTACAGGAGGTCAAGCCCGGGATCCAAAATTCAAATGTCCGAATGCTTCCAATGATGGATAAATCCAAACAGCGTAGCTTGAAAGTTGATACACCAGAAACCCTCCCACCCCTGCACTTCACTCGTATTGGACCAGTGTTTCCAGATGGCTCTTCATTCACACCACCTGTTAAAAATGAAACAGTTTATACTACCAAGAAAGAAGAGTACTACGTCTGGCTCTTCAGCAGGTATATTGGAAGCAGTGGTGAACAGCCTGTGCCTGGACTAGGGGGGTTCATCTCTGCAACTGGAACTCCGCCACCAAGGAAATCAACTGTTGACTACTTTACACCTATTCATCAACCAATAACTGACAACACAGTCGTTCGTGAGCTACTGAAGCGGTCTGAGGCAGCCACAGCCGAGGTGGGTCAGAAATGGGTCCTCAATACATTTGACCTTGGCGTTTGTATGAAGGCACTCCCCATTATTTGGCGTTGGCCAGAAGAGTTTGCCAAACATGTTGTAATGATTGGCCCCTTTCACACATCCATGAACTTCATCGGCATGCTCACAGGCCACAAAATGAAGGGTTCAGGATACACTGAGATTCTCTTAGAGGCACAGCTTGTGACAAGTGGATCCATAAAAGGTGTTCTTAGCGGAAAAGCATATGCAAAGTCCCTGTTTTGCATTAAAACTGTTTGCGAAGCAATGGAAAGGCTGTTGATTGAACAGTTTGCTGAGGAAGAGAACACATTGATGATTGACAATCCTTCCACACTACTGGAGATTATCGAGTCATGCAACCGGGAGAACCTTGAGGACGCACTCAAAGATGACTCCACCATGAACCTTATCAGAAAGTATCAAGCCTACGAGGACAAAGTACGCCAGGGCCACTTGGGAAAGACTGCTACTTTCTGGATGTCCTTTGTTGATCAATGTCATCTCGTCTTCATGCTGCTTTACTCCGTTAAAACCAACAACCTTCAGCTGTTCCACTTCTGTAATGGAGAGATGGCACCACTCTTCTTTGCATTTGATGGGCAGAACTATTCAAGGTTTGTTGAACATGTATTTCATCTCCTTGTTTCTTTGATAACTATAGAATGCCGAAATATACAAGTTGACTTATACAACCAAATACAGTGTCAGCATAAACACAAACACAAACATGTTCCCACAAATAGGTTTTTCAGTAATGGCGGCACTAATTTGCATATCTTACATGTCAGGAACACATGTGGTCACTATGAGACTGGTCTTATATTGATGCTAGACCCTCAAAACCTGGGTCTAGACACCTTATTTTTGCAGTTATCTGTTGTATTGGCGGAGTTATAGCGATTTTAGTATTTTCATGTAATGGCGGCTTAATTTGCATAAAAAAGGCACGTGGGACAATACTTCAAATTTTTAACATAGCAAACCGTTTTCTACACATTTTTCCCCATAGGAAGACACCAATTAGAAATTGATTTCCGGGGGGTGCACGCAGACCCCCTCTACCAACTGTACTAATAGTTAAGGAGCCTCTTGTAGAATAAGCATACTATATGTTTTCATGACAACTGACGTTAGTGTGATGCCCCTGTAATGATTGCAATCAGCCAGGTCTTCTTTTTTTCACCAACACTTCTAGCTCCAATTCATCGGGGTTTACCTCTTCGTGCCACACTTCACAAAATAATCTTGTAAGTATTCTGGGAGTCACTTCATTTTCAGCCAGTATCATCTCAGCAGTTATTCCATCGTAACCAGGGGATTTCCATCTCCTGAGTTTTTATAGAAATAGCTTCGACTTCAAACACACTGAATTCATTCATAGGCACATCAAGGTCTTCATTAGCTTCAGGTATATCAATCAAATTATTCCCTTCGTATCTCCAATGCATGACCTCACTAAAGTGTCCCATTCAACGTTGCCTTTCTCCATACTCTGTTATTATAAAAAAAAACATCATTTTTTATGGGTATATGCTTCTTTTTTTGCTCCCATAGAGTTTTCATTAATAATTCTATGAGCGACTCTTACACCATAGCCTCATCTAATTTCCTGTTTAGATATTCTCTCCAGTCATTCTTGGCATTTCTTTTGACCTCACTATCAGTACTGGAATACTTAGCATGCTCTACTTTGTAATTTTCATCACCCAAACTCTCAACCACCAATTTCTGTCTTTGTCTCCTTTTTATAGTTTCCCAAGTACCGTTTGATATCCATGGCTTTCTATTTGTTACTGCATGTCCCAAAACTTCACTACCAACTGACTTATACATGTTCTTAATATTACACCATGCTTCATTAATTGTCTGCTCTCCATCTCTCAAAGTCTCTACGGCTTCAAATATATCCCTGCATTCAATTGCAAATGTTTCTCTGTGCTTATCTTCCAGAAGCTTGGTGGTATCAAACCTGGGCATTCTATCTACATTTTTGTTAGGTGCTTTCAGTTGTAATTTCAGTGTGGCAATGAGGAGCTGGTGATCACTACCAATATCTGCACTTGTACAGCTTCTTACGTTTCTCAGAGTCCTCCTTCTCTCTTTATCAATGGCTATGTGATCTATTTGATTTTTGTAATTGCCACATGGTGTAGTCCATGTATATTTGTGGATGTCCTTGTGCTGGAAAAGAGTACCTCTAATGACAAAATTGTTTGTTGAATAGAAACTTATGAAATGTGCTCCATTTTCATTTGCATCTTCACCAAGACCCTAAGCACCCATAACATTCTCTATACCTTGGTTATTCCTTCCAACTTCAGCATTGAAGTCACCAATTACAATTTTCATATCTCTCTCTTGGATCTCATTTATTACACTCTGCAGATCTTCATAGTATTCATCTTTCCTTTGTTCAGGGAATCATTTGTTGGTGCATAGTAAACAATAATACTCATATTGCACTGCTTTGATTTAACCTTTGCAAGTAACACTACTATTTACAGCTTTCCACACAGTAAATGCCTTTTCTGCTCTTGGTGTCATCATCATTCTTACCCCTTCTGTTCCAACGCCATCTGTCCTTCCTGAATACATATATAAATTGCCTTGGTCTAAGGTTTCCTTACCAATCCCTTTAAAACGTGTTTCACTTAAGGCTAAGATATCCGAACTTATTTCATAAATTAATTCTTCACTTGCTGTACCTTCCCAATCTGATTCATGGTTCTAACATTCCAACTACCAATTTTAAATTTTTCTTTAGTATTTATAAACCGGGGGATTCTTAACACCCTACTACGCCTGGGACTGGGAGCCATTCTGTGATTCTCGCTTTCCATAAACTGAATAAATCCATAGAGGATTCATTGGCTAAATTCGTTAAAGGATACCCAGTTCCTTGTGATGTGCAAAGCTTTCTAACTAAGGCAAGTGACCCCTGCTGGTCCTTACTAATTCCAGTAAGATCATCCGCCAGGTGTCCGGAGTAAAAGCCGAGGAGACATCCTGTCTATCGCCTTAAACCTAATCATTCAACCTGTTGCCAGTGACTTCTTCGAGATTTAGGGTGGCATTTCCTCCACACCCAAAGTTCTTGTTACTCCTCCAGGTTACTCATCGGCTTATATAACCGTTGGCAAACGTGGATTGCTAACATACACGGCTTAGCACGGTAAGGAAAGGAAATAAATGAACTATATCTGAGAATTAAGAGTAAACCCTATAAGATGTCTTAAAATCAGTAACAACATTGAAATAGATCTGTCATTTATAATCTATGAAGAGAGACTTATGTCAACCTTGTTGCAAGTTTGAACCTCCTGAAGTTCCACTGATTCAATTGCCTGATTAGAGAGGCCATTCCACTATTTGGTGACAGCTGGTATAAGACTTCTTTTTTGGCTGAGAGAGAGTAATAAGAAACTCTATCTTCTTCATTTCTAGGTCAAAGGTCAGGGTCGAGTAAAAGTTCGAGAAATAAGCTGCCGTGGCGGAGGTCACAATTTTACTCATAGAGTAGTGAAACTTTCTGGGATTAATTGTTATGTTGAGCCGACGAAGTGATTCAATTTTGAAAGTCCCAGGTCAAAGGTCAAGGTCAAGCAAAAGATCGAGAGGTAAGCTGCCGTGGTGGAGGTCACAATTTTACTCATAGAATAGTGAAACTTTTAGGGACTAATCGTTATCTTGATACGTGGAAATGATTCAATTTTGAAAATCCTAGGTCAAAGGTCAAGGTCAAGCAAAGGGTCGAGAAATAATCTGCCTAGGCGGAGGTCTGCACTTTACTGAGTGCCTCTCTAGTTTCTTTTATTGGTGACACATATTTCATTCTTTATTAGTTCATGTAGTTCCTCAATCTTTTGGCCATATTCAATCCGTAATGTTTCTCTTGCAGGTATCCTTTTCATTCCATTTACTCCTGTTTTGTTCCTTCCTTTCTTTTATTCAATTTATCAGTTCATTGTTCATGTATCTTTTCTTCCTCAAATATTCCTCTATTATAAACTTTCAGTAATATTTTCTCTGCTGCTTCTTTTATTATCAGGTCCGTTCTTTTTATCTTATCTATATGCTTTTTTCTACTCTCGTGCATTTCTTCAAACTTTCCCCATCCGATGTGAAGTATCTAATTTCTTTTTATCTTTCCTTTTTAAAATTCCAGCATGGTGATTAAATTATGAACCGAGGTATAGCCTACACTAACAAATAGTTTTTCCCCTGGTCTATATATACATTACATTGATTAGCACTTAGGATATTGGTCTTTTCTGTTGCAGTATTTACTAAGATTAGTTTCTGTACAATTGAAATCCCAAATATTAAAAACTAACCGATAATCGTTCATCCAATTTATGATATCCTCTCTTTACATAGGTTTTGATATCCTAAGAATAATACATGTTCATTGAAGTCCCGTAATATAGTTAATGCCTCTATTTTCATTTATATTTCTTATAATTTTTCCACAAACAGGTGTTATTGCTTTGTCCCTATATTTGTCGTCTTCAGTTTTCCGGCTAAAATTATACAATCATAATGTGAAAACATTTAAGTATAATTTATGTTAAGAATAGAATTTGCTCTTATTTCTATTTATCTATTTCCAACATGTCTGTGTACGTGTCATTTGCAAAAGCTTAATTCCTTTTTCTATAGCCATGATCTTTTCTGTACAGAGTTTAAGCACCGTATTTTTTATCCATAGAACATTAATACTTTTGAAGATTTTTTATTATTGCTATTATTTTTAAAGTTAAACTTGGCGTTTTAGAGAAAAAATATTCAAGTAAAAGTTATCGTAACCTTGATATAAAGTTTACTATGTCTTATGGATACCGGAAAGGTGTTAGAGATATCAGGGAGATATTTTGAGTTTGTGAAGGGATATGTATATAAGTTAAAATAGTGAAAAACTAAAAAACAATTCAAAGTTCTTAATTATATAAGTATATATAAATCATTGTGCTTAATATCAGAACAGATAACAAAATAGAGGGTGAGGTGTAGTCGTGGCAACTGAAATTTACAATTTTACTCTTCTCTTTGAATGTCTTTCGTACTCACCAGGTGTTGCGTTGACAGCTCTGCTAACATAAACATGTCGGGACTCCTGGTAAGCACCTTGTTATTGCTTGTTAAAAGTAATATATATTTTGTTATTTTAGTTTGAATAGTTTTATTCGATAATTATAAGGAGAAGTTTAAAAGTAACCATGACAGGGACAAAGTCTACCTTAGCGTTAGTAGTCTACGTATGCCTAGCCGTAACGTACTAGCCCGTGGCAATAAACTGATCAATTTTTTTTATAATATTATGATATGGACCCTACCTGTATGTTAGTTAATTATAGTCACTGGTTATTTTCAGAGATGCGTATCGTTTTTTTGTAGATTTTAGAATGGCGGTCACATGCTAAATAATCCTTTTAGAGGTAACTGAAGATGTCACAGGGTGCCATAGCCCCCCAAGTCCTGACGGAGCCATTGTATATTAGCGGCCAGTTCCTTCCTCGTGGATTAAAAACGGACATCAATTAACCTAAACTTTCCTCCATTACCTAACATACAAGCCGTGCCCTTACCTAAGGGCGGGGGGCCGCTAACGGCCCATTGCAACCCCCCTTACATTGCTGTATTTTAAGTTGGCCATAATCATACATGCAGGTGGCCGCTATGTTACATACTCCCCGTCGTGACTAATGCCCCTTGTGATTAGTCTGTAAACTCGGGGTGTATGTATGATAGCGGCCACCTGCATGTATGATTACGGCTAACTTAGAATACTGCATTGTAAGGGGGTCGCAAGGGCCATTTACCCCCCCCCCCCCCCGGCTAGGTAAGTAGGTTAGGGGGGAAAGTTGAGGTTAGCTGATATCCATTTTTAATCCACAAGGGAGGAATTGGGCGCTGACATACAAAGGTTCCATAAACTCTCTGCTGTTGAATGGTGGATTCCCTTTCTAACTATTCCTGGTGTATGTATGATGACAGCCATGCCCCATAACTCCCCTATTTCCAACCCTTTTGCTTAGAATATGGCAGGCTAAGTGGGGGCGAGGGGGGGCGGGGTTAGTTGCGGATAGTGTTCTATACTGTACACATATTCCTGTCCATTGTTATACAAAAGCGCCAGCTATTCTTAATAGAGTTGACCGAGTGTCGTAACTACCCTTGGTAATGACATGGTGATTAATCTTTGTGGTAGAATGGCAGATGTACTTTTGGAGCCTTTGTGTGTCAGCGGCCAGGTGCTCCCTTATGTATTAAAAATGGACATCAACTTTCTCCCCTAACCTAACCTAACCTACAAGCCGTGTACATACCTAACGGGGGCCCCCTTACACTGCCGTATTCTAAGTTAGCCGTAATCATACATGCAGGTGGCCGCTATCATACATACACCCCGTACTTTCTAGTATTACCTAGTAAAGGTAACTGAGAGTCATAGCTGTGTGTTATCCCTGTCCTTTTTAAGAAACTACATCATTTAGCCTTCCAGGTAATGATGTATAGCTTTTGATTTGATAGACTATTATTGAACTTCTCATTTTATATGCCTGAATTGACCCATATCTGCAAATCTATAAACTTTTATACATGGAAGCCTAACACTATTGTATTAACTTTATCTACAAAGCCTTTTTATGTTGACTGGTAAATCTATAATGTTATTAACCTGCTCATCACATAGTGAAAATCGATGAAGTCATTGTTGTTTGTCGACTTTTACATTTTTATTCAGTCCTAGTGAGAAATAAAGATCATAGACCTTTCTCCAGTTCATCTTTGACTCCATTAATGATATTAGGCCTATAGGTGATGCTCAACATAATTTAATGTTCTTTTTAGTAGAGACTATTTAGTAGTGGTGATCATTAAATACTGTATATGAAACTTTAATTTTAAGAATGAAAGTGTGCTGGCCATCTTTGTTTGTTTCTTTGTAGTATAACTACAGTAATGTATGCAAGGGCATAATAATTTGCGTATTGATAGACTAAAATGTGAACACCACTTCCATTTTCTAAGTCCATTGTTTACATTTGGAAGGCAGTTGAAGGGTTATGGTGAATGCATTATTTGCGATCGCTTATGGCCTACTGTTTTGGTGTGACATTTGAACCAATTAAGAGCTTCTAAGCATTTATACATAATTTCCCTTCTACTGTTTTTTACAACAGCCAATCCCCCCCCCCCCTCCTCTTCAGATCCATCATGGCTGATGATGTAAAAGAAGAACTCCCTAGATGAGTGTCGCTTATGGTGCACTTTATAGCTGTTGTTGCCCAACTGAAAGTAAAAAATATCACCAAAATAATCGTCCCCACATTTGGTGTGGAAAGCACAACTTGTGCCACTCTCCAGAGCCATACAAATGTGGCAGTAATGTTCGATATCATACAAAGCAAGCCATGGCTGAGTAAACACCAATTAAAGGAAGTGTTATATATACTACAGTACATACAAAATTGGTAATTATATGATACTTTAATATCACACTAAATATATGAACCCTATATAGTTTCAACTTTTTGTCTTATGTTCTATGCATTTATGATCATTATTAATGGTGCAAAAGACCCCAGTTCCCCACTGGGATCCCCCGTAGCTTTTTATATAGGGGGTTGGGAAAAGTCATAAATTGGTGGTTTGCACCAATAATCATGGTCAGAAATGCATGATACGAGATAACTAGTATATAGATATGGTGTCCATGTATGTTACTAGAAATTAAAGTATCGTGTAATTACCTGGTGATTTTTTATTCGCAAAATCATGACAATATAGCACGTTATATCTTGAAAAATCGATCAGTTATGCAATTCCAGTTTGTTTATGGTATAAAATTGTGACAGCAGACAAAATGTTTGGAATAATGCACTATTTTCTAGAAAATTCTTGGAGTATTGCTGGTCAGTTTGGTACGAAATAACCACTAATGATTTATAATGATTGGATATTCAAGTTGTATTTGATTAGTGTATTTGAAACAAGACATGTGAACTGATACCAAAGCATATGGAATTTGCATTTGTCTCCTTGTTTTGGTACACATTTTATCAGGTAAAATTATGATACTGTACAGTTTTTTTTTTATCCATTTTTGACCATGAATATTGAGGCAAAACCACCAGAGCATGAGTTTTCTACCCTGTTATGGATTTTTAGGTTGGGAAACTGCAAAACAAGCAATTTGCAGCAATATAAATGGTCATAAGTGCAAAATAAACACAAGATAACCAGTTGGAAAAATACTTTATTGGGTTTATGTAAGTGGCGTGATATTAAGGTATAATTACCTATAATTTATATTGTTTCTAAAATGGTATTGTCTTCGACTTGGCTCACTTCGCTCGCAAATAAATATTATCTTATTTCTTCTCTGTTCTGGCAAGCAGTACGTGGATGTGCTGCTTATACCATTCACATTGGTCATTTTTGTTTTAAAGTATTGTAATTATTTATATCGAAAATTGAATAGCCCTGGCTCTGCCGTGGCCAGCTTTTGTCGCAAAAAAACATTATCTTGTTGCACCTCTGCTTTGGCAAGTGGTAGAGGGATTTGCTGCACACATCAGCCATGTGGGTTTTTATTTCTGTGATATTTTTTGCTTTCAGGTAAGCAACAATAGTAAAATACAGAACAGAGAACCTTAAGAATATAATCAATTATGGAAATAGATGAAAATATTACGCTTAATTGGTTAAAAAAAAAGAAGGCAGGTAATTGACGTCATACAAAAAAAGAGCAGTTGACAAAAACAAATGCAAACAATGTATGCGCAGTAACCCAGCATTAGGTTCCCAAAAGTAAACATAGGACTTAGACAATGAAATGGTGTTCACATTTTAGACGATTGATATCTAAATGATTGTGCCCCAACCCCCATTAGTCATAACAAAATAACCAGTACTCGTCCATTTCTTATAAAGAATTTAAGTATTGTATATTAACATATTCTATGGTCCATTTCTTTTAGCGAGGCAGATTTGCACGGACTCGCAGCAGTGCCCTTTTAGCGCGGAAAAGTTTCTTGATCGCTGATTGGTTGGACAAGATAATTCTAACCAATCAGCGATCAGGAAACTTTTCCGAGCTAAAAGAGCACCGCTGCGAGTCTGTGCAAATCTGCCTCGCTAAAAGAAATGGACTATAGATATGTTATAAAATTAAATCTGAACATTAAGAGGGAAATGCTATAAAGATTTTATCATACTTTTATTTATTCAGGAACCTACCTTGTATGTGATTAAGGGTATTGCTATCCTTGACAATGATGGCAATAGACTTCTAGCAAAATATTATGACCCAACAGTCTTCCCTACTGTGAAAGATGAGAAAAAATTTGAGAAAAATCTCTTCCAAAAGACCCACAGAGCAAACGCAGAAGTCATCATGTTGGATCGTCTCACTTGCGTCTACCGCTCCAATGTAGACCTTTTCTTTTATGTGATGGGATTATCACATGAAAATGAGGTGAGTTGTCATTTTTTTTAACATAAAAATTTTACTGAATTTATAATTCTAGTCTGTTATGGGGTCTTGATTATTGTGGCAATATTCTGCTGGTGGGTGAAGACAGTTCACCAAGCTGCAGTAACTGTTCACTATGCACTTCATATTTTTCCTCAAGCTTTGCTGTTTAGTAAATGATAGTTTTGGGATGGTAGTCTACATTGTTTTAATTTTGCTGTAAAGAAATTACATTGTTACTTACTTCAAAATTTTAAACTTGCAGCAAATATTTTTATGTTGAATAGGCTGACATATGTCTCCATTTATAGTTTATATATGATACATGGGTTTTAATGTTTTTACTTTTCTTAAAATACTTTATTTGAATTGTTTATTACTTTTCATATAATGTAGCTTATTTATTTTCTTATTTCCTTTCTTCACTGGGCTATTTTTCCCTGTTGGAGCCCTTGGCCTTATAACATCCTGCTTATACAACTAGGGTTGTAGCTTAGTTAGTAATGATAATGAGAGCAATCAGAGATTGCAGACCTCTGTCAATGAATAATACCAACATTTAACTAAAGTCTATGGACATCACCTCCCACTTTTCATATGCTGACTGTACGGTAGATGGTGAAAAGTGCTATATTGATTCAGAATCGTGATTTTGATCCATATCTCCTCCAAATTTTCATGGTTTCTTCCCATGTACTGTATAATATGTATATCTATTCATTATCAAAATTTGGCTAAAATCTGATACCTGTATGTCAATTTATTTTTATGTAATCTTTAAAATTGTGAAAAATACAAATCCGGATCCATTACCGGATCGTCTCCAAAAATTAATGAAGCCGTCCATGGCCCTAAAATCTATCTGTGGTGGAAATTTGGTCAAAATATGTTAATTTTTTTTATGAAATCTTTAAAGTTGTTGAAAATCCAAATCCAGATCATCTTCAAAATTTAATGGGGTTCGTCTGTGTCCTAAGATTTATCTGGGGTGAAAATTTTTTCAAAATCTGTTGAGTACATACATACATACATATACCAAGGGCACTTCCCCCAATTTTGGGGGGTAGCCGACATCAACAAGAAACAAAAAAAAAGGGGACCTCTACTCTCTACGTTCCTCCAGCCTAACCAGGGACTCAGCCGAGTTCAGCTGGTACTGCTAGGGTGCCACAGCCCAACCTCCCACATTTCCACCACAGATGAAGCTTCATACTGCTGAGTCCCCTACTGCTGCTACCTCCGCGGTCATCTAAGGCACCGGAGGAAGCAGCAGGGCCTACTGGAACTGCGTCACAATCGCTCTCCATTCATTCCTATTTCTAGCACGCTCTCTTGCCTCTCACATCTATCCTCCTATCACCCAGAGCTTTCTTCACACCATCCATCCACCCAAACCTTGGCCTTTCTCTTGTACTTCTCCCATCAACTCTTGCATTCATCACCTTCTTTAGCAGACAGCCATTTTCCATGCTCTCAACATGGCCAAACCACCTCAACACATTCATATCCACTCTGGCCGCTAACTCATTTCTTACACCCGTTCTCACCCTCACCACTTCGTTCCTAACCCTATCTACTCGAGATACACCAGCCATACTCCTCAGACACTTCATCTCAAACACATTCAATTTCCGTCTCTCCATCACTTTCATTCCCCACAACTCCGATCCATACATCACAGTTGGTACAATCACTTTCTCATATAGAACTCTCTTTACATTCATGCCCAACCCTCTATTTTTTAATCTATGGCCTAGATCTTCCAACTCATTCACGAGATAGGGATTGGAACAAGTGACTTCTCTGGTCTAATTTCAGTGCTCGTACAAGCACCAAGATACTATATCGTACTTGCACGTTCTTGGCAAGGATTCTCTCCAACCAAGGAAAGGCCATTGCATGACACTTTTATGAGGTCTGCTGTACCATGCTCTCCCGTTTATCCTCCAAAGGTTAAGGCCCTTTGTACACTTTATTCAATGAAAGCTTGAGAACCAGAAACATTTCAGTCGCTTAAAGAGACCAGTCAACGCTCATTCATCCTTCTTCCTCTACAGAGGATTGCCTTGTTCTTAGATCGACTGGTAAATGTCCTAGGCGTAAAGGATTCTTTGAAGAGCGTTGACAGAATCATCAACCCTATGGTACCTGACTTGAATCCAGTACCTGCGGAGGTAGAGGGCTTCAAAACTTGGTTTACGATCACGTAGGTCCTTGCACTCATGATTTTATTGACTAATGGAGGCAACCATTCTCAACTTCAAGTCTTTCATTACAATACTGTACTTCCCTACAAGAAACGACGATTAGGGACCAGGATGACTTCCTTCATATCCTGGGTAGACCCCACGACTCTTCCTACAGCATCGGAAGGAATGCAATAAGAAGATATTTTAGAACACCTGATTCTTTTGGGCTTTGTGGAATAATTAGATCTCCTTTTCTTTTTAGTGAGGACTTGGAAGGACCCTCCCAGATTAGAGCGCACAAATTCAGATATATATCATCGGCAATACCTTGTCACAGGACCAATTTGTGAAGGCAGGAATCTGGTAACAACAGAATCTTCACTGCCCATTACCTATGGAAGTATACCCATAGGTCCCTGGACACTTTTATCTTTGACCCAGTTGTAGTTGCCCAACAGATCATATAGCAAACTAAATTCATTCACGGTACAGGAAATATCTCGTTTAAGATAACGGTCGTGACATAAGTCTGTAATGAGAGATAAACTGGTCGTTTTTACATCTTTCTTCCCCTACCTTTGGGACACTGCAGTTACTCCACTATGACATAAATCTATAATGAGAGGTAAGGTCGACTGGCCCTTTATACCTCTTTCTTCTTCCCCCTTTTTTTTTTTTTATAGTATGACAGTCACTCCTCTATTTGCTGAACTGGATGGTATATCCAGGTAAGCTGCATGTTTGAGTAACATTTCTCAACAGAATAGTTTTGTTTAGATGTATCTCTCCTATCCTCTAAGATGAGAGTTAGGATGGGCAAGCTTATGCAAACCCATTTATCATAAACGGCCATAAATTCAGAAAATATATTCTCCACAGACATAGATTCTCTCTTGACCTTCTACCAATCTCTGGTAGTGACCTAGCGTAACACCTGCCTCATCTTTATGTTCAGGTCTTAGGAGGTTGACAGGAGTCATCAGTTGCTCTCTAATACAAGACCAAAGTGCTTTTACATTTCCCTGGAAAATAAACCAGCCAGTTAGCTTTTAGTAACTCCCATCCTTGTAAGAATGAGTTTTCTATTAAAGGACATATGTTTGTATTTGTGTAGGAACACATCACAAATTTTTAAAGTAATTTGTATTTTTCCTAACTATGCAAAGCTGAGTGCTAAAGTTGAAAGTCCTGCCTCAACTGCCCAGCAAGTCCTGGTTAAGGTCAAAGGGTGGCTCAGTGGCATCGGTGAGGGAACAGAGCTAACCCACCACCTGGCAGTAACTACCACCACTGTTATGAGTTATTTAACAGCCGTATCCCTCTTGGCTCCACTTCTTTTATGTCTCACAGGATTATGATACAGGAGAGGGTGTTCCCAGCCCACTCGTCCCGTCCCTTTTAGTCGCCTCTTACGACACGCAGGGATATGTTGGCGCTATTCTAATTGTTTTTATGCCCCCGCGGCCACAGGGGAGGAACGTAAAGAGGAGAGGTCCCCTTTTCTGTTTCATTTGTTTGTTTGATGTCGGCGACCCCCCAAAATTGGGGGAAGTGCCTTGGTATATGTATGTATGTATCTCTCTTAGCTAAAAAACATACCCCTATTAAAGGATTCAGGTTTGTATAGTTAGGAAAATTACAAATTACTTCTAGTTTTTTATTTTTCTTTCAGCTTATCCTGGTGTCAGTTCTCAGCTGTTTATATGATGCTGTCTCATCCATACTGCGAAAAAATGTGGAAAAGAGGACGTTGTTGGACAATTTAGACATTATTATGTTGGCCATGGATGAGATTTGTGACGGAGGGTAAGATAGAATACTGTATTGATTTGTAGATATCTAAGCTTCAAAGTACTTAATCATTCCATTGACTAAGCTAAATAGATTTTATGCATTCCGTTGTTGTTACAGTACTCTAATTAATTTCTTGGTTTTTTGTTTCATTGATAATGTCTAATACTGTTTGTGGTATTTTTTTCTTTAAGTGATACAGTATAATGTGGACCAATACTTCATTGTATTTAATGCTGTATTTTTTTTTCAGACGACACATTATATATGTTTTGACTGATTATTTTTATTTTATTAATTTTGGAATTTTTAACAGAGTGCCATTGGAAACTGACCCTCAAGTAGTTAGTCAGCGTGTAGCATTACGTATGGAAGAAAGTCCTTTCAACGACCAAACAGTGACGCAGGTATGTGTATTTTTATCAAATATTTGATAATCTTATTTCTGAGAGCCCTTCCCAATTTATTGTTCATTATTTTCACTTCAAACTAAGCCATATAATATTCTTGCATAGTAAATTTGAAAAGTACTGTATTAAAGTTATTTTGACACTACCAGAGAAGTTAACAAATTTTTCCCTAAGGTATCCCAGGCACACCAACTTTATTGTGCTAGGAATAAAAACATCCCATGGTGCTGCACGGCATCCTTCATTCCATTGTGCTATAAGGACTAGACTTAAAGAGTGTGGGGGAAGTGAATAGGATATTTACGCAAAGATTAATGGGTGCCTTTGAGGAGATAGAGGAAAGTTATATATATATCATTGGAGATGGTGACCACCTGGGCAAAGGAGCCGGAGGTTTGAGGAACCAATCTAGCTGGTGCTTGATGAGGAAAAGGAGTGTGTGCGCTTGCCCTCATGAGACAGTAAAGACTTGTAGGAAAAGAAAACTAATAATGTAACTGTTGGCTATTGAAAGAGCTTGTGAGATTAATCTGCAAGAAGGAAACTCTTACTTAGTAATGTCTTTGATATTGTCATCATTTATCCACTGTATTAAAACCTGGAGGAGCCTTTCTTGCAACTTTGCAAGGAATGATACCAATTGGTCATGGCCATGCCTCAAAAGCGAGAATGACTTTAACTCACGCCAGATTAGTAAGAAGGCTCACCGCTTATCTCCATATTATAAAGATCCATATAAGTAGAGCAATACAGACTTGAGTTTTAAAGACCTGGTTGGAAGGAAATGAATTTCTTTGGCAACAGTTACTACAATGTAAGGCAATGGAGCTCTTTGGCTGTTAGGATAGTCATCCAGTTTATGCATAACTACTACATTAGAATTCAGGGCAAAACAAAAAGCAAGAACTGGTGTTGAAAGAAGCAGGACCTCGGGATCAAGCGGAGTTGCAAAAAAAAAAAAAAAAAAAAAAAAAAAAAAAAAAAAAAAAAAAAAACACAACTATGTAGTGAAGGAGGGAGTTGTTTGAAACTGGAGATGAAAGGTAGGCCACTCTTGGTTCTGAAAATCAGAAAAAATCTGTTGAAGGTGTTCCTCAAATCTAGGTCCTTAAACTGAGCAGATGTCCCTTAGCCATGAAAAAAGAGTCAGCTGAAATGAGCTGGATACAGTAGAGGCCAAGGGACCAGCAAATTATGGATGGGCAGTGCAGCCAGGGAAGGGAACAGAGGACTATCCCACCCTGGTATGAAAGAAAGAGGACTGAAAGAATTATTGGACTTTATCCAGTGACAGGTTTAAGGCCTAGTTCAGAGAGGGAAAGAAGGATGCAAAGTGTTGGGGGCAGTTACGGGAGTAATAAAAAAATAGAGGGTTGGGCATGAATGTAAAGAGAGTTCTGTATGAGAAAGTGATTGTACCTACTGTGATGTATGGATCGGAGTTGTTGGTAATGAAAGTGACGGAGACAGAAATTGAATGTGTTTGAGATGAAGTGTCTATGGAGTATGGAGTAGATAGGGTTAGGAATGAAGCAGTGAGGGTGAGAACGGGTGTAAGAAATGAGTTAGCAGCTAGAGTGGATATGAATGTGTTAAGGTGGTTTGGCCGTGTTGAGAGAATGGGAAATGGCTGTCTGCTAAAGAAGGTGATGAATGCAAGAGTTGATGAGAGAAGTACAAGAGGAAGGCCAAGGTTGGTGGATGGATGGAGTAAAGAAAGCTCTGGGTGATAGGGGGGATAGATGTGAGAGAGGCAAGTGTGTGTGCTAGAAATAGGAATGAATGGCGAGCGATTGTGACGCAGTTCTGGTAAGCCCTGCTGCTTCCTCCGGTGCCTTGGATGACCGCTGAGGTAGCAGCAGTAGGGGATTCAGCGTTATGAAGCTTCATCTGTGGTGGATAACGGGGGAGTGTGGGCTGTGGCACCCTAGCAATACCAGCCGAACTCGGTTGAGTCCCTTGTCATGCTGGGAGGAACGTAGAGAGGAGAGGTCCCCTTTTTTGTTTCATTTGTTTTATGTCGGCTACCCCCCTTGGTATATGTATGTGTACAGGTTAGTGTGATGGGATATCTTGCATGGGAAAAGACATGATAAATTAGGTTATAGTGAACAAATAGTACAGTTAAGAGTTTGGAACTGGTAAATTTTTTTTTATGTAGTTAGATTACTTTGTGTAAATTGCTTATTTGGGATTACTATTATTTAATAAGTAAAGAATTTCACTGAATATAGGTTTATTGACGCAACTGGTTATTAAACACAAACTATATTTATTCTGTATTTACAGTGCACTATCTTTTCCTTCCTCTCCACTTGGTTACTTTTACTAAAGCTTTTTCATTCATTCTTCATTCCAAGATTCAGAAATACTTTGCTAATACTAGTATTTTAGAGCATTCTTTTGACAAATTGCCTGTTGAATATAGTTATTGTGTATGATAAATTATAATTTGTAATTTTCACTTGTTGTTGAATATAGTTGAGGATTTTAACATCTTGATTTATTCTAGAGAAGTGTGAGCAATTTTCTGAAAAGATTATCACTACTGTAGTTGATTATCTGAAATTTACAATTCTATATGGTTTTGAGGTTTTAGTCATTATTGTGGTTATACTAAGATTAAAGTATTTATTGGGTAAATGTTCAGAGATCTATGATAAATTCTTGAAGATCTACAAAATGTATAATTATAAATTTCCAAAAATTACTTGCTTTGGCACTAGATAAAAACCTTAGACTCGTTATATAGAAGTATTATTTCGGAGATAGCTAAAACCAGCTAAAGATTTGTGAGTTGTATCTACCCATCGCTAGTTAGTGGAGGGGGGGAACCCACCAACACTCACACCAGCACTAGTAGACACTCACTTTTTATTTCAGCTTGGTAGAGTAAGGACGTTGTCTTTCTCTCTTGTCAGAACTGGCCTAAAGTTTAAAAAGTCCTTTTTCTTTGAGCCACCTTCCCTAGGGCTCACAGGTTCCCCGTGCAAGGTAAGGTAGCAAGAGTTCTTATGGTTGAGCTCACAAAGGGAGCAGATATCTTCCCTAGGGGGGGGGATTTCTCTCCCCCTAAGGCTCCTAAGGTCTTTGACCTAAGAGTCTTGCGCCCGCTCAACTGTTTTGGCCTCAGCTTCTGATCGTCCCGATGTGCACTCTGCGGGCTGGCATGAGCAGTTGCTGGCAAAGACGCCTGGGAGTGACTTAACCGGTAACCCCTTCAGGGTGACCCTAGAAACGAGCTTCGGCTAAGTTTCGCAAGTAACGTTCGATGCCGACCTTCAACATGAACAAAGTTTGTTGACAGGAAGCAGATAGCGCTGCCCAGACTTCCACCTCCAGATGTTGGAAGTCATCCTTTTCGGGGGACAGGCATCGTCCATCAGGTATTGAGCAACGTTCCCTTTTAAGGGAGAGACATTCTCCACCAGGTGTTGGGCTATCATCCATTACAAGGGATAGATCCCCTCCAAGAGCTGCTGTCCAGCAATCTTCCCACTGGCTGGAACAATTGCCGACAGTGGCAACAGGGCTTGGCTGCCCTTCCTGTCTGCAGGAGGGACTGCCTTTGCCTGGGTGGTTTTCTCCTTTCGGGGGATTCCTCCGGCGGGCATTGGATTTGTCAATGCCCGCCCTTTTTCTTTGGAGCTTGGCAACAAAGGAGTTAGGTGACTGCTTGCAGTTCTTGCTCATTGCCGCCTTACCATCAGAGTGCAAAACAAGTCTCGTAGGCTTTACTTCTTCGGGGTTATTGCCGACATCGTGCCTTTGGGCACAACAAAGTTCTTTGAGCTTTGTGAGGTCAGGTTCTTCGGGATCTGTGCCTTATGGGTTTCCACCTCTTTCGAGGGAGAAACTACTAGTAGGCTGTAACTCTTCAGGGTTATTTCCCATGTCGTGCCTCTTGGGGCATAACAAAGCTCATTGAGGTTTGTGAGGCCAAGACCTTTGGGACCTGCACCTCATATTTCAATCTCTTACTAGGAAGAAATGGCTGGTCTACAATGCAGCACAAACTTTTTCTTTCCCTTCCGAGGGGATGACATGAGGCTACTTGCCAACACCCTGTAGGGGTTAAGATGAGCATGAGTACATTGCAAAGACCACGGTTTCGCAGAGAAGTCGTGCACAGTGTTGCACACCCATCCACTGAGCCCCAGCGAGGTGGATGGGCAAGCTCTTCAGCCGGATGAGCAACCCAGATTGTTTGCCTTGGTACCCAATATGAGTATGTGAGACCCCACTCGCCAGCGTGCAAGCCTGCACAGAGCTCCAGATTATTGTTTCCTCTAGTGGGCACTAATCTAATTTTGTAGAGCACAGGTCTTCATCTAACTGTTGCTTCAAATATGCACTACTTCGGTAGCAAGCAGAGCTTCAGCTAAATGTTGCAACAAGCGAGCGCTACCAAAGTAGCGCTCACTTACTCACATTACCCGTATATATCCTTACAGGTAAGAATCAATTCTCTGCTCGCCGGCGCTCGCTGGTGTCAAGGTCCCTCGATGACCCTAATAGCTCAGTTGTGGCGACATACAGATTGATCCCCTGTCCTTCTATAAATGCTCACAGAGGCACCGAAAGGGCTCCCTACACTTAACCATCTACTCAGATACCCACAGGGAGATATTCCATCAAACGATTCCATTGCTTTGTCTTCACGCCAAGAGGTTATCCAATAACCCCCTGAAAAGAAAGGCTTTTGAGATTGGGGACAAAAGAAGGGCAGGATACCTCCAGGGAAATATCTGCTTAGTAGAGCAGGCAGAGTGTACTGTCCTTTGTGGTTTGTGTCATAGACAGGGTATTGCTCCCCTCAGTGCCACTATAATAATGATAGCGGAGCTCCTTTTGTTCCAGAGTGAGGAAAACTTTGTCATTGGCCATGAATGGCTATCACTCGGCCTTGAGCCTTGTTTTAAACTGAACAGAGTTAGCATTCCCTCCTCAACGTAATGCTCTCTCCTCTTACAGAATTCTGAGCACACCTGCCCTCAGTCGGGAATCAGACCACCTTCTATGAACATAGTGGGGTACTGTGCTGCAGTCACTGATGGAACACTATCTTTGTCAGGCATCAGACCGTGACCGTCTCAGGAAACGGTCTTTTCTTTCTCTCCTAGCTCTGTCCTCTGCAAAGAGAGATAACGAGCTACATGGTTGGTCCTATGACATCGCCCATTCACAAGAATGGAGGCAAGTGACACTGATTCATCCCGGAGTCATGTCCAAGACTCAAAATTCAGCTGGAGTGAATCCTAGAGTTAGAACCTTCCAAATAGAGCCTTCATTCCAGATGACCCAGACCAACTGTTACTCTTGTCCTGTGAGGGCAAGGAGGAATTGCTTAGAAAGAACCTCCAGAGCCTGCCATCAGATCAGCAGGTTCTTGGCAGAGGGAGGACCAGAGGAAGATTACTAGGAACTCTATATCTTCTGAGATTAGATAGGAAATGGAGAGACTTCTCATCTTCTAGTCACCATCCCCTTGCTCATGAAGCCAGGAGTGTCAGTAAATTCTAGGCATTCAAAAGGAATTTCTCTGTAACGCAGGTGATACATATGGCAAACGGCAGCAACCACCACTACCTGCGAGATATAACCCACAAGAACCTGAATACATTTACCTTAGGTCCTGTGGTGGCTACACAAAACGTGGTCAATAACACCTTGGCTCCCTTGTAGGAAAGGCCACTACCAATTTCATTCTCCCCTCTCTTAAGACTCAGCATCTGAGGAACTCTGCAAGCTGACCTCTTCTAACTACAGGTCAGTACCATCCTCTTTGTGCAACCTAATATATTTATGTACTGTAAAGCCTATTTGCTATGTCCCCATCCTCCATGGGAGGTGGAGTCAGGGAATGTCTAGGGTAAGTGAGGTATTCAGCTCCAAGTTTATGCTTACCTGGTCAAGTCGCATTGCTAAATTCTATGCCAGCACTAATTGCCCAGGCTGTCATCATTTATGGATCACGAGATGTCAGGTTTCCCTCTAAACAGCTCGTATGTAGCACAGAGGGACACCCTGAGACAGTCTCCTGGCAGTTGGTTTAGGGACTCCATCCACCATAAGGTTAGGTGAATCTCCTATGTAAAGAGTGTAAGGTTTGTATCTAGCGCTGGAACAAATGACAGATTAGAAATAATTCGTATCTTTAATGAATATACAAACTGAAGCTCTTTTCACATTCTGGTCCTGCCATCACCTACCCCCAGAAGTCATGCTGCAATTGCCAAGTGTCTGTTTACTAGTGCTGGTGTGAGCTGGGTGGTGGGTTACCCCGCTACCTCCCTTCTCACTAACTAGCGGAGGGTAGTTACACCTCGCAAAACTTTTAACAGCTAGTTTCAGTTACAGTGATACCTCGGTACTCGACCATAATCCGTTCGAGATCCGTGTTCGACCTCCGATTTGTTCGAGTACCGAATTTTTTTTCCCCATAAGAAATAATGGTATATATTCTATTCCGTTCCCAAGCACTCGAACAGGCCCAAAATATTAATAAAACGTGTACCTAAACAACAATAATTATCTAAATGTGTATGAAATTGGTCAGAAAATCCTATAAAACAATTTTAAACCATTTACTGTACTAAAATAAAACAATTTTAAACCATTTTCTGTACTGTAGTGAACATACCTTTGAGCAGCGGTTCGATGGCATACAGGGATGGATGTGGAGAGGATGGAAGGGGGAGGTTACTGCTTGGAAGGAGAGTCCCCTTCCATGATGTGGCGGGGTAGTTCTCCTTCAGGAGTTGTTTCTCTCTCCAATGAAAGGGTGGGCAGATCTATTTCAGGGGTTTCTTCTCTTCTTTGTCTCTTCTTTGGAGGAGAAACAGGCTTTGATGTAGCAGCTTTCTTTTCTTTTGTGAAAAACTGGTCTATTGTTAATTGTTTCTTCCTCCTCTGCAGTATTCTTCGAAAATGATACATGACACTATCATTAAACATATGCACTGCCCGGTTTGCTACTGCAATTTCTGGGTGGTATTTTTCAGCAAAAGCCTGCACATCTGCCCACTTGGAACAAATTTCATTGATGAGAGAACTTGGAACATCCTCCCTTACCTCATCCTCTTCTGAAGATTCCTGCTCCACAATCAGATCCTGCTGCTGTTGTTGTTGCAGGTGCAACAATTCCTCCACAGTCAACTCGGTAGAATGGCTTTCTACAAGCTCATCAATATCATCCTTGTCGACCTCAAGCCCCAAACTCCTGCCCATGACAACAATTTCCTCAACGACATCAGTGTCATCAGAAATTACAGGGGTAGCAGTGCTTGGACCCGCCTCTGGTTGGAAACCTTCAAACTCCCTCTCTGTGACACATGATGGCCACAGCTTACGCCAGGCAGAGTTCAATGTCCTATAGGTCACACCTCGCCAAGCTTGGTCAATCATGTTAACAGAGTTGAGGATGCTGAAGTGTTCCTTCCAGAATTCCTTTAGGGTCAACTTCGTGTCACTGGTCACTTCAAAACACTTTCTGAAAAGGGCCTTGGTATAGAGTTTTTTGAAGTTTGAAATGACCTGTTGGTCCATGGGCTGGAGTATGGGAGTAGTATTGGGGGGCAAGAATTTGATTTTGATAAAGCTGTATTCTTCTTTCAAGTCATCCTCGAGACCTGGAGGATGTGCAGGAGCATTGTCCATAACCAGAAGACATTTCATTGGCAAGCTCTTTTCAATGAGGTAAGCCTTAACCTGGGGGGCAAACACTTCGTTTATCCACTCGGTAAAGAATTGTCTTGTGACCCAAGATTTAGTGTTCGAGCGCCACATAACTGGTAGTGCACTTTTACAAATATTATTTCGTTTGAACACCCGGGGGTTGTCCGAGTGGTACACTAACAAGGGTTTGATCTTGCAATCGCCACTTGCATTTGCACACAGCAACAATGTTAGCCTATCTTTCATTGGCTTGTGACCTGGCATCTTCGTCTCGTCCTTGGTAATGTACGTATTGGCTGGCATTTTCTTCCAAAATAACCCAGTCTCATCACAATTAAAGACTTGTTGTGCGATCAAATTTTGTTCATTTATGTACCGATCGAATTCCCCCACGTATTTATCGGCTGCAATTTGATCCGAACTAGCTGCCTCCCCATGCCTAGTAACACGATGAATACCTGTTCTATTACGAAACTTTTCAAACCAACCCCTGCTCGCTTTAAATGTAAATGAATCACTTTCACTGGTACTCGGACTTTTCTTCACTAATTCTTCATAGATATGCAACGCTTTTTCACAAATGAACGCTTCACTAACACTTTCCCCGGCCAACTGTTTTTCTTTAATAAATATTAAAAGCAACTTTTCCATCTCCTCAATCACTTGTGGCCTTTGCTTAGTTACCGCCGTAACTCCCGTTGCAACATTCGCCTTCTTAATCATTTCTTTATGCTTTAAAAACGTAGAAATGGTCGACTTCGCCATTCCGTATTCTACCGCTAAATCGGACACTCGTACACCATTCTCATATTTCGCTATAATTTCCTTCTTCAACTCGATCGTTGTTCGCACTGTTTTCCTCTTCTCCTTCCCCTTAACACTCATTACTTTCTTGGGACTCATTATGAAAGCTAAAAAAGCAATTAAAAGCACTGAAAATCACTAAATCACAACGAATGCTGATCGCGCGTTGTCTGAGTGACGCTCTCGAGAGAACTGATGCTTCCCGAACAAGCGAGAGTGGCCGAGATGGCGCGATCATCACAAAGCCCATGCGGTCGTCACGTGTTCGGCTGGTCGAGTACCGAATTTTTGGTCGAGCACCGCAGCAAAAATTTCTCGAAAATTTTGGTCGAACTCCGAATTGTTCGAGTATAGAGTCGTTCGACTACCGAGGTATCACTGTATCTCCGAAATAATATTCCAATAGAAAGAGCTTCAGGTTTGTATTATGAAGACTACAAGTTATTTCAAATTTGTCATTTCAGTGTTTCAAAAGGTGCTTTTAACTCTAAAGTTTATAACATTATTTTAATGCCCAAAATTTAGATGGGGAGAGAGAGGGTTCAGATTGTACTTTTGAAGATGCTATTATTATGTTATTCATCAAAGTAAGCTATGAATGTTTGTGGTCAGTATGCAGACTTTTTATATAGTGAGCTGAAAAGGGTTGGAGGAAATTGTTGGCACCTTGAACCAGTTACTGTACTGTACATTGTGTTGTTTCTGTGTAGATGAATATTTCTTCCAGTGCAATTTTCAAAGAGTATGTACAGATTTCTGTAATTTAACTTTAGATCATTTTTTTTCAAATTAGATTTAAGTTTTTTACTGAAATAAATTGATTTACTTATTTATTTTATACTGGATAGGGTAGAGCCTGGTGATATTGGAATTGAAGTGCTTAGTAGCTTCTTTATTCTGTTCAGCTAAAGTCCTTTCTTCATCACATCTCTAAAAATTTCATATGGCACCTTATCATAGTTTTCTGTGGTTTTAATATACAGTACAGGTATTTTGAATTTCACACTGAAAAGAAATTGATTTTTGTTTCAGCCTTGATGTAGTAAAACTATAGTTTAGAACATAAATTTTGAATGATCTTACTTTGTTTTTGCACTGTACTATCAGTTATTTATGAATTTTCTTTATTGAGAAAATTCTATATATTTCATGTAGCTATTCCATTCGTATACCTTATGGTTTCCAACAGAAAATTCTCCCAAAGGGCAAATATTTCTGTAGATTTACTTCATATTTGTGGCATACAGTAGAGAACTGCAAATGTACCTACTTTTTAGCATTTTGTTTTCAAGTATTCTTTAAGAATTAGTGTTCTTTACAAGTTTAATTTTATCCTTTGCTATAGTGTACACTTTCAATAGGTAATATCTTGAAAAATCCATGGAGGATAGTAATCATTATTTAATGTACCATGCTTTGGTAATAAGATCCCGTTAACTGTTTATGGGGCTGCTAGAACCCATGTAGGTAATCTTTAAATTTTTTGGAGAAAAATGCATTTCAAATTTTACATTTTTGTTGCCTTTTCCAGTTGTTATTCGTTAGACTAAGTAGATCATTTAGCTTATAAATGGCTCTGATTTTTGGAACTACAGTATATACATTTTTGTTAGTAATGGTTGATATATACTTGCGACATAAAATGAAGTAGGTCTAGTTTTTAGTACATTTCTACTAGTTTAGGTAACTAATAGGATCTTTTCACACTTGAAGGTGGGATTGTATTATGAAAAATTTTCTTTTAAATACTCTTTGTTCCTATACTAATTCAAACCCGTGACCTTCAGTAGGAGTGTGCTTTCAGCTTGGCTGGAACTTTGGGTGTTAAGATTTATAACAAGGTGCTGGTAGTTACTGGCAGGTGGCGGGGAAGCCCCATACCCCAACCTCTACGAGTAGCTACTTTGTTTTAAGCCGCCAGAGAATAACAGATGTACTCTTGGTGGTATCAACTGGCTGTTTTGATTTGTTTGTCTCCTAGTTTATGGTTAGCAGTTCATTGTGTGAGGGAATTCAAGCAAGACAAAAGTTCTTGCAGTATCCAGATAATTGTTGCTAACAGTTTGTGTAACCTGCCAATGCAGTATACACTTTGTTTCTGTTGACAGCATTCCTGTTACTGTTTATTCCCTTGCTGGTGTGTAGTAGTGATGACAATGTCATCGTAATTTAGGAATGTAATGTCATTGCACACCATTGATAGGAGGTGAACTTCGTTATTCCTTCGCCTCTTGCTGCACCTTTGTCTCTTGATGCCGATAGCAGATCCACACATTCATTGGACTTACAACACAGCTGGTCAAAGAATGACGTGCCCCCTCCTTCTTTTTCCCCTTTTATTTTTTTGGGGATAGTTGGTTCTTTTAAGACCGATCAATAGGAATTACATTTAAGTGACTCCATCTATTTTTTAAGCAGTGGAAGAGAGTTGCTCAGTCCTTCATCAAGGACAGAAAAAGAGATGGTTAGATTGCATGCTACTGTACTATGCATTATCATGCTACTATGTGCCAACATGCTCTAAGTGAGCACCACCTCATCTGTTTGCAATTGAGCATTTTCTCACCTGTTTACGATCACATGCTCCTTTATCATTAGAGCATTTCTATGCATTAGCATGCTACTATTTACTCAAGTGTTCCTATATCTATTCACAATAGGAGTGCCATTTCACCCATTGAGATAACTTGCTCCTACGGAAATGCCATCTCACCTGTTCACAATCACTCGCTCCTACTAAGAGCACCAGCTCGCCTTTTTACGATCTCTCGCTCCTACAAGAATACCGCCACCTGTTTTGCGATCTCTCGCTCCTCAGGAAACGCCATCTCGCCTGTTTGCGATTACACACCCCTAAGGAAGTGCCATTTCGCCTGTTAGCGATCACGCACTCCTAACGGGGTGCCATCTCGCCTATTTGCAATCGAGGGTTTCTACATGATCATCACCACATTTGATCATGAGCTCATGAAGGAGCACCACCTTAACTGCTCATGATCACCTGCTCTACCTCTCTTATTTTTGATCGCTCTTATCTTCAGGAGCACCACCACACCTCCAGGCAATCAGGCTCCTTCTGACCTACTCATGATTATACTCTATCTCATCTGCTTGCGATCCTTACATGCACGATTACCCTCTAGCTTTGGGGAAAGTTAAGGGGAAAAATGAATACCAAAACCGAAAGACATTCTTTCAGGAACCAACATCGGTACACACTATTTGCACTATTTGTTAACTGTTGTCGTTCTCATACCCAATGCAGTGTCTTTAACTGAACGCTAATGCTACACTTAAAGAAGAAGCCATCTAAATACTGTAGGTCCAATCAATGTAGCTACGTGTGTTCGACAATATCTGATAAGTGAGGGAGGTGTTTACAAGATTATACCTAATGCTAAGTGGTTCATATAAAGAGAGTACTTACCACTGCAACTAGTACTCTGGCTCATATAAAATCAAACTCTGTTTTCTCATTTTTCGATTGGGGAAAAAAAGCCCCTCACCAAGCAGTGTGAGTTGTGTACAGAATGCATTCTGAGAGGTTATATACTAGAAATTCTGGCAACTGCTGCATCCTTTCTCTTCCATTTCATGATAATATAGAGGAGTTGTTTTCCTCCCCTGAAACATTCTCAAGACGCTTGGGCGATACTATCACTAGAGAACTTCCAACTCGCTGATACTACTCCTCGATTTAGATCTTCCTACTCTTGAGAGTCCGATTCATGACTTGAGTTTTCTCTGATGTTAGATTCTTCCATCTCCGTCACTTGCTTGAAATGTTGGGACAGCTGACCTCTCATTTCTGATCTCAGCACTCCTACTAGCACCTAGATGCTAAATCATGCGTATGCAGTTGTCAGCAAGGATCCTCTCAACCCAAGGTCTCTGGTGTATTTTCTTCAGGAAGAAGGGGCCACAGGCAACTACCCTTAAAGATGCTTAGTAAGGCAGTTCTAACTTCCGCTGAGTAATGGAATTCCTTACAATATAACAATTGGTAGAATTTAAGTTCCTGAGATATTTGCAGACACCAGATTTCCCCCCCCCCCCCCCCCCCCCCCCCCCGATCAACTAAACCAGAGGAGTCTACTCTGATGGTAGGGACCTGGATGGAATGAGGACACGACATCCTGACATCCGAATCTTCTGTCATCGATTCTACCTCCGTGGCCAGCTTTCAAAGTACATCAAGCGCAGCCATGCATTGTACTATGACCCTGAGGTTGTCAAAGCCCATGTACGTTGATGTACAGTACACAGATTTAATCAGATCAATTGCCAAGAACAAAGCCCACTTGATACACTATTCAGATGCCTCGTAGGCCATTTGAAACCCAAAGAAAATTAATGAGATTACCTCCCACTCTGCCAGACAAGGGGTTCAAGAGATTTATGTTCCCTACAGAATTTATTGATACAAGAATTGCTGTCCAGTTCTTATGGAGGAAACTACATCAGGGTGGTAATGGTAGATGAAGGTGCAAAGAGAACTACTCTTCCACCGATCAGTTACCACTAAGGGCCCAGGACGTTAAAGGATAACTTTTTCGAGATCTGCGTCATACCTTAAGCAAGTGCTGAGAAAGAGTCTGGCGACCTACATGTCCAGGTTCCTGCTCCCCTGAAAAAGTTCTTTGACAGTGCTCCTTCCATTCACCCTTAACCTGACCTTCCAGGTAGAGTTATAGGAGGAAAGGTAGTAAGGACCGCAGCTGCTATGAGTAAGTATATGCCAGTCAGTAAGGGGAGCAACACAACCTTGCTGATATTGCTTGCAATCTACCACAATTTACCTCTTACTGGTAAGAATAGAAGCAAAGTGAAGGCTACCGAGAAGTTTTACAGACTTCTTCAGTCTACTCTTACAATGGAATAGTTTACGACAAATTGGAGACCAGTCTTCTTTGGTCTTCATGCTTAGTCCCTAGATGCAATTCAGACTGGCCACGGCTAGTTCCATATGGTCCATCGTAAGAATGATGAACACTCCTTTCTTGTAGTCTTGAAGGACATGTACTCTCAGGACCATTATCTTTGTCTGACAGGTTTTCTCTGTTTCGTCTGTGGGGAAAGTAGCTACCAGTTCAAAGCCCAGTGCTTCAAACTGGCTACCACTTGCTTAGGGTTCGTGCAAGTTTTCATGCAAGTCTCTTGAGCACTTAATCTGCACTCGTGTACCGACAGGTCTCTGCAATTGTCCCCTTTTATCCATCTACAAGGGAATAACTAAACATCGAGAGAGAAACAATCTCTCTGTCTACATCTGTGGATTAAGATATATTGAATAAGATTTTTTAGGACTCCAAGACAGAGGGTGGAATATCTGGGACTACCTTAACATGGTTGCCATGGGGAGCTCCCGGCAAAAAATCTTATAAACAGTTAAACCTAACTATTCCTATTTTGCTTTCTGGATCGACAAAGACAACCCCTTAAGAGACTTTTTCCATCTACAAGAAGGCTAATATGTCATGGCTGCCTCCCTAACGATCACTCTGTAGTTCATGAAGTTTACTGGTTTACATACAGAGCTCCCCTATCTTCGGGTTAAGCAAGAAGAGGAATACGGGGCAATCTACCGTAATAATTACGTGATGCACTCCGTTGTGGATACTTCTCTCCTCTGAGAATCTATCTTCCACAGTTGTAGAAGAGAAGGGATGAGGCACCTACCTGAATGTCCTTTCTAGAGGATGTGATCGACAGAAGTATCACACCTGCTTCTCAACTTTCTGGGAGTGCTTGTACTGCTTCTACTTTTCAAGTTTTCCAAAGAGTTTGATAAAGCGCTTGGTAGTCTTTATTACCGATAACTCTTCCATCCGTGCCCAAATTTATAAAGGGTCATAAACCCTTCAAGTAGGTAGACTCTTGGGAATAGAAGATATGTATAGGGTTTTAAGGTATCTCCACATCATTGTGTTGTGGAAAGACTTAGTTTCTCATCAGTGCTCATTCTGTTTGCCATGTAGTAGAATATAAAACTTGAGGATTCTCCCAATTGCAGACTGTTGGCAAAGTTTGAATACCCCTCCAACATCTCCATGAATCCTAAACGCTTACACCTTTCTGCCCCTCGTTCCCTCTCTCTCCTATTCCTCAAAATTTGGTGAAAATCATCAATATTCAAAAGGACCCTGATCACTCCATAGGAACCATAAATCGATGGTACCCTGATTATCTGTCTTCCTTTATTGTGGAAGCTCCCCAATATCTGCTGTGAAGATACCGCTCAGTCTCCAATCCAAGTGTTCAACTTAGATTCAGACCATGACTTTTCAAGAGAATCGACTAAACTCTCTAGGAGCCAGGTTAGTCACAGTCCACTATCCATGGGAGTATACCTTCAAGTTTGTAGATAAGTTTTCATTGTGACCTGTGGTAGTAGCTCAGCAGGTTGTGCAGCTAACCTAGCTCCTTATGGGACAAGAAGCCCCTCGTCTAATATAACAGTTAAGAAATTAGTCTAGGATAAGAGGTGGAGTGTCTGGTCCTTTCCTCCTTTTCTTCCCCTTTCTTGGGGTGTAGCGGTCATCCTGTTATTTGCTGGATCAGACCTTAATGCGAGTGAGCTTCCATAATGAGTATCTGTTCTATACAAGTCAGTTATAGAAGTTGCTCAAAATCCTCCTTAAGAGGTAGAGAATGGATACAGTGTAGGATGCATTACTCCTAATTGGCGGTACGTTGTGACATTCTTCCTAAGATGTAAGTTCTTCCTCAACGTGTGTCAGCAGACAGAATCTATTCTCAAGTGTTGGGAGGTGGTAGGAATCAACACTCCCACTACTCTATCAGGTTTTAGTGTATTGACATCTTGATATTTTAATCCAGCCAGTATGGTTATAGGGACTTAATCCCCCTAATGATCCTGAGATTTTAATCCAGCCAGTATGGTTATAGGGACTTACTCCTTCCTAATGATCCTGAGATTTTAGTCCAGCCAGTATGGTTATAGGGACTTACTCCTTCCTAATGATCCTGAGATTTTAATCCAGCCAGTATGGTTATAGGGACTTACTCCTTCCTAATGATCCTGAGATTTTAGTCCAGCCAGTATGGTTATAGGGACTTAATCCCCCCTAATCCTGAAATTTTAATCCAGCCAGTATGGTTATAGGGACTTACTCCTTCCTAATGATCCTGAGATTTTAGTCCAGCCAGTATGGTTATAGGGACTTAATCCCCCCTAATCCTGAAATTTTAATCCAGCCAGTATGGTTATAGGGACTTACTCCTTCCTAATGATCCTGAGATTTTAGTCCAGCCAGTATGGTTATAGGGACTTAATCCCCCCTAATCCTGAAATTTTAATCCAGCCAGTTTGGTTATAGGGACTTACTCCTTCCTAATGATCCTGAGATTTTAGTCCAGCCAGTATGGTTATAGGGACTTAATCCCCCCTAATCCTGAAATTTTAATCCAGCCAGTATGGTTATAGGGATTTTATCCCCCCTAAGGATGAGCCTCCTATTAAGGAATGAGAATTTGTATTCATGTAGGAACAAATCACATTTTAAAAGTAATTTGTATGTTTCCTAATTGCAAACCCGAGTCCTTTTAAGTTTCACTTCTTGCTTCAAGCACCCCACAAGCAATAGGTGAAGGTCGAAGTGGGGGTTGGTTTGGCAGGGCTTCCCCCTTATCTGCTAATATCTACCAACCCCTTCATTACAAATTTTAACAGCCGAAGTTCCAGCCCTGCTAAAAGCATATTCCTATTAAAGGACACAGATTTACATAGTTAGGTTTATATAGTTAAGTGATGTTTGTAGGGTTCATAATTATGTATCCTTTTATTTTTCATCTTTTATTCTTAACTTTTCCTAGTTAAATTTTATATTCATTTGATTTGACTATGGTAATCTTTATGATTATTAGATTGCATTTTGAATTTTGGAAATTAAGTTCAATTTCTGGAATTACATGAAAGCCATGACTTACAAGATTCAAATTTTCAATTTTCTTCTGAACTTATTAGGTATCCAGTGAAAATTTTTTAATGAATCTAATTTCATACCTGTCTTTATATTCTCAATTGGCGTTTGCTTGATTCAAATCAATTTAGACATTAAATCCTAGCGCAACTACTGTATTGTACTAAAGAAAAAAACTAAAGGAACCAGGTTATTTCATGTCAAACCATGATAGATGTTATCTTCTAGCTGGTGCAAGTACTAATGGGCGCTCCTTAAACCTCTCTTCCCCATTCCCCTACTGCTCATTATACCCATGTAAGTCTAGCATGGCTGCTGATGCATGCTTGTGATGGACTAATAATTATTTGGCCTCAGAGACCTGCTCAACTTGCTTTTTTCTTTTTTCCGATAGTCTGTCTTTTTACTTTTAATTTTTAACTTTAATTCAGGGCAATTTGAAGTTATTGGCATCTAAATTTGAGTTTGGGTGATTTTTGCAGTTCTATTACTACTGCTTATGCCTTTTATGTGTTGAATCTGTAAAAGTTTTTATTTTATCATTAAAGTAGTGGCTAAATATTGTGTGAAATTTGGAGGAACTTTTATAGAATAGGGTTGTCATGGGTCATTGGAAAGAGAGTGATAAGTTATTAAATGAATAATGGAACCATTTTGGTGAACTAAGAAAGAAGGAAATTCTTCAACTTACGATAGCTTGTCAGAAGTTCACAGGTGATTATTGCTGTGTTTTGTTTATGAAAAAAAAAATGGATTAGTGAGTGCAGTAACCATTAATTTTTATCCTTTGGAGATTTACTGTAGCATTATTGTACTTCATGCATTATTTAGAAGTCATGCTTTTGTGCTCAGATATGAGATTTCCGATTTATTTCACCGATTTTTTATTTTTTATTTCTCTGGTTTTTTTATATATAGAGATTTTTATTGGTAACTGAAAGTGCGCTACTTATTTTTTCTGAATGTTATACTGTATAAAAAATTTCTTGTATGCAAGGCAACCAAAACGTTAAGAAGGATCTTTCTAGTGGATAGCCTAGATATATTCACAGGTATAAAATGGTTTTGGTTTCATTTACAACTGCCTTATACCTGAAAGGAATGTTTTATTTCCTTAAAATTCCTCATTCTATAGACAAATCTTAGCTTTTTTTTTCATAAAAGGAATCAAAGATGATATTCTTGTATCATTACGATACATATTTCAGTAAATTAGAGCTAAGTTTTCTTGTTTAAACTATTATCTCTTGAATCTGCTTGTTGTTCTATGTAGACCTTGTAAGATTTATTGCACCTGACAATTTCAATGCTTTTGATGGGATGCCTATTTAGGTATAAGTTAAATTCCTTGCTTCAATTCTCTCTCTGTAAATTGTTTAATACTGCCTATCCATTTCTGTCATTAAAGTACTTTAGTGTCCTTTATTTTGTTGTTTCTGAGTCCTCTTTAAATTTAGTTCCCCCTTCCTCCAGTACCCTCCTCCTCTTCCTCTACTCTAGTGACACTAGTTTGGTTCCTTCTATATCGATCAGTTTATGCACAGACTATTCTATTCATTACATGTCATCATCATTTTTTCACCCATCTTCTAAAGTATTTTGTCAGTCTTTTCAAGTGCTTAGATTTTTATTTCGTACTGGTGGCTACATTTTTTTTTTACTCATTTAGATTTCAGTATTTTTTTATTCTAATTTATTTGAATGGCTTAAGAAATTCTGTATAATTTGTACTAATATTTATTTTTCCATTCAAAATGCTGTGATAAATGCAGTATACTGAAAAGATTGTTGTCCTTGTGTTCAGATTTGAATTTTTATAGATGTTACCAATAACTCATGAATAGCATTTTGATATTAAAAGATGATATACAGTATTGGCTATTAATGGCTTAAGTTATCTTTTCATTTAGTTAATTTTATTAATCCTAAGGTTATTTGGTGTCATAAACTTGAGCACATACACATGATCGACACTTTTATCAGTCAACATATGTATTACTGTAGTTGTAAAATATTTAGTCATCACAATTCCGTTTAAGATTGAAGGTTACTTTGACTTTTGATCTTGGGCTGATAATTTTGGTATATTTGGGATATTTATTGAGAAAAAAAGTTTGCCACTTGTAAAATTTCTGAGAAGTTTTCTGGTGATTTTAGCCTCATGATGGTAGTACAGTACTAGAATTGATAAAGTTAATTGGTTTCATATCTTCCAAAACTTTGCTTTCAATGTAGACTGTTACCATATAATATTTTTTGTTCTTAGACGCCTTCTCAGATTCGGTCAGGTTCAGACTTGCTTCAGGGTCAGCTGTTTCCAACTACTCCAGTCCATAAAAGGTTAGAGTCAAGTATCTTGACTCGGTGGTCTGGTCAAACTATTTTGTACAGTAATAATAATATGAAAAGATTATTTCCGTTTCCTTTTTTTCTCGTATGGTGTATCCTATTCCTGGTCTGAGGTTGATCTAATTTTCATATTTTTGTGTTCTGTGGTTTTAATACAGTTAAGACTTGTTTGTTTGTTAGAGAGCCTAATGAAACCTGCCTTGTTTTCCTGTTAGCATAGTATTTTGCTTTAACTTTTTTATACTACCTGTGTGTGTTTTGGAGATAAATTTAAATTGTTATAATTGTAAGTTTTTTAACATAATAATCAATTCAAGTACAGTACATTTTTATTCCTCTTCAGGTCATAGGTACAGTTAGCTTCATTAATTTTGGTATACTTCACTGGACGCTAAGGAGATGTCTGACAGCTGTACATTGTAGCAGGAAATGTTGTTTCACAGAAGAGAAATTGTTGACAACACTGCCTGTAGAACAAACTCGCCAAGCTTGTAAACAAGTAATCAAAACATTTCTATCAATTTAACAAAGGGCTGTATGAAAAAATATTCTTATTTGTGTACAAACACTTCGTAAAGTTGATAGTGATGCTTTTGATCACGTAATTACAAGCTCAGCGACTGTTTTACAGGCAGTGTTGCCAACACTTTTTGTTTTGCTAAACACAGCAGCATTACCTACTTCAATGTACAGCTGTCAAACATTTTAGTTTCCAGCGTAGTGTGCTGAAATTAATGAAGCCATTTACAATTTGATGTACTGTGATTGTGATTGGACATTAAACTATCATGCTTTGATAATGATACATATACCATAGCTTGAAATATTTTACAGAGACTTTGTGTTGGTGTGTATAAAATTTTTATGTGCTGATTGATTTGATGTTTCCTACACAATCAGCACAAGAAATATATAGAATATTAGTAATTTATCCAAGTGTTTAGCATTTAAGTAATGCATGCAGCTTTCAGGAATGGCCTTCATATTCTTGATAAGAGGCCAGTATCAAACCACTGCATTTAGTTTTATATATCTTTAGGAAACACCCCTGCCTGGCAATCTGCTGGATGGAGGTTTGAGATCTGCTCAAACTTTATAATTTCTTCTAGTGTTTGCAACCTCATCATCCTTGTGAGCTAAAGTTGGGGGGGGGGGGGGGGTGTTTAGGGAGCCTATAGGTCTATCTGCCGAGTCATCAGCAGTCATTGCTTGTCCATCCATGGTCCTAGCCTGGTCAGAGAGGGGGCTTGGGTGCTGATTATATGGTTATGGTCACTGTCCGTTGTCTATGCCATTCATGAAAGACCTTCAAACTGGGAATCTCGAGAATAGGATTTGTTAGTATTATAAATGAGAATTTTTTAGGCTAAGAAAGAATTAAAAGTTCACGTCTCCAGAATTCTAGCTTCAGTTTTCCTTTAGAATCTGTCAGGACTGATTTTATGCTTGAAAATTTTTTTTTTACCTGGATAGTTTCCATAGCTCTTAGAATATGGAGATGGAGAGTAAGGGTGTATGACCAGCCTTGTCTTGAGTAAAATTTTAGCAACGCATGATATAAAGCTCCTCTCCTATTGAAGAGTCAAATTTTGATTGACTAACAAGCTTTTAAAAAGTATTTTGATTTATATTATGAAACCAGAGGTAAGGAAAATAATAGATACGACCCAGGCCTTCTCTTTTTTCCATTTCTTTTTTGAGAATGAAAATGGGTCTGTCTTTACAGTTTAAAACTATTTCATTCTTGAAATTATGAAACTGTATTATCTACATATCCCATAAATTTCTTGAAGGCAACTAAGACAAATTAATGTATAGTTCAAGGAAATCTCAAATTTAATACAGGTTAAAAATCCTTTATTTAATGTTCCTCATATCCAAAGTGTTTTGGATTTTAGAATACAGTATCCTTTTAATGACAGGTTGACAAATCTCTAATTTAATTCTTAATGAAAATTGTGTAATGCTCTTATTGATTTAATTACTTTAAAAAGTTTGAAGTAGGTATGCATACAAAGTAAATTATTATTCATGATAGATTTCTTTATGGAAGCTTGATTTTTTTTTAAACATCCTGATGACTACCTAACTTTACGTGTTTTATCCATTGGTGATTTTGAAACCCCACACATGATCGTCATTCTGTAATCTGGTGGGAGGGTATATTTTATTAATGGTTCCATTTGTATTGCTAATGTGATTATTTTATAAACATAGCAAGTAACATCAAAGTGGCACCATAGGAAAAATATTGAAGGGGAATTCAAAATTGGCACTTTGAAATTCCTGTCAGAAAACTTCAAGAATTAGTACATACTTATACCATGGCACTTATCCCAAATTTGGGGGGTTGGCGACATCAAACAAATAAAAAAAGGGGACCTTTCCTCTCTACGTTCCTCCCAGCCTCACAAGGAACTCAACCGAGTTCAGCTGGTACTGCTAGGGTGCCACAGCCCACCCTCCCCCATTATCCACCACAGATGAAGCTTCATTAGTGCCATAGAAAAAAAGATATTGGAAAAAGAAACTTCTGAAAGGGACAAAAATACTATTTGTATGTAAATGAATACTGTACAAAAATTTTTCCTGTAATAGGAGTATGATTTTAACGTAGCTGGAGTTTGGCTCTTAGAATTTATAGTGAGGTGTCGGTAGTTACTGGCAAGTGGTGGGGAAGCTCCACCTCTTGCCAGTAAACTGAATAGTTACTTCTTTTTTCAAAGTATTTGGGAGCATTTGATTACAGAGAATCCACGTGTGGGCATGCTGTCCTGCCCTGGTAAACCTGTGTGCAATTGCAGCCAGGACATGGATCCCCATTCCCTAAACTGTACCTGTTCTGCATGGGGCATAACTATTTGAAGACATCCCCTATGAAGAGTGTAGGGCGTGGTCGCTGGTGCAGTGGTCCGAGTATGGCCTGAAGAGGAACTAGTCCAAAGGAGATTCTTCAGTTTCAGGGACTTCCCCAAATCAAAGAAGTATGCTAACTCTTCTTGTCACTTTCCGGTGCTACTCACTATTCCTTCTCTGGCTTCTTACAGAAATAAATCCTCTGTTGGGAATCTGAGGAAATAAGAAAACAACAACCTATCCTTAGGACAGGGTTTAGGTGAGGCAGCATTATTTCCTTTTCCGAGTGAAGTTGGTACTTCCTGCCCATCTCCTTTTATTAACCCCACCCTTACAGTGGCTTGTGTCATATCTATAGAACTAGGGACCAGGCCCTGAAGACTATGGCCATCTTTATGTATTGAGGAATTTCATGAGGCTCTGCACAGATGTCTGGATATTCTTTAAGATCTAATGCAGTTGTCTACCAGGGAAAGTAGGTCATCCTCTGCAATGGGTATTTTAGACGGGATGTTTCTTTGGTCGAATCCTCTGCCATTGATGGCTGATTTCCTTGTCTAGCCTTGTCAAGAGAAACTCCTATGTCTGTGGTGAAAAGCTATCACTCAGACTCGAGCCAAATTTTCAGACTGAAGTGTTATAGACTTCCTCTTTGTGTGAATTGTCTATGTTCATGAGGAGCTTTAGGCAATCTTGCCCTCCCAGAGAACTCAAACTACTGTAGTGGGATGTCATGAGAGTTCTCAGCTCTCAAGCTTTATCCATACGAGCCCATAAGGAGAGCGTCCAACAGATACTGTTTCTTATTATAGTTATTATTATTACTTGCTAAGCTACAACCCTAGTTGGGAAAGTGGGATGCTATAAGCCCAAGGGTTCAAACAGGGGAAAAATAGCCCAGTGAGGAAAGTAAATAGATAAACTATATGAAAAGTAATGAACAATTAGAATAAAATATTACAAAAACAGGAACATCAAAACAGATTATTCATATATAAACTATAAAAAGACTTTTTTGTCAGCCTGTTAACATAAAAACATTTGCTGCAAGTTTGAACTTTTGAAGTTCTACCGATTCAACTACCCGATTAGGAAGGTCATTCCACAGATTGGTCACAGCTGGAATAAAACTTCTAGAATACTGTGTAGTTTTGAGCCGCTTGGTGGAGAAGGCCCGAATATTAGAATTAACTGCATGCCTAGTATTACGAACAGGGGGAATACTGTCCGGGAAGATCTGAATGCAAAGGGTGGTCAGAATTGCGAAAAATCTTATGCAACATGCATAATGAACTGATTGAACGACGGTGCCGGAGATGAATGTCTAGATCGGGAAAATGAAATTTAATATACAGTAAGTTCATGTCCAATAATTTAAGATGAGAATCACCAGGTGAAGACCAGACAGAAGAACAATACTTGAAACAGAGTAGGATGAAAGAATTAAAACACTTCAGAATAGATTGATCACTGAAAATCTTAAGACTCAATAAGCCAGTTTTTTGTGCAATTGAACAAGAGACAGATAATGTGTGTTTCTCGAAAGTAAATTTCTTTTTTAGAATTGCACCTAGAATTTTGAAAGAATCATACAGTTAAAGAAGCATTATCAATGCTGGGATCGGGATGTTGTGGAACCGCCTACTTGTAATCATACTTGCGTTTTGTTAGGATTCAAATTCATGCCCCATAATTCATAACATGCACTAATTTTAGCTTGATCTCTAAGAGATTCAGCTACCCCAGATCTACATTCAGGAGTTGGAATTGATGCAAAGAGTGTAGCATCATCTGCATATATGCATCATCAAGCTTTCTTTGGCCTCTCCAAAGAGAGTAGGCAACCTACATAGCCTCTCATATATCACAAGTCACTCAATAAAATGGAAGAAGCTCTCTTTTATGGTTATCCCAAACTTTTTGGCCAAGACTCAGAATCTGGCCATACATGAACCAAGGTTCTATTCCTAACCCATCCCTTTCCTCCAAGATGTGACTTAAGATCAGGATGACCTGCTTCTCTGTCATGTGAGGTTGCTACGGAGCTACCTTAAGGTACCCCAGCATTACAGACTGGAGTAGCAAAGGCTCTTCTTCAGCATTGTAGGGTGAAGACAGAGATATCTAAGAACACAGTTTTGTTCTGGCCTCTTGTGACCATCAGATGTGTATACCCCACTTCCAGAGAGACTGCAAACAGACCATCTAGAGTGTGGGTTTACAAAGTAAGAGGTATCGGCTCCACCGTAGCCTTTTGAAGGTTCTATCTGTAGTGTAAGTGCTGAAGGCAGGAGTCTGGAAAAGTCGAATAACCTTCACCACCAATACCGTTTGGGAGAATATCCACATGTCCCTAGATAAGTTTACCCTTGGACCTGTGGTAGCTGCTCAACAGGTTGTATATATACCCGGCTTCCTCACAGGACAAGGAGAATCTCATCTAAGATAGTTGTGATGCAAGTCTAGAGTTTCTGAAAGGAAAGAATTCCTTGCAGTTTTCCTTTCTTTTTCCCCTTACTTGGGATGTAGTAGTTGTTCCATTGCAAGCTGGACCAGACACTATATGTAAGTAAACAACTCAACCTAGTAACTTGTCTTTACAATTAAGATTGTATTGAAGTAACCTCCTCATCCTCCCGTATGAGGGGAAGGATGCATGGAATGTATGTACACTAAATCCATTTTCCTTAAATGCTCGTACATTTGGACACCATACCCTTAAAGATATACAGTAGTACCTTGGCGTGCGAATTTAATCCATTCTGGGAGTGAGCTCGCAACCCAAAATAAACGTAAACTAAAACCAATTTTCCCATAAGGAATGAAAGAAATTTATTCGATGTATTGCACACATTCATAAATACACATACTTTACACACTTTTCTTTAAAGGTTTGTAATGTTATTTAAAGAAGAAATTATAACCCTTATAAATCATTAATTAATGCAAATCAGAAATTCACAATAAAGAATAAAAATATATTGACATATTTACTCGCACTCTAACTTGGAGGAGAATCGTGGCTGGATAAGAGAGATGAGAGCAGAGGAGGTTACTGCTTGGAAGAAAAATTTTTCTCTCGAGCGATTCTGATAAGGTATCGGGAGTTCTCTTGAACAACATACGCTATCACGAACTGAATACACTTATATTCAATTTAACAAAGAACCTAAATATAGATGACTACCTTTGCCCTTTCTTTAGAATGGTATGAAAATGGGGTAAAATTTATACGAACATAGGGAAACCTTGTGTCTGGCGTATAGGCAACACATGACTGATTTTGTGCTAGCCTCATTAGTACTTATCGAAAAAAGAAATGCACATACTTAGCGAATTTTTTGCTTGCAGACCAATGTCATGCATGTGTATCAATTTGCTTGTAAGCAAGCTAAGGTAATACTGTAGATTGTCGTGACTGTGTAACCATTTAGTGTTGGGGCCTAATCTACTACTGTACCTTGGACATCTTCATGCTCATGTAGTTAGGTTGGTATAGGAGGCATGATTTTTGGTCCTCCACATGACCAAAGTACATTTGACATCGACCAGGTTAGTTAACCTGCCAGTTTTGGTTATTGGGACTTCTTTCCTAAGGATGAGCCGCTTATTAAAGGACATTGGTTTGTATTCGTGTATGAACAAATCGCAAATTTTTTTAATTAATTTTTAGACTTTCCTAACTACAAAACTGAGACCTTTCAAGTTACGTTACTTGCCTCAACCACCCAAGAAGTCTTAGGTTAAAGGTCAGTTTGTGCCACCCTGCAGGCAGCTATGTTTACTTAGTTAAAAGTTTAAATGGCTGTGTTCCAGCTTTACTGAAGTAATGCTCCCATTAAAGGACTTGGGTCTGTTTAGTTTTAGTAAAAGTATCAATAATGTAAAAAAAAAAAAAAAAATTAAGCAATTTTTCTCAGAAAATTGTTTAAAATAGGACAAAATAGGAATACAGTGGAACCTCTACACACGAACGTATCTACATCCGAATTTTCCAACATCCGAATTAAATTCGAGCAATTTTTCGACTCAACGCCCGAATTTTATTTCGATACACGAAGTAAGCAATTTTCGTCGTACCGGTTGTATCCGAATTTTTCGACACGCGAGGTACAATTCGAACACGTTCTTACTCTACACCCAAATTTTTTTTCGACACCCGAAGTAAACAATACCCATGCACGTAGATGGTACTCATAGCGCCGGATGTATTTTTTATTTCCGCCGATAGAAGGCAGCATTTCTACCTCGGAGGGACCCTCAATTAGCGTGGCTTGGGACATTCCTCTGTTCTCGTCGGCTTCGTGTGGTTATGCCCTGTGCGTTCTGCTATTAACTGTGTTTTAATCGTGATTTTTTACGTTCATCCTTTTACGGAATTTTACGTAAATCATGGGTCCTAAAGCGCTTAGTTTCGCAAGTGGTAGTGGTAGTGGTGAGAAAAGGAATAAGGAAATGCTTTCTTTAGAAGTAAAGCAAGGAATCATTGAAAAGCATGAGCGTGGCGTCCGTGTGAGTGAACTTGCAAAAGAACATCACGACGAACTTACTACAGAGGAGCTCAAGGAACTCCATGCTATGTCTGAGCACATGAGTGATGACAAGGAAGGGATCGAGGAGGTAGAACATGTGTTAGGTTCGGCGCAAATAAAAGAGGTGTTAGGAAAATATCAAGACGTGGTCGACTTCATCGACAAATACCATCCAAAGAAATTGCAGGTTTGTCGTGTAGTTGCGCAGTTTGATGATGTTTCCCTAACTTATTTTCGAAACATTCTGAAAAGCTGTACCAAGCAACTTTTTATCGATAGCGATCGATAACTTCTTTAAAAAAACTACGAAGCGAACTCGTGATGAAGAGGAAGGAAGTGGTTCAAAGAAAACGGCAAAGAGTGAAGCGAAAGAAAGTGAAACAAAGAAAACGGCAAAGATTGAAGAGAACAAAATTCAATCAATTTTAAGTGTAGAGTGAAAGTGATTAAAATTAATCATCAAAAAGAAAAAAAGAAAATGTAAAAAAAATATAAAATATGAAAATAAAAAAGAAATAAGCTAAGTTAGGTTAAAGTTCACTTAGTGTAAGTTAGAATAAGTTACGGTAGTGTACGTTTATCTAGTCAACCTCTCTACCTCCTCGCCGCCCGTCCGTCTCCTCTCTGCGTAGCAAGACTAACACCTGCGCTGGACTTTCTAAGGTAAAGTGACGCTAAAAACCCGTTTCTCATTTATTATTTCTTGATAATTATTCTTTTTTACATGTCTATTATCTAATTTAGAGTGCATATTGTCATGTGTAATTATGTGTAGTAATTTATTAAGGAGTTATCATAGGTTTTTGGGCTCAACCACGGATTAATCCTATTTCAATGTATTCTTATGGGAAAATTCGTTTCTACAACCGAAGTCGGTTGTGGAACGGATTAAATTCGTATGTAGAGGTACCACTGTATAGTAGTGTACTCTACTGGCAGGTAATAGCAACTTATCACTAGGTAAAATAATGGAAAGAAACTTTTATCATTTGAATACAAAGCTCATTATCATTGTAAGCAGTGTAGACAAACACTTCTGAAAACCCAAAACAGGAGGAAAATTGAGTTTGAAATATTCAAGTTGAAAATACGTGTTACATAAAAATATTAATGGAAGGGCTTGAGTTCCCTATTCATTCATTCTGCAGTTCTTCACCCATGGGAGGCATCCCCTTTGAAATAATTATAGCTTGTTTCACTTTGTAATGCATTTGCTTAAATTCTATAATCATAGAAGATTGAAGATTTAATTTCCAAAAAGAGTGCAAAACTCTTACGTATAAATAGTAAAACTTGTCAAGACTATTAATGTTGATAATTGCCTACTAATATTTAGAACATGTCCTTTTATTAGATATATCAGACTTATTTTTTTACTCTATAGTTAAATACGTCTCTGTTCAACAATGTATATTCTTTTTTAATTTTACTGAATGTGTTTTATTTTTATTTTTTACTTTTCATTTAATGTACTGTTACTCTGTTGTAGAGTACTATATTATACACTTTTTTAGTTTCTCACAAAGGATTTGCTTATTTTTATTTTCACATGTTGGTCGGATAAGGCAGTAATGCCAAACAGTGTACATGTTTAAGTGTTCTGATGACAGCGCTCCTAATTTTAATTTTTCTTATTAGCATTTCTTTGGCCTCAACTGCATTGCTTGTTTTCTTGTATACATTTAATCCTCTGCTGTTGAGTCATTCCTCTACTTAATGCATCTTAAATTTTTTTTGGCTCCATTTCCGCTAGTCATACACTTTTTTTGAGATTCCAATACGATCCCAAAATCCAAGTTTTATTGTACTGAAACTGTGTGGGGATAGCAATTCTTCTTAAATTGCTTGCTATAGCAATATTCTTTTTCTGTTAATGGAGAAAATTTAAAGCTAAATGCTTTTGCAATATTGTAAAATGGCCACAAAAAAATTGAACTAGAGAAAAGGAAAAGGTGAGTTGAAGTTAGCCAAAAAAGTTGTGCATTTAATTGCATTCCTCAAAAACTTCAAGTTTATTTGTATATAATTGCAGTCTTGGAATTCTTCAAGTTCGTTTGTATTATGGTACTTTAATGACATCAGAAAATCACAGGAGAGTGTGAGCTGAATGGTGGCTGAATCATTTGAGAGTTAGATAAATGTATGATTGACTCCTAATCTGGATAAGTGTGGTTCTTACCTTCTATATATAAAAAGAGCTCTTTTTCCATAAACTTTTACTACTGCGAGAGAGTTATTGAGTCCTTTGACCTGCCAGAAAGTATTATGCTGGATCCCTCTCTGGTCTGGCCTATTCTTTGCACATTCTTCTCTCTCCTCATACACCTGGCAACACTAAGCTAACCAAACAATTCTTCACTCAAGGGGTTAACTACTGTACTGTAATTGTTCTGTAGCTAATTTCCACTTGGTAAGGGTAGAAGAGGCTCTTTAGCTATGGTAAGCAGCTCTTCTAGGAGAAGGACACTTCAAAATCAAACCCTTGTTCTCTTGTGATGGGTAGTGCCATATCCTCTGTACCATGGTCTTCTTCTGTTTTGGGTGAGTGATCTCTTACTTGTGGGTACACTTAGGTACACTTTTGTGTCTGTTCCATAATTTCTTCTCCTCACTGGGCTATTTTCAATGTTGCAGCCCTTGTGCTTTCAGGACCTTGCTTTTACATGATGTTGATCTAGGTCTACAAGTTAATTCGTTCTGTAAGCGAGCAGGTAAACTAAAATGCTCGTATCCTAAAACAATTCTCACCTCTCACTAATACATCAATGACAATTGCTTGCGCCAGATAGAAGAATGAGAAATCAAGATGACGGTAGCTAGGAGAGAACATTTATTCGCTCGTTCGAGTCACCACGGCCTCTTTTTTATCGGGGTTTGTTATATACGGTACGTCATTGCAAAAATGATTTTTTTTTTTTTTTTTTTTTTTTTTGTCCAAGCTCTTCATTTTAGAATGAATAACATTGATTCCTGGTAAGTATTGAAATGATTTTGGTTTAGAAATCATGTTTTCATATCATAATTCCTTAAAGGGAAACACTGTTGTAAGAATGGTAATGGAGATGATTAAATGTACCTTAGAAGTCATGTAATGCAGTATGGATGAAAGGAGGTTTAAGTGGCTGATGAGAGATTTACTTTTTCCTCACCACAGCTGACTTGCAAACTACATTTCCATGATATGGTTGTTTTAGTAACTATGTGATTTAAATATGGGGATGGTCTGCTTGGTGGATTTGCAAAAGAAAAGGCTATTGTAAAGCTATGTTTTGTACATTTGAAATATAAGAACTTAAAATTGTTTAATCTTTGCAAATTTTTTAATGATATTGATTTATTGGTTCAGCAAGTGCGACAGAAACTTGAATCCACAACTGGGGCGGTAAGTGTATATTGTTGGTTACAAGGTGTTTTATGGTCTGGTTTTTTGGTGTTTTCTCTCTCATCGTTTCTGTTATTTGACATCTTTCTTCTTTCTGTTACTGCTTAAATGTTGCACTTTAAGATGGTATATATGGCATTGGTCAGTTTTGTGATGTGTGAGACACAGGTTATACAGTACACTGGCACTATTGTGGTTTGGTGCTTAAACTGTGTGCAATTCTCATTATTGAAATTGTTAGAATTTTCGGTATATTTTTTTCTCTGATGTAGTGGGTTGTTTGAATGTTGTATTATATATCTAAGAAATGCTGCCATCTTTTTTTTTTTATAATTTTCTGAAAGTGTTAATTTAAAACATTAAGTTGGCAATGTTAAAGTATTTTATAGTAGGTGCTCTTACACAGCTTACAAACCGTTGTCTTACATATGCTAAATCTGTTGCTTTGGGTGATATTAGACCATTTCGATTAGATGAAACTGCCGTTCGGTCACCAGTGTTGGTTACTGTGATTGTAAGCATCTTCCAGTTATGGCAAGACCTTTACTTGACACTTTGGTTCTTTGTGCTTCTGCCCAATAACACTACAATGCAAACAGTGGGATTAGATCTGTATAGTATATAGATGAAAGGTTTTTGGGACGAGCACATTTTGTTTAATTTTGCTCCAGTCAATAAATCGGTTATTGCACTCAACACTTTCCATTATGTAGTTCTGTAGACATGCACATTTACTAAAAGCACTGATTGGAAGGCTCCATAGTGGATTAACACTTACAGTCTGATTTTATACCGTACTAAAAGCTTGATGCAGTTGCATTGCTTCTGCCTGTTACTTTTCATGTGTGCTCTATCATCTTTCTTCATCAAGCTGTCCAATATTTTCAACTTACTTTAAGCAGGTTTATGTTTTCTTCACAAACAAGTCATAATGATAGTACCAATGTAAGGTCTCTTTAAATTACTTGAATATTGACATGCAGTCAGCTCTCACCATTCGCCAGTTCTATCTTCACGGATTCAATCATTGGCAATACAGTACTGTACAGAGAACAGTATACTGTAATCTATTAAAAAAAGAAATCACGCATTCGCAGTTTTATGATAAGTACTCTCATGACCTGATGATTTCGAACCGACTGCGCTCCTTTACACCCATCATGCTTCGCGCCATTTCCAATTTCTCTCAGTACAACGCCCCATCTCTCGCTGACTTGGGTTCGGTCTCCCATCGTCTCTCCTCGTGTGTGCATCTCCCGCTTCAGTCCTTTTGTGCAGAATCATGTTGTAATGTAAAAAACCTGTACATGTCCAGCGTGTTTATAGTGACTTTAGTATAAAATGTAATATATACATTACACTACCCCATGCATCAAACAGTCGATGGGTCAAGAGTTGCATTTAGACTTACTGCATAGAACTTATGTAAATGGTTAGTGGTGTTGTACCGATACTTTTTCTTTGAATTTTTGTGTTAGTCTATTCATTGTATATTAGTGTTATTTTTATATTAACTACTGTACAATACAAAATAACGTACTTTACAGCAGTAATATAAATGTGAGCTACATGTACAATGAGTTGGAATGGTGAGTCGACATGCGGAAAACCATGATCATAAGTGTACCGTACTGTACTGATACTACTGTACATATATTACAGTAATACTGTATGTATATACTAGAGTATCAGTGAGTGTTGTTAGATAGAAACAACAGTGTTTCGTGTTATGTGTACCGTAGTCTTACCGTATGTAGTACATATGTACAGTACATGTACTGTACACATTGAAATGTGTTAATTCATTAACACAATACTCATACAGTGATAAAGACCAAGTAAAATCAATATTAGGCAGTACAGTGGGTTACTTTGTGTTAGTTGGCTACATGTAGGCGATGGGGAATGAGTTGATAGGTTTGGCACTTATCGTGACTGTCTCTGTTACATAACCCACATGAATAAGGAGGACTGACTGTATACTATAAGCAAGGTGTTTGCTTCAATCACATATGATGACTACTCTTCCCTTTCTTCCATTGAATGAGTAAAATTGAGTTTTGTTTTAACTTGTGAAGTTTTTACTATTTGTTCCAAAATATGTTATGAAACTTATTTGATTTCACTGGTTTCATTACAGTACTTTAGAATATAGTTAACAAATGTACCCCTTTGGAGAGTTTGTTGTAATTAAGAGAAGTCATCTTTATTAAGCATTCTATTCTCTCCATCTGTAATGCAAACCTATAAAAGTAGACCGACCAGTAGGAAGGATTTTCAGAAACAATATTGTAGTGTAAACTCTGAATTTCCAAAATTCTTGACATGATTTAGGGTGAAATATGATATCAGGTTATTTCACGACACCGTGAACAGTGCGAGACGGTATGTGAATTTTGTACAGCAGATGTTTTGAGTCGGGATGCCAGAGTACAGTATACCTTTGATTGTGACTAAAGTGTGGTGACAGTCCAGAGAAGTTATGTGCAAGAGATATTGCCTGCAATTTAGTGCATTGCGAGGAATGTTCAGTATACCAAGGCTATTGGTTGAAACCACAGTGTGTATCACTTGATTTCTGAAAATATTTTGGAAAAACACGAGTAAAGATTATGAAAGTAAAAAAGAACTATGAACTGGATAATTCCTGTTTTTGGTATTTCAGGGGTTTGGCAATAGGAAATATACAGTTCACTCTTGCATGTTGAATACTGCCTAGAATGTCAATAGATGGAAATAATTACAGTAGGCTAACTTTTACTTGCCAGAACAGTGGACAATACCGATATGAAAATTGTTATTTTGTAGAAATGATATGTAAACAAATAAGGAAGGAAATAAAAAGTAAATTTTGTCATCTGCCATGATGTTTACAGCTATCATTGTTACTGATATTGAGGAGATATCTCTAAGATCTGTGAAATGCAAGTAAATGCAGGAATTCAGAAGTTTATATAAAGGTATAGGGAATATTTATATGGATCAAGACAAAATCAAGTAATTATTTTATGGAGATAATTTTGCGCGATTTTAGATAGAGTTTTCTTTTGGAATTCAACCAAATAGCAGCTCTCATCAACTTGCACGGCTGGTGTCTTGGTGGAGGTCGTGGGTAGGATGCAGAGGTGAAGAGCCAGGGTGAATAACACAGCTATGTCTCGCTTTAGAAAATGCTTCTTGTGCGATTTAATCACGTATGCCAACATAGAAATATACAAAAATAGCTCTTATATAATCATGAATAAAGACTAGAATTGCAAGTGTCTAAGTTGGTGGTAGTGAGATGTGAGGGTAGCAGTTACGTCTCGTAAGTGGGGTTGTTGGGGTGGGGTTTGATTAATGTTGCTATTGACAGGAGAGATTTGGTGATTATGCTAGGTAACATAAAAGCACACTAAAAAAACCAATACACCATCAGGAATAAAGCCTAGAATCCCAAAATTTTTGTTAGTTGGCTGAAGAAGGGAGGGTGGCTAAAATTTTTCAGGAAAATATCCTCTAAATGTGATGTACAACCATATGTTGTACTCTTTGGTAGGACATATAAATGATATTAACTCCATATTGTTTATATTTGTAAACGACATATCCAGTATGTTGTATCTTAATCTACCGGGCATGTTTTGATGTTCAATGAATGTTATCGTTGCAAAGGGATTAATAGCAGAATAGAGGCTGAATACAATTGTGGAAAACTACAGCATTAGCAGTGTCTTGTCTTCTATGCACATTGTACCATTTACTCTTATCATATTCACTATCACACTTCTATCTTATCCTTGCACACTTGCCACTCCGTCGACTTGACATCTTTAAAGCCTCGTTATCCTCCTTCCAGGACTTAAATTAAGTACTACTCTTGTCTGTACAGTTATTTTTTTCCTATTGAAAACTAAATCAAAGTCACATCCTGTGTTTCTTACTATTTACCACATTAATTACTTAGCTTACCCCATTATCATTTCTTTATAGTTAATGCCTATTAGATACTTCATACTGTCCTCAATATGCAGTAGACAACTTCCATCCTTTTATATTTATTTGCATTCATCACAGCAGTACCTGTAGTTTTATCTCTACTAACTTCAATACTCTTGACCTCGTACCTTTTTATTATTAAAACTAAATTATTATTTACCATAGAAAAAAATAGTTTAGAATCAAGTACAGAATGTGTATTACAGGTATTCAATTTTTTTGTATCAATACATTGACACAAGGTTCTAGGTGGAATGATTTTTATTTATAAAACACAATTTCTCCTACCCAAATACAAACCCATGTTCTTTACATAGGAGAAGATAACAGTACAAACTGGAACACTGCTATAAAAACTTTTAATGAGATGTCAACAATATAACAGTTATTACCAGTGGGTAGCAGAGGAAGCATTGTCCCCCGCTCACCCACTACAACTCCACTTTGATTTCAGCTGTGATTGAGAGTGGATATATCTCTTCCACGCTCTAACTGGAACTGTCAAAAATTTAAACTTTTTTCCCCTTTATCTCTTTGCAGGCCGGTGTGATTGGTGTGTGTGCATTCGGAATGCAGGTTTGTCAGATATGTGCGTTGAGGTATGCACAGAATGCGCGTTTGTCAGCTCATACCTTACCGCTCTTGCATGCCTCACCGACTTTGCCCTTCGTGCAGAGGACATTCCTGCATGTAGGCTTTTTCATGCGATGAGTGTTGAGGAGTGGCCATCTTCCCAGCGGGAGTGCCGTATGGTAAGAGAAAGAAGTCTAAAAGGGATTCTTTGCCTTCAGGGTCCTCCTCAAAGTCAAAGAAGTTCCAACTTCTCCACTTCTTTCCTGGTACTCTCCCATCTGCCTCCTCCAGGGGACAATTGAGCAAGAGAGGTGGATGTTTAACTCATGGACAATCTTTGGGCCAGGTAGTTCATCCCATCTCCCGTAGTGAGATCGCGAAGCTTTCTTCCCTTGGGGAGTCTGCAGTTAAAGAAGCTTTGCGTCTATTGTGGCCGTTCTTTGGAGCTTATGTGTTCCCCTCAAAGGACCAGCATTTGGACGTGTTGGTCTGTGGGGCAAGGCAGGCGAGTCTTAATGCTCCTGTTAGGGTTGGCTTTGGCTCTCTCCAATTCAGCATTGAGAGGTGAGAGGAGGGAGTGCCATTTGCTATGTCTCGTGCCCCCCAGGACCTTCATCCTCCACAGCAGATACTCTCCCATCCGAGGATCTACAGGGCTAGTGCTCATGAGCGCCCCTCGGGGTAAGTGTGGTTGCGCAGCACAAGGACAAGCATTCTTGTCCTCACCCTTCTGTGCTCACTGATCCTTAAGGGACTTTCAGCAGACACCCTCGCAAGCTTGAGAGGTTGTTTTGGCCTGGGAGTCCTTCTTCCCAGATGGCTCAGAAGCACTAGCACAATTTTTCGCCTGTTCCCCGGATCTCGCAGACAATCACATTCACGATCATCTTGCAGCCCAGCCCTCCACTGTGGTCTCCCAAGACTTTGAGTCTCCAGCACTCACAAGTGTCTTTGTTAGAGCACCAGGTGTGATCGACAAGATCGTAACAACCCCCATAAAGTCTCTGGAAGCTAGGGGGTAGAAGTAAACTTCCAGCATTCTTTCCTCTTTCACGAGCAAGGCGGATGATTGGAAGGATGCAAATTCGCTTGTGAAGAACGGGGCTTATAAGCTCTTTGAAGATATTAGTCTTCAGAAGCAAGTGCAATGCACTGTAGCTGCCTTGGCAACTTTTTAGGTAAGTAGTCTTCAGAAGCAAGTGCAATGTACAGTAGCTGCTTTGGCAACTTGTAAGGTCACTAACAACCCTTCTGGGCCTTGCTCCTCTATGGCATCACCCAATCATGACAGCAACCTATTCCAAATCCAGCCTGGTATAAGCATGGAGGTGGAAGTTGACTCTTTGATTGGTGTTCTCCCTACACCAGCTAGCCATAAAGGTCCTGATAGGGAGGAAGGCAAGTCTGAGTTTACCTTCTTGCAGGTCCTCGCCTGCATTAGACTAGGTAATGGCTTTGGCGAGCCCCTTTACTTCCCTCTTAACAGGAGGGACGCAGCCATAGATATATAGTGTTGTGCTCTAAGAGTCAACAAACCATGCTTGGCCGCGTGGTCCTTCTCGAAGGTCAACTCGCAGATTTCTGCGAGGAAGGACTCCCTTACGGCTAGGAGATCAAATAAGATTGGCGCAAGGCTCGAACATAGAGAAGTTGTCGGCACAGTCAGTGGTGTTTTCCGCTGCTGAGGCTGGAAACGTGGAGAGGATGGCAAAGGCTACTTTTCTGGCTTCCTCCTGGATGGACCACTGGTCAGGGACAGTTGGCTACTTAACCGACACGAAGATCTGTCAGACCCTGAAAAGCACAAGCTGTATAAGAACGTTTTCCTTACAGGCGCAAGGGTGGTGGAGTACTTTCCTCAGTGCGGTCAACGAGTGGGCCAACTGGATTCTGGAGAGGCACGATGCTGGCGCTTCTTGAGTTCCTGAAACAAGTACCTAAGAGGGAGATTCTCCATCGCCATCCCTCATCTGTTAAGAACTTGTCTTTATTTGCACTTGAGAGGCAGTGATCAAGAAGTGGAGGAAAACAAGCCAGGACTCTCCTCTATAGAGCCATAACATCCTGGCTGGCCTCTTTGGCATCTGTCTTGCCTACAGCTTCTCCGGCCATGAGGAAAACTTATAAGGCCTTCAAAGAGGGTACTCGGCAGTTCACTGCCTAGAAGGCTAACCCTCAAAGACCACTCTTTCAGGAAAAGAACGCTAGAGGAGGGGGGGGGGAAAGGCTGGTAGACATGGACAATTTCTCCGTTACCACCAAGGGGCGAATGCCTAAAGTTCAGGTAGCAGAGATTGCTGTGCCACACGGCCTAACCTTTACATTTAGTGCCCTCCGCTCAGGTTCCGTCATCCCTTTTATCAACTCACCTCCCTCTTTGATTTGTCCTCCAATAAGATTCATTTCCTTCGCGGACGGATCAGTGAAGGACATTACCCTTCGGGCAGAAGTCCAGACCGTATTAGAGTAAGACGCTCACCAAGAGGTCTTCGATAAGTCTCCAGGCTTCTACAGTTGACACTTCCTTGTTTTAAAGGCGTCTGGATGTTGGAGAACGGTCATAGAAATCTCGGCCTTGAAAAAGTTTGTTCTGCAGACTCGGTCAAGTTGGAGAAGGCGGCCACTGTCAGACAGGCAGTAAGACTGAAAGTCATCATGATCACTTGAAATTTAAAGAATGCACACTTCCAGATCCCAGTCCATCTATCCACAAGGAAATACTGTACCTCCACTTCATAATGCATGACCAAGATATACCAGCTCAGGTTGCTGTGCTTCGGTCTGTCAATGGCCCCTCAAGTGTTCACTTTATTTCAGCCTGGGCCCCCTCCAATGGCATTCGTCTTCTCCGTTATCTGGACAATTGGCTGATTCTGGTAGACTCGGTGAAGATCCTTTTCCTTCACCAAGACAGACTTCTTTGGTTTTCCTTGATTAGGGGGAAGTTAAAAACAGAACCTGGCATATCTTGGGATGCAGATAGATACCTCATGAGGGATAGTCTTCCCGTCATATTGTAAGATTAAAAAAAAGTGCTACAATCATTCCTTCAGCAATGTTTGGTGCAAGCACATCTGTGGCAGTGCTTGTTAGCTCACCTTGTATCATTTGAGCACCTGGTGCCAAGCAGTCGCCTTTGCATGCACTCAGTAGCAGCTGAATTCTAGTCTCAAAGCAGGGACCCTCATGGAATGCTTATTCTGGTGGGGACAGAGCAGAAAGATATCTGGGTTGGTGAATTCTAGACTCCAATTTTCTCAAAGGTGTAGATCTCCTTTCCCGTTCCCTGGATTTGATGCTCTTCACTGATGCATCAAAAGAAGGATGGGCGCTCACCTGCTTAAAAAATGACCCCGAGCTGTGGTCAGAATGAGATCGGCATCTTAACCAAAATTTGAGAGTGACATGACTAGCACTTCAATACTTTATATAGTTTCAGGCCTCTCCATAGTGTTTACGAGTGATAACATGACCATAGTAGCATATCCAAACAAACAAGGGAGGACTATTTTGCGGTAACTTTGCCAACTATCCGTTGAAATCCTGCGGTGAACATAAGATAACCCAATCTCCCTGTCAGCCAGGCTTATACCAGGCAAGAAGAACATATTAGCAGGCAATCTGACTAGGAAGACTCGGATAGTTTGATCGTAGTGATCTTTGGATCCTCGGATATCGAAAAAAGTACTATAATGACTTGACTTTGTGGGGTTTGCCAGTGTTAGACCTTTTTGTAATGTCCCTCAACCAGAAGTTTCCGGTGTATTGCTCGCCAGGACCAGACCCATAGGTAGCATGTCTTCCAACACCCGTGGGACAACCTGGACGTTTATGCATTCTCCCCCTCCTCCTGTTATGCCTCATAAGGAAAGTTCTCACCAGGGTGAGATCCTTATCCAATCTATTTGTGGCTTTGATAGCTCCTTTATAGCCACAGGTAATATTGTATCCGGACCTTTTACTGTTCCGAGGGGGTTGTATCCCCTTCCCAACCTGTTTCGTCAACCTTATGTGGAGATCTTGTGCAACCTGGTCAGATCCCTAGTCTTCATGCCTGGAGTTTATCTAGCATCTCCTCACTCAGAGGGGTGTTTTCGGGACCAGTGGCAAAACAGATGTCTGTATACTACAGGTCATCAACCTCGGTATATGAGGCAAAGTGGGCGATCTTTTGTGGTTGGTGTTGTAGAGTGGGTGACTCTCCACTCGTAGCTACTATCCCCCTAATTACTGAATTATACTTTTATCTATGGGAGGAAAAAATTCTGCTCAGTTTTGTTCGTGAAAGGCTATCGCATGGCCTTGAGCCAGGGCTATAGACAAAGTTGATACAGCATTTCCTTCTTCAGCAGAATGGCCTATGCTCATACGGAATTTTGAGCAAACCCGCCCTTAGTCAGAAGTGAGACTATTAAATCTGGTTTCTAACCATAACCTAACTCATGACGTCAGTACTGGGACGGCCAAAAGGGAGGTAACCAAAAACTCCACTTATAGATTAGGCAGGTCATAGTCTGGGCTATTAATATTTCCCCTTCTCAACAATGAAGAGCACAACCCAGAGCTTACAATGTTAAGGACAAGGTATGTCCCTGGCAATCAGAAAGAACCGTTCTATGATGCAGGTACTTTAGGAGAGTGTATGGAGACGACATAACTACTCTCACAACCCACTACCAGCAATATGTGACACAGGTCTATAGTATAGTCACTCTAGGCCTTGTGGTAGCTACCTTTGCTCCCTAACAAGACTATTAGTGGGATAAATGTAAAAGAATGATTGGCCTTTTCTTTATTTTCCCGTCTCTTGCGGGTACAGCATCCGACTCCCTGTCAGCTGGAACTCGTCAACTACAGGTAAACCCCATGTAGCTCGTAGCTACTGTATTATCTATCTTGATATTTCTTGTTACATCCCCATTCTCCTTATGACCTGGGGATGGGTGTCTTGAATAATCCAGTGTGTATATTCTGAAACTTATTGCTTATATTTTGCCTAGACGGTGTCACACTGTTGTTCTTACTCACCTTCTGCCTTTGCACAGGTCGTCAACCTGCTGACATTGTCAAGCCACTGGTTTACGGGGTGTCAGGATGATCACTCTGTACACATAATTGTGCTCGGGTGTCAAAATCCCAATTAATAAAAGTTCCAGCCAGTTAAAAATGGGACTTGCACCCTCCTAACTTTGAGTCTTCTATGTAAAGAATGAGGGTTTGTATTCGTGGAGGAACAAATGACAAATTTAGAGATGATTTGTATTTTTTATAATTATACAAACTTAAATTCTTTCCACAAATTTTGCCTGTCATCATCTACCCACGGAAGTCCCATATGTAATCGAAGTGGAGTTGCAAGTGAGTGGGTGTGGGGCAGGTGCTTCACGACTACCCACTGGTATCAGCCGGTAGGCTACAATTGTTGACACCTTTTTAAAAGTTTTTATAGCTGTGTTACACCTTGTGCTGTTAATATCTATGTAGAAAACTGAGGTTTGTAGAGTTAGGAAAAATGCAAATTACTTTCAAATTTCTCATGTTTTATGGTGATTGATAATGCTGTTTTTTGTCCTTTGATATACATTTCACAATCCAACCAGTTATTTTGTAGGATCATATTTTTCTTGAATTTGGGGATCATTTTTTATAATAGGAAAGTAAACAGTATCCCATTATTTATAAAAAAAACTGTAGCTGGTACATAATTATTTTGTAATGTAGAGTACTTTTATATGCAAGCAGCTTTTACAAGTTGAGCCAAAGCTTATCTAATACTACATGGGAAAAATTATAATGAATAATACTACGTGGGGAAAATTATAATTGGAATCAAATTAATACAACTAGCATCAGTAATATCCTGAACGGATTATTTTATGCTCTTCTAAATTATAGGCCATTGAACTGTGGGTACCCAATCTCACATGGTTCTTTCGTGGAGGATTCTCAGATATCTACCCTTCTACAATTTTTATATAGCTTAAGATTGCAATTTTAGATTGAGGAGCTTGTATTTGAGTTTTAAGAGATCTTTATATATCTACAGTACCATCTTAACCAAAATTTGTTGTTATGTTTAACTCTAAATTTACACTAAAGAAAAACATACAATTCAATAAATAAAAAAAAAATTTATAACCAGATAAAGTAGCAGTTTATAAAGTGGCCCTCAACCCCAGACAATGTGAGAGGCCACTTGCCACTCTTAGGAAGCCAGAGCTTGAATAAAAACATGTCACTAACACTTAAAGGACTCCAACAGAGGTATACAGTAATTTAAACAGTCTTAAGGGTTGTATTAAGTAGATTATTAAGTTGAGTTGAGTATTACAGGGCAGTATGGTTCTTCAAAACTATTGCTATATTCAAATATTTAGATCAGCTCTTAAAATTGAGACTGATGAATGAAGACGCTTTCAAGAACTTCTTTATGTATTAATCTTAAGGCTAAATTTTTTTTTCTGAAAATGTAAATGTGAATAAATTGGTGATAGCTGGAGCAGAGGCACTAAATATAATATTAATTATGTATTTATTGTTTGATATTACTAAACAAACTTTGCCTACTGATGTATTGTTAAAATTATGTTGAAGTCTTGTATGGAGTTATAACCGATCTAGTTTCTGTTAGTGCAATCTTATTAAAAAAGTTTAAGTACTCCTGCTAGGGCCATAGGGGCTTCATGAGTGTCACCTTTAGTGTTCATTGATGTCCACAAACTTCACAAGGACCTTCCGAATGAGAGTGAAATGTGGAATTATGTATAGATGTCTGGATTGCCTCATAAAAACGCCATTATGTCAACCTAAGGTTGGCAATAACGCAACAGTTTTATGTTTGTGGAAGTCACAAACAGATAGGAAAGGGAGTTACTCCTAACCGGGATTCGGGTAATAAAAGTTTGTGGCTGGTTATAACAATTTCTATTTGTGTTCGATCTACCAGAATCCAGATGATTCTATTTTTGACTGTCTTCTTACCATTATGGCTAAAATGCAAGATGATGATAGAAAGGCTTCTATTTTTTTTTTATTTCAATGCTCACCGTAGGGAGTGATTAAATTGTTTTTTCTACTGATCGCTATGGCTTAAGAACTTTGAAATTTGCCTCTGAATCATGGTGTGAGCAAATCATAAGTGAAGCTACTCACTGGTCTTGTAGCTGCTTGGACTTTGTATACACCGACTCCCCTGGTGTAATAACAAGTAAGGTTGGTTCTCCAGTTGAGACGTCTGATCATACCTTGATTTCATTAGTGGTGAAGACTGAGCAGCTTGTCCCTGATGTATTATACTAGTGTAAGATTTATATAAAATCTCAAGCAGACTGGAATTGAATTTTGAGTGATCTATAGAGCTTGGTTACAGTTGTATAAGAGTTGATCCTGTTGTTCATTTGAATGAGAATCTAGTCAACATAATTGATAGGCATGTTTGCTGAGGTACCGAATGAACGACAAACCATGGTTCAATGATGACTGTAGACATGCTTAACTGGAGAAGCAGGAGGCCTATCATCTTTGGAAGGGTAACAGATCAGATTTAACTTAGAATAACTATACTCAGCCTAGAATTTTTGCTTCAACTGAAAAGAAATTCTATTTTACCATAAAAGAAACCCTTTCTGGTACAACCCAGGAACATAAGTTATGGACTACCTTTAAATCTGCACGCTTTGTTTTGTATGCAACAGTTTTCTTTTACTTAAACCAAATGGTTCTGTCACTCACTGTCCAAAGAAAAAGGCAGCCCTTTTGTCTGATGTATTTAACAGTAAGCTGAGTAACGAGACTCTTGACCGTCCTCATTCCTATTTTCCCGAGGCTAAGCTAACTAGTTTAGCTTTTTGATCCAATGAAATTAAAGCTCTCTTGATGGACCTTGATGATTATGGAGGTGTAGACCCAAATGATATTTTTCTTTTGTTTTTTATAATTACCGATTTCTTCACTCCAAAATTGCCTGTCATTTTGCGCCTTAGCAAGAAGAGGAGCTTTTAATAGCTGTTAGGAGAATTGGTATCGTTACTCCACTACGTAAATGTGTTTTTGGTAGCTCAAGTCCAACTGATAACTGCCCAATTTCCATAACTCCCATATCATCTAAAGTTTTTGAACGTCTTTTGGCAAAACATGTTACTAGGTTTGCTGAAGGTAATCATCTGTTCCCTAGTTTGCAATTTGGCTTTCGTAAAGGCCTTGGAACATGTGATGCTCTTCTTACAGTTTCAAATGCTCTATAAAAATCCCTTTATTGTGGTCAGGAAGTTTGTATGATTGTCTTTGATTTTAGTGCTGCCTTTAACCTAGTTAATTTTGAGGCCTTTGTTTTCAAACTCAAAACTGTTGGGAGGGAGGATGTCTTTTCTTAGCATTATCTTTGAATTTTTAAGTAATAGATAGCAGTTGTTGTTGTTGATGAACACTAATTTATAATGAGCATAGAAATGTGATATCTGGTGTTCCTCAGGGTAGTGTTCTTGGCCCATTACTTTTCATACTATATACACATATGTGGCTTGGCCTAGAAAACAAGCTCCTTGCATATGCAGATGATGCTACTCTCTCTGCATCAGTTCCATCTCCTGAATGTAGATCTGGGGGTTTGCTGAATCCCTTAATAGAGATCTGGCTAAAATTATTGCATGGTGTAAATTATGGGACATGAAGTAGAATCCCAACAAAACTCAAAGTATGATTGTAAGTAAGTCGAGGACAATTGCCCCTCAAATCTGGATCTCTGCTTTGATAATGTTTCTTTAACTCTGTACAACTCTTAAAACTTTAGATCTGTACAACTCTTAAAACTATAGGTGTGATTCTCGTCAGCATGGTTACTTTTGAGAAACACATTAGGTCTGTGTCGTCTTCAGTGGCATAAAAATTGGCTTATCGAGTCTTGTAAGATTTTCAGTGATCAATCTATTCTGAAGAAATGTTTTAATTCTCTTATTCCACCTTTTTTTGAGTATTGTTCTCCTGTCTGGTCTTCATCTGTGGATTCTCATCTTAATTTGTTGTACAGGAACTTAGTCTATTAAATTTCTTATTCCTTACCTAGATAGTCTCTGGCACCGTTGCATGTTGCATAAGATTTTTCATAATTCTGATCATCATTTACATTCAGATCTTCCCGGACAGTACCATTCTGTTCGTAATACAAGGTATGCAGGTAAATCTAATAGTCGGGTCTTCTCCTTCATGGCGCTCAATACTACACAGTATTCTAGAAGTTTTTTTTTCCAGCTGTAACCAAGTTGTGGAATGATCTTCCTAATTGGGTAGTTGAACTGCTAGAACTTTTAAAAGTTCAAACTTGCAGCAAATGTTTTTATGTTGAATAGTCTGATACAGTAAATGTCTTTATAGTTTATATATGAAAGATTTATTTTAATGTTGTTACTGCTCTAAAAATATAAAGTTTTAATGTTACGGTTCTAAAAAATATTTTGTTTTAATTGTTCATTACTTGTTTTAATTGTTCATTACTTCTCATATAGTTTAGCTATTTCCTTTCCTCACTGGGCTATTTTCCTTATCGGAGCCCTTGGGCTTATATCATCCTGCTTTTCCAACTAAGGTTGTAGCTTGGCTAGTAATAATAATGATAACTGGAGAGCCCAACAAAAGTAGATGTGTTCAATGTCCCCCTTAAGATGGCAGTTTCAACATTACTGTCTTTCCAGTATTCCTTTGGTCCCTTGCAGCTTTTTTTTAAAGCTAGCTTTGAATGATATTGGGTGTTATCCTGAAACCCCATATATCATCTTCATTATTGCATATAAAAAGAGTCTTCTACTCTACTTCTAGTTCCATTTCCTTTATTGTGTCTTGCTGTTCAACTTTTTAACTCAACTTCATGCAACTGCTGGGTTTTCCCCTAAATTCGTAAATGCATGCAGTAAGGTTGTCTTACATGCTCCGCCTAAATAAATTATTCCATGATGATGGTCTCTTTAGTCCATCCAGTTTGTTCAGAACTGGTTATAGGACAAAAAATAAAGATTTTTAATATGAAACGGCTTGTTCAAAAAATTAAGTGCACCTTGCCTGAAAGTCCAGAAAATATGCACATCAGTCCTGGTTCAATGCATGAACTATTGGCAATTCCCAATATACAACTCGAAGGAACTTGGTCACGGATGTTACTTTTGTTCCCGCAACTGTAGGTTCTGTAGTACTGCTTGTCTCAGAATGAAAATTTATCAAGGATTGTCACCTCTGTTGGAGAGATAATGAGCTAAACTGCAAGGATCAAATCCATAAGTGGTTATGGGCTACTATCTTCTCCAGAGACATTAGATAACCAAGCAGCTCTTCCAGGAGGACACTCCAAAATCAAACCATTGTTATCTAGACTTGAGTAGTGCCACAGCCGCTGTACCATGGTGTTTTACAACTTTGGGTAGAGTTCTCTTGCTTAAGGGTACACTTAGGCACACTATTTTATCTTCTTTTTTTCCTCGTGTGTGCTTCCTGCAACTAACCCGAGCCGAACAAAACTCGTGTAAGTCGATTTGGAAGGACAGAGACAGGTTCTTTGTGAATACCCGGAACATGGTCTCGGTCGGGTAAAGTGAGGTTAGGGACTCCACGGAGGTAATGGAGTGGAGAGACCTAGCCAACCTATTCCGTGCCTCAAACTCAGTCTTGAGAAGAATATCTGGTAATTTAGGAAGCTTCTCGGAGAACAGATTAGAGGCACAGTCTGGGTCTAACTTCCCTACTGTGAAAGTAGCGGGGGCATCATCCCAGATAGTAACGGTACTCGGAATGAGCATGGAGGTGGGATCGGTCTCTTTAAGAGCTGGCATGGCAGAACCTTCTTTGATAGCCTGAAAAGTAAGAGCTGCCACTTTATCTGTAATAGGCAAGGTAATACCTGGAGAAGCTGTAAATATGGTGTAGGCTCCTTTGTGTGGGGTGAGCTTGGAATTAGTGCAACCCCAGTCTGACAATGTCCTGGCCCAGAAAGATTGGGCCTGCTCTTTAGGGAATATTACCATTTCCTTCGGTACCTTGTCTAACCTAACCAAGGCATGTTCTTTCAATCGGACGAAGCCGTTGAATGGGAATTCTAGTCCCGGAGGGTAAAATTTTAAGTCCTCTAGAGGACGGGTGCCTATGCCCTCTAGAGTTATGGCACCATCAATATATGGAGCATGTAAGGCAAACCTCCAAGGGTTGTTTTTCTCGAAGGGAGGTAACTTCGATGCGTCCGGGGCTGAAGGAGGGGGCATCTGAGTTCCGGAACGGATGAGACTTGCCACCATATCTTTGAGCTCCGTCATAGCTCCTCGGTCTGCCCTAGACTGTTGAAGATATTGTTGTATCTGCTCTTTCACAATATCCCTGACCATGGCGGCGGATAAAGGGGGCTCCCGAGCTTGATCCTCTAACGAAGCCCTGGACTTAGTAGACTTTGACTTCTTAGGAGTCACGGTTTTAGGTATAGCAATATGAACATCAGGATCCTTTGAGGGTCCCGGAACCGGTGACACTGATAATGGCAAAGCTGAAGGCTTAAAGGTACGTAGTGGCTTCACCTTGGGTCGTACAGGAATGGAGGAACCTAGAGGAGAAGCCGTAGGTTTATCAAAGCCGTGAAAGGAAGTAGTAGAGGAAGGAGTGTGGGGTGAAAGGGGGTCCACCAACTCAACACCACCTACCTGCTCATCCATGGGTTCCTCGTCCAGACCTAGGTAGGGCTCGGCCTCCGTCACTAAAACCTCTTCCTCAGTTAGAATGGTTTCTCTAATCACTTCAATTAACGGGGCCGCTGTCTCCGGTGGAACTGCTGCAGTAGTAGAGCCTGGGAATAGGCGAGAAGCCATGTCTCCATCAAGAAGATAGGGTGCGCCAGCAGGCGCATTCCTCCCAAACCCTGACACCCAAGGCCGGAGAGTAGCTCTCGCCTCCCTGAGAGATTCATCATCAGCCTGAAAGAGGAGAGGGAATTAATGATGAAGTCAAAACTGAAATCAATATACAAAGAGCAATTAATTCTTCGCAAAGAATATTAACAGGGACACTAGAACCAACTTACCTCCTCGCTCAGGAGTAGGGCTGACCGCTCATAGCAGAGCATGCATGCCTCCGGAAACCATATCGTATAGGGGGCTTGTCCCGGTTCCCGAGAGAAGGATATGGCGCAATGGGCATGGGCCCGGCATAGATCATGGCCCATGGGATCAGTAGAGGCAGCGGAGCAGCCCCTGGCAGTGCAGCGGACTTTCTGTAAAAAGAAAGAAGACATAAGTCTGGATGTTCCTTGAGATTCTTGTCATTGACTTATGAATCAGAAACACTTAAATCTTAATTAATGTGTGAGTATGGTAGTAGCTAACACCTTAATAAAATAAGAAATTATAATAGAAAACCAGTAACCACATAGCATGAATCTCTAAACTTCATCGATATCACACTGTTAACTCCGGTTCTGGACTCCTGCTTGATCTCTGTTTTTACCGGAGGTCCGGTAGCAAAGGCCCGTCATCGTGATATCGTGACCGTCTCCGGTACGATAACATTATCCTCAATGAATGAGTTATCTCCAGTGAAGCCGGAGATACGATGAAAACGGGGGCCTTAACTGTGTAATTGTGATCAAACATGACAAAGGTTCGTGTGTAAAAGGCTTCAGCCGGAGTCCGAGTGCCGGATTTCACCGTTGCACTCCAAAAATCTGCTCCGGAACGATAACTAGTTCTCACCCAATGAGTATCCATTATAGCGGAGCATAACTCAAGGCGGAGCCAAGCATAACTCAAGGCGGAGCTAAGGGTGTCGGTATAAAACGACCCCAATTAATGACTCATACACTAACGTACCTAATAATAGTGTTAGCTATATTAACAGTAACCACATCAATAAATCGTTTATAATATTAAACGTACTATCATCAATTCTGATACTGAGAAGAGGCCTGAATAACCCGTGATCGTATAAAAACGGAGAACGGGAAATTCACCTCTCTTACTCAAAGAAAACGAGAGAAAGGATAACTCATACCTGTAGAACAGGAAACGAGCACTCTATGCTTTCGCTCTCAAGGTTACATATTAAAAATTAACACCACACAATAAATAAGAAAATTAATAAAATTGATTGCTTTTCTTAGTAATAGTAATAACGAAGAATAACGACAACGTAACAAAAAAACAAGGATATAGTCTAAAACGAACCTTCCAGGAGGGTACAAATTAACAGACTAAATCGCTAAGCTTTAAATCGTTACTATGCTTTAAAACGCTATCTTAAATCGCTATTCTTCGTAGGTCCAAATTGGACTTGCAAGCAAATAAATACCATAGTAAAAATTAATAATAATTAATGATAACATAAAAGGCCATAAAACGTAAGTGATATAACCTATCTGACAGAGTACCAGATGGGCAAAATTAACTAGAAAATTTACCGAAGCGAACATACCCAAAATGGCTGCCGATATCTCGGCAGGACAATCGCTTCCAAAACTAAAAACCACCATAATGGAAATAGAACAAATGCCCGGTACTGCCAAAAGCTGCCAAAACAAACTATGGTACTTAACATTGGTAAGGGTGAAGTAACAACGTCAGTCATGTTGAAATAACGAGAAATTCTTCGAAAAAACACTGTGCCCAAAAAAACTATGCTTGCTTCAAGTCCAATTAAAGAAGGATGTCCTAGAGGGCGCGCGTGGTAGGTGTCGTTGGGGAGTTCAACCATGTTATCTAGGGCCTGTCACGGCCCTCCCCATTGATGAAGGGATTATCTAAATGGAAGACAACCTGTGAATAGTGGTTTACACACGCCTTTGTTTAATACACGACACCTACAAGGTGTTCGCGCGAGGGTTGTAACCTCTGCATTCCATGCTTTTATCTTTCTCTAGTATATTTGGAAGATTTATATTAGGAAAGGTATAAGGAAGGACCTTTCTCACCGGGCGTCACAGGCCTCTTCCCAGAAATAGATTTTTCCTTCGTCAAAATCCCTTTTTAATATGAAACGGCTTGTTCAAAAAATTAAGTGCACCTTGCCTGAAAGTCCAGAAAATATGCACATCAGTCCTGGTTCAATGCATGAACTATTGGCAATTCCCAATAAACAACTCGAAGGAACTTGGTCACGGATGTTACTTTTATTCCCGCAACTGTAGGTTCTGTAGTACTGCTTGTCTCAGAATGAAAATTTATCAAGGATTGTCACCTCTGTTGGAGAGATAATGAGCTAAACTGCAAGGATCAAATCCATAAGTGGTTATGGGCTACTATCTTCTCCAGAGACATTAGATAACCAAGCAGCTCTTCCAGGAGGACACTCCAAAATCAAACCATTGTTATCTAGACTTGAGTAGTGCCACAGCCGCTGTACCATGGTGTTTTACAACTTTGGGTAGAGTTCTCTTGCTTAAGGGTACACTTAGGCACACTATTTTATCTTCTTTTTTTCCTCGTGTTTATATGAAGCTTTTATATTTTATATTTATAAAAAAAAATTTTCAATGTTACTGTTTTTAAAATATTTTATTTTAATTGTTCATTACTTTAGTAGTTATTTCCTTGTTTCCTTTCCTCACTGGACTATTTTTCTCTGTCGGAACCCTCGGGCTTATAGCATCTTGCTTTTCCTACAAATTATTTTTAGCTTATCTAGTAATAATAATAATAACAACTGATGGTTGTTGTCAATCTTACAAATACTGTCCACAGAAGGTTGAATGTAGTTTGTTTAGTGTTTACTAGTTTTGCCAAATAAGTTTTCTCCATGAATGAAGTTAAATCTCATCTTCTCTAGTTCACCTACAATTCCTAATAGATAGAGCATTATATTGGATAATTCAACTTTATAAAGTTGTAATTAGCCAGTTCTGCAGGTACCAGGTGAGATATTCCAATCCTGTTGGGCTAAATCCCCCCCCCCATGGTAAATTTCTTTCGAAGCCTTAAGGCACTGAGAGATAGGCCTTAGCAGAACAAAATACTTGTAATCCTTTCCTTTTTGCGCAAACTAGGCACTTCCTTAAGGATGGGTGCATTGGAATGTGAAAGTAGCTTATCTTGTTAGTCTACTGTTCAAAGACTTAATGCCATTTATGTTTTTTTTTTTTTTTTTTTTTAAATGAGAAATAGTGAAGTGTGCATACACAGCAGTAGAAACAAGCTAATGATGACACGATCCTTAGGCTCAGAATTAAAAAATAAAACTAATTTGGATTCTCAAATAAAATATTGTAAAAAATTGTTTATATGGTTACCTTAAGAGATTCTGTACAATACATAATTTGAGAATACAATATTATGAAAGCTTTTGGTTAAGAGAACTCTACTACTAGAAAATCTTCATGTATAATTGATAACCAATTACCGTAAAGCCATGCCATTTGTTAATTGTTAGTTGGTTCCATGACGCATGACTTTACAATTGAAGAAAAACACCTATTAGTAGTCCATTATCATAACTAATATAGAATGATGTTCATTTTTATTGGTTTTCCATTAAATTTATACATTTTAATTGTAATTTTTAAATATTTAACTTAACCGGTGAATATATAGCTGCAACTCTGTTGCTCGACAGACAAACTCTACGGAAAAAACTCGCCAGCGATCGCTACACAGGTTGCGGGTGTGCCCATCAGCGCCATCTGTCGACCAGATACCCAGCTCTTATGTAAACAAAGACTCAATTTTCTCTCTGTCGAGGTGTCGACAAGACGTACCTTACTCGCTGTTGCTAAACTGGAGTTTTTCACATCTTATTGGTGAAGTACTATATTCTGGTTTTGAGCTTTCGCTGTGCAGGATTTTTCTTCAAACAAATCCTTGAACTCTTTTTTTGTAACGGATTCATTGTTGATGACTTAGATCGTTTTTGGAATTTTCCCTTGACCAATTCAAAATGGCTGACCCTTCACAAGTTCCCAAATTTAGGAAATGCAATGCTAGGGACTGTTCTAGGCGTCTTCCGAAGGCTTCTATCGACCCTCACACTGTTTGTTCCAATTGTAGGGGTAAAACCTGTCAATTGGAAGATCGGTGTGAGGAGTGCGTGGGCCTTTCGGAATTCGATTTTATCGAATTCGAAAAGTACACACGTAGGCTAGAGAGAGATAGAGTTAGGAGAAGTTCTTCTCGGTCTATTGATGTATCCTCTCCTCATGCCCCACAACCTATTCCTTCCCCTGTAGTGGTTGTTCCTAACCCCCCTCCTAGCACTCAGGAACCATCGATGGCTGACATGATGCATGCCATCCAGGCTCTGGGTGAGAGAGTTGAGTCCCTTGCAAGTGACCGCAATCAGCTCATGGCGGATGTTAAGGAGCTTAAGTGCCAAAGTGCAGTGGGAAGTGCTAAAGTGCCCAGTGATAGTGTTGTGAACAGTGTTGCGCTTGAGGGTTCGTCTGTTCGTGCCTGTCGTCCTCCTAGTCCGGGACCTCTTGCAAGCTCCCAAGTCCAGGGGAGAAGCAATGTCGTACGACGCATGGGTTCGAGAGGCTTTAATCAGCGAACAGACGTTCCCTCCATGGTATCGGGCGCATCTCCCCAAGATCGCCCCTACCTACCTAAGACGAGAGAGCCCATTTATACCTCGTCGTCTGAAGGTGTTTCTCGCAAGAAACTTTGGACCAAGGTCTCACGACCTTTAAAACGTAAATCGGTCCCTTCAGGACAAGTCCAACGTCCCGGTTGTAGTCACTGGGTCAGTTCGGACTCGTTGCCGTCATCTGATGACTGCTCACCGCCTAAGAGAGGCAAAGCGGTACCGCTTCAGACACTAACACCGTCTGTCGCCGCACCTGCTCCCGTAGACCCTAAAGGGGCTTTACTGCAAGACATGCAGTCCAAGCTTACGTCTCTGATGCAGGACTTTCATGCGGAGAAGGTTGCTGCCGTACCAGCAGCGAGTGCAGTACCTAGCCTACAACCTTCCAAGCGATCGGTTGTGCGTCCTGTGGACGCTGAGGTAACCTTCTCACGTACACCAGTTGAGGGAGTTCCTCCACCGATGCGTTCCAGTGTGGGCTGCCAGCCGCATGTTGACGTTAAGCGACGCACGGAGGTGGGTGTTGACGTTCTGGACGTTCAACAACCTTCAGAGTTGACTTGTTTTGACGCGGTGCGTCAACCTCCGCAACCCAGTGTGGTTTCCACTGCGCAACCCAGTCAGTCTAGACAGTCTCGGGTAGACGCTGTGCGTCCTCGCGCTACCATGGTTGTTGACAGCTCACACACTGTGCAGCAGGTCCATGACGTTGCGTCCGGCTCAGTCACGCATGCACCAGTGCGACCGGACTCAGCGAACCAGCCGTTACCCACTCCGTTGTCGTTTCCTAATTAGTTCTCGGATGAGGAACTTTCTGATGACGATGTTGCTGCACATCAAGATGAACAACAATCAGAACTGGACGAGCCTAAGTCTACTCAACCCTCTTTGGACTTTAGAAAAGTTTTGGCTATTTTCAAAGAGCTGTTTCCTGACCAGTTTGTTTCTGTGGCTCCTCGTTCTCCGCCTTCAGAGTTTGTTTTAGGCTTGCCTTCTACCGCACCTGCCTTTACTAGACTCGTCCTCGCACGCTCGTCCAAGAGAGCTTTGCGGGTGATAGGAGACTGGTTAGAGTGCAAGAAGAGTTTAGGGAAGACAGCGTTTGCTTTTCCCCCTGCTAGACTCTCTTCTAGATCGAGCGTCTGGTATGCCACGGGAGAAGTTCTCGGCTTGGGAGTTCCTGCCTCTGCCCAGGGCGACTTCTCAAGTCTTGTAGACTCTCCCCGCCGCCTTGCCATGAGAAACTCAAAGATTTGTTGGTCATCATCGGACCTGGACCACCTTATGAAAGGAATCTTTAGGGCTTTTGAAGTCTTTAACTTCTTAGACTGGTGCCTAGGAGCCCTAAGCAGGAAGATCTCTTCGACAGATAAAGAGACTTCTTTGCTCATTATGTCCTGCATGGACAAGGCCGTCCGTGATGGGTCCAATGAGCTTGCTGCCTCATTTGTGTCCGGAGTCCTAAAAAAGCGAGAATCTCTCTGCTCTTTCCTTTCTGCTGGAGTTACACCGTGCCAGAGATCTGAGCTTCTCTTTGCTCCTCTTTCCAAGTGCCTTTTTCCAGAAGTCCTGATAAAGGAAATAGCCGCTTCGTTAGTGCAGAAGGACACTCACGATCTTGTTGCGTCCTCAGCTCGCAAAGCTCCCCCTTTGCCTACATTGTCAGCTAGACCGAGGATGGACACTCCAGCGTCTCGCTTTATTCCGCCCTTTCGTGGCAGAGCCTCCAGCAGAGGAGGTGCTCGTGCCGAAGGGAAGCGAGGGAAGAGGAAAGGATCCAAGTCCTCTAAGGGCAGAGTCTGACTGCCCGCAACTTCAGACAGCAGTGGGAGCCAGACTCAAGAACTTCTGGCAAGCCTGGGAGAAGAGAGGCGCAGATGCTCAATCTGTGAAGTTGCTCAGAGAGGGGTACAAGATCCCGTTTGTACGAAAACCCCCTCTAGCGACGTCTCCCATCGATCTCTCTCCCAGGTACAGAGAGGAAGAAAAGAGACAAGCCCTGAAACTGGAAGTGTCTCTTTTGCTAAAGAAGGGAGCGGTGGTCAAAGTCTCGGACCTTCAATCACCGGGATTCTACAACCGCCTCTTCTTGGTTTCAAAAAAGACAGGAGGGTGGAGGCCGGTGCTAGACGTCAGTGCTCTGAATGTCTTTGTCACAAAGACGAAGTTCTCCATGGAGACCACAAAGTCAGTCTTAGCAGCGGTCAGAAGGGAAGACTGGATGGTCTCCCTAGACCTAAGGGACGCCTACTTCCACGTCCCCATCCACTCAGACTCCCAACCTTTTCTGAGATTCGTTTTCGAAAAGGTGGTCTACCAGTTTCGGGCCCTGTGCTTTGGCCTAAGCACAGCTCCTCTCGTGTTTACGAGGCTGATGAGGAATGTAGCCAAATTCCTCCATTTATCGGACATCCGAGCCTCCCTTTATTTGGACGACTGGCTTCTCAGAGCCTCTTCCAGTCGTCGCTGTCTGAAGGATCTCAAGTGGACTCTAGATCTGACCAAGGAATTGGGACTCCTAGTCAATTTGAAAAAGTCGCAACTGGTCCCATCCCAAACTGTTGTGTATTTAGGGATGGAGATTCACAGTCTAGCTTTTCGGTCTTTTCCGTCGGCCCCCAGAATAAGTCAAGCCCTGTTATTCATCCAGAACATGCTGAAGAAGGAACGCTGCTCAGTCAGGCTGTGGATGAGTCTGGTAGGGACGCTATCATCCCTGGAACAGTTTGTGTCATTAGGAAGACTACACCTCCGTCCGCTTCAATACCATCTAGCTTTTCACTGGAAAAAGGACAAGACGCTAGAAGCGGTCTCGATCCCGATTTCCGAAAAGATGAAGTCTTGTCTGACTTGGTGGAAGGACAATATCAACTTAAGAGAGGGTCTTCCCCTGGCTGTTCAGACTCCCAACCACGTTCTCTTCTCGGACGCATCGGACGTGGGCTGGGGCGCGACATTAGACGGTCGGGAATGCTCAGGACTGTGGAACTCGAGTCAGAGGAACATGCATATCAACTGCAAGGAGCTGTTGGCAGTACATCTGGCCTTGAAAAGCTTCAAGTCTCTCCTTCGAGGCAAAGTGGTGGAAGTGAACTCAGACAACACCACTGCCTTGGCGTACATCTCCAAACAAGGAGGGACCCACTCACTGACGTTGTACGAGATCGCAAGGGACCTGCTCATCTGGTCAAAAGGTCAAGACATCTCACTAGTAACGAGGTTCATCCAAGGCAACTTGAATGTCATAGCAGATTGTCTCAGTCGGAAAGGGCAAGTTATTCCAACAGAATGGACCCTCCACAAGGATGTGTGCAAGAGACTTTGGGCCACTTGGGGCCAGCCAACCATAGATCTCTTTGCAACCTCGCTGACCAAGAGGCTTCCAATCTATTGCTCCCCAGTCCCGGACCCAGCAGCAATACATATAGATGCCTTTCTCCTAGATTGGTCACATCTAGATCTCTACGCATTCCCACCGTTCAAGATTGTCAACAAGGTACTGCAGAAGTTCGCCTCTCACGAAGGGACAAGGTTGACGCTAGTTGCTCCCCTCTGGCCCGCGAGAGAATGGTTCACCGAGGTACTTCGATGGCTAGTAGACGTTCCCAGAAGTCTTCCTCTAAGGGTGGACCTTCTACGTCAACCGCACGTAAAGAAGGTACACCAAAGCCTCCTCGCTCTTCGTCTGACTGCCTTCAGACTATCGAAAGACTCTCGAGAGCTAGAGGCTTTTCGAAGGAGGCAGCCAGTGCGATTGCTAGAGCAAGGAGAGCATCCACCATTAGACTCTACCAATCGAAGTGGGAAGTCTTCCGAGACTGGTGCAAGTCAGTCTCTGTATCCTCGACCAGTACCTCTGTAGCTCAAATAGCTGACTTTCTCTTATACCTCAGAAAAGAACGATCCCTTTCAGCTCCCACTATCAAGGGCTACAGAAACATGTTGGCATCGGTCTTCCGGCATAGAGGCTTAGATCTTTTCAACAATAAAGATCTTCAAGACCTCCTTAAGTCTTTTGAGACCACTAAGGAGCGTCGTTTGGTTACACCTGGTTGGAATTTAGATGTGGTACTAAGATTCCTCATGTCAGACAGGTTTGAGCCGCTACAATCAGCCTCCTTGAAAGATCTCACTCTAAAGACACTTTTCCTAGTATGCTTAGCCTCAGCTAAAAGAGTCAGTGAGATTCATGCCTTCAGCAAGAACATCGGATTTTCATCAGAAAAAGCCACATGTTCGCTACAACTTGGTTTTCTAGCCAAAAATGAGCTGCCTTCTCGACCTTGGCCTAAATCGTTCGATATTCCCAGCTTATCGGAGATTGTAGGTAATGAACTAGAAAGAGTCTTATGCCCTGTGAGAGCTCTTAAGTTCTATTTAAAGCGCACTAAACCTTTACGAGGCCAATCTGAAGCTTTATGGTGTTCAGTTAAGAAACCATCTTTGCCTATGTCAAAGAATGCTTTATCCTACTTTATCAGACTGTTAATACGAGAAGCTCATTCACATCTGAGTGAGGAAGACCAAGCTTTGCTTAAGGTGAAGACGCACGAAGTTAGAGCTGTTGCAACTTCCGTGGCCTTTAAGCAAAATAGATCTCTGCGAAGTATAATGGACGCAACCTATTGGAGAAGCAAGTCAGTGTTCGCGTCTTTTTATCTAAAGGATGTCCAGTCTCTTTACGAGGACTGCTACACACTGGGACCATTCGTAGCAGCGAGTGCAGTAGTGGTGAGGGCTCAACCACTACAATTCCCTAATTCCATACCCTTTTAATCTTTCTCTTGAAATGTTTTTAATGTTGTTTTTATGGGTTGTCCGGAAGGCTAAGAAGCCTTTCGCATCCTGGTTGATTTGGCGGGTGGTCAAAGTCATTTCTTGAGAGCACCTAGATTAGGGGTTTGATGAGGTCCTGTTGTATGGGTTGCAACCCTTGATACTTCAGCTCCTAGGGGTCGATCAGCATCCTAAGAGGATCGCGAGGCTCCGTAAGGAAGACGTACTTAAAAGGCAGAGTAATTGTTCAAGTCGACTTCCTTACCAGGTACCTATTTATTTTGTTTTTGTTATTTTGATAACTTCTAAATGAAATAAAAAACTCTTAGCTCATAAAATGTAAACATATATTACTGGTCTCTACCCACCATCCTGGGTGTGAATCAGCTATATATTCACCGGTTAAGTTAAATATTTAAAAATGATATTTTAATTATAAAATAAATTTTTGAATATACTTACCCGGTGAATATATAAATTAAATGACCCTCCCTTCCTCCCCAATAGAGACGCAGTGGGACGAGGAGAAAATTGAGTCTTTGTTTACATAAGAGCTGGGTATCTGGTCGACAGATGGCGCTGATGGGCACACCCGCAACCTGTGTAGCGATCGCTGGCGAGTTTTTTCCGTAGAGTTTGTCTGTCGAGCAACAGAGTTGCAGCTATATATTCACCGGGTAAGTATATTCAAAAATTTATTTTATAATTAAAATATCATTTTGTAAAAAAAAAAAACTTAATTTATATTCCCGATTACAGTATTTCTTAACAAAAGCAACATATAAAGATGAAACATTAACATGTGACTTCTGATTCTCTAAATGTTTAAAGAAACCATCCTGTATAAACCAACCTACTAAAGGTAACTGGCCATACATATGTATATCCAATTACAATACTGTTAAGAATTACAGATATGGTAAAACTTCATTTTAGAATTTCTACTTTTTAGGAGGTAAATCCCAGTAAGAGTCTTACATATTTAGACAACATAGATTGTTTTTTGTAGTGCTATTAACAATATTTTACAAATTTAAGAAAATTTTGATACTGATTTTTTTTTTCTATTTGTAGCATTTAATTTTTGTGTGAGCTTGTGGTTTAGTTAATCTGGAAGTGGCACTTTCTTTTGTGTGCAATACTTTGTATGAAATCACAATTCTTTATAACATTTATCTAACCAACTTCACTTGTGGTGGTGGTTCTAGTACAGGTATCAGGGTGGCATAGGGTGTGCTGCTCCAGTTTTGCTTTTTTTCCTCTTACATTTCTTGTTGGGTTACTTCAAATATTTATTACATAAATTATGGCTCCCTTTATATTACTATCACTGAGATTAAAGAAAAAAACGTGAATAACTTGATAATCACCATTATATAGAACTACATTTCCAGTACGATATTCTCAAATTAAGTCTTCCATTTTTGTTGCAGGTTCTGCAGTCAGCCCGTGAGCAACTGAAGTGGTCTTTGCTAAAGTGATGAATGAGGCAGTCCAGGAGTTTTAAGCAGTTATTTTAGGAGCAAGAAATTTATAAAAGTTGGGTGTTATGTTATTGTAGAAGACACTTTTCTTCTCATTCAACTCTTAGGTATATAGTAGTTTCAAATTTATATCGTCTTTTTAGGACTTTATCTTTAACCAAGTAGTTATTGCAAAAATTTTGTAATAATGTTATTTATATTTTATGTATTTTCTCAGTTTCAGTTGCCACATTATAGTTGTTGAGATAGTTTGTTACATAAAATAATTTTTTGTAATTTATCCATTTTATTTACCCTAGAAGTTAGAGAGGATAATTGAAAGTTCTACTTGTAACCTTTTACTTTTTATATACTTATTTTCAGTAGATTTATGCTTCTCCAAAGAAATAATTTTTTTAAGTGATTGATTACAGTCTTAAGGTATGGATTCCAAACAAACTTTTTGGTCAGCAGTCTCACAGGTAATATCATCAACCACTTTACAATTTTTTAACTGTAATTTCATTCATATCCATATTTTCTTTACTAATTACAAAGTGAAATATAACCTAGGGACCTGTTTTCAATTTTTTTTTTCATCGGGGTCCACTATGGGTACATAATACCGATATGAGCCCCTTAAAACATTTTAGGTTTCACATTTTGCCTGTACAGTATTTCTATAGATAGTAATTATAGTTTATTCACTATTAATACAATTCTTTCGCTGAAGTAGTGTGTACTGTAGTGTATAATTCATAAAGTAACTGAATATTTTAAATGCAAATGATATTTGGTACCGCTGTTTAACATGCTACGTATGAATGTGTTGAAGAGCTCCTTATCCCAAAGTTATCCAACATCAGTACCAACGGAAATTTAATGATAAAATTTATTTTGATACTTGCCTAAGGTTCACATAGCTTCCTCAACAAAGCTCTCTTCCGTTGATGTCTATCATTAAAGTATTAAAGTTCCCATTCGCTCAATTCTCTCCCCCTCCCCCCTCAAGAATGTTATGGTTGTGGAATCCATCTGTGGTGTTCTATGGAAAACAATCTAGACATGGGTATGCTTCATATGCAAAGTCAACCTTCAACATTAAAACATCTTGACATTGCTAATACTTGAAAAGGATACTGTATATCCAATCCAATATGATTTATAGCTGAATTAGTTTTTCTTATAAAAAAAAAGCTTATATCTTGCCAATTTTGTTGAAACTGGTCCTAAACATTTCCAGATTTGCACCAATCAAAATACACATGCCACTATCTCTTGTAAAAGTTATTTGTAGATTTCCCTTTGGATGCTAATTTTTACAATCTTGAGGACTTTGAAAACCTTTTTTTCTTTATGACTACTGTGAACAGTCCCCATGCGGTAGCTGAAGCACGTGGGCCTTCGGGCAGCCACTTGTGATTTAGGATTTCTGAGAAGATTGGTCTTTCAAGGTAACCTTTCCAGGTACTGTAATGCAACATTAGAGACCATACAGTAGATCTGTAAACTGCTCTCTTATAGACCAATCGGAGGCTGCCAGGGTCATTCTGCTGATTAGTGATAACTAACATTTGATTTTCACCGCTCAAATCATGGAGAATGGAACACTCAAAATATTTTGTTTGACCAATCTTCCAACATGGCATCTATTATCCATCCCTAGGGATCTTGAACAGGGGAACAAAACACAAATTTTTCTATTGAGGAGGTCGCAAAGATCTATATTATATTCGCCTTTCCCCACCAACTCCAAATCTGCCATCGTACTAATGGATGTAACAACCTTATTTGGATGTGCTTGCCGCTCTCTTCTTACCTGTTGGGCTAGGTTGTTAAGTCTTCCCCGGGATGATTTGAAGCAACAGGTGGTTCACCTTTAGTAGTTCCATCTATGATAACAGCTCCGCTGCTGTATGGAATACTTGAATAACCCCAACCTGGTGGCGTGCTTTCTAATGTATGCTAGTCATGTCATATCTGTAAAAACTGCAAAGCAATTCCCTCCCCCCAATCACCAGTGGTTCCTGAGATTGAAGAGCCTTGATTACTGCTTAAAAGTTTGAGGCAATTTTAAATGGAAAATTATTGTTGTCTAGATCCCTAACAGGGTTAGATAATCCATTGTAGCTCCCCACCCTTCCTGGGTTGCATTGGTGGAGGGAGAGGCTCGAAGCCATTACCTTCAAAGAAGTTCTGAGACAAACAATGAGGGTCATCCTATCATTTGACTATAGTCCATTTCTTTTAGCGAGGCATATTTGCACCGACTCGTAGTGGTGCCCTTTTAGCTTGGAAAAGTTTCCTGATTGCTGATTGGTTGGACAAGATAATTCTAACCAATCAGCGACCAGGAAACTTTTCCGAACTAGAAGGGCACCGTTGCGAGTCGGTGCAAATATGACTCGCTAAAAGAAATGGACTATAGTTCCAACTGGTTCTAAACATGGGGAATGCAAGATTTGATTAAATCGGACAGTCTGTCCCAATACCTGTTGGAATTGAATTGGAAGTGTTCTCATCCTCAAAACGCCTCAAAGAAATGAACTTCTCCCAGAACCCTTCCAATATATGCCTTTTCTGTCTGAAATTCTTATTTTATTCAGAAATATATACATTCTCTTCTAAGATGGAAAAGCCCAAAAAACAATAGAGGCTCTCATCATCCCCATATAATAGATTCTTCAGGGTCAGTCATGAGGAACTTACACCAATTGATCTCGACTCCCAGATGCTGCAGCATGTTAAGCAACCATGCCTGATGAATATTTATCTCCAGGGAGGAATTCAATACCAACCAGTCATCCATGTACAAAAGCACTCTTACACCAAGACAACGCAGCCTCTGTAAGGACGGTGCCATCAACCTCGTGAATACTTGGGGAGCCATTCTTAGGCCACGACAGACATAGAATTGATAGATCTCTGGCCCTTTCGCCCACAAATTGAGTTTGTAAACTGAAAGTGAATGAACATGTGGAAATAAATATTCTTCAGAACTATCATAATCCTCTGATCTTTTCTCACCTCCCTTAGGACCGTAGGGGTAATCTATCGAATACATTGTGAGAATTGTATACCTTTTAAATTGATACATCTAGGACTTTGCTGTGGCGGCATCTAACACTTTTATTACAACTTGCTTTTCCAGATTTTACAGGATTGTTGAGGCAACATGGAAACAGAATTTGATCCTTATCACCGAGAGAACCCCCCCTCCACCAGGATTCCTGGTTGTGACAGTCCTTGTTGCATACCATCCAAAACTGTTATATCCAAGCAAGTTGTAAGAAATCAAGTAGATGATTAAGATTAGGGTGGCCTACAGACATCTCGATAAGGGTCGATAAAATTCTTGCCACAGAATTGGCAAAGGAAGGAATTTCTACTAAACCACTCATGATTTCACCAATAGCCAACAAACATCTCTCAAGTTATTCGACCTGAATTTAACACCTGTCTCCATAACACTGAGGGGCGAGGCTTTGAAGGGAAGGAGAATTGAAATGTTTAATTTTTTAATGAGGTACATAAAAAGTGGATAGCTTAACTGAGGAAGCCCAGTGAACCACAGGTAAGTACTGTATCTGGCTATGTATGTATGTATGTATGTATGCATGCATGCATGCATATACAGGAGGTAGGAAATGGGTTGCAATGAGATGGGACAGTTGAATCTGTGTGTATGTGCATACCTATCTAAATACTGTTTGTTCCAACACGGATTACTTGCCTCGAACTACTTTCTTTGGAGTATCTGGGATCTCCTCCCATCCGACCAGAGTTTTGTGTAGTTTACCCTAGTCCCATTTTCTATGAGGGGTAACCTCAGGCGGAGTGATACGCGCAGAGGCTAACCCCGGGTCAGAGAACATGCTTGCTCAGGTCTCGACCTCCAGTAAGTTCTCTGGTTGCGTCGTGATATCATCTCGACACACTCCTAACCCAGTGCGACCCTTTGTGTCTCACACGGTCCCCACGTGGTACCTTTGTGCTATAGCTTATTCTTTCCCTCTGCGTTCCTGTGTCTCGCGGTGCGTTACTAGTGTGTCATGGAGCATCCCCATCGTTGTTCTGGCCCTATGGCCGGTAAATCGTGTGGTGCTTTCCTGTCGAAACCTGAGGTAGACCTGCATTCCTAGTGTTCATCGTGTAGGGGCAGTGTGTGTTCCCCTACAGCCACGTACTCGGAGTGCGTGTCCTGGAACGAGGTGCTGGGTGCATTACGGCACCGAAGAGGTCACGTAAGAAGCCGAACGTCTCTTCTCTTACTTTGCCGGGCGTGCTGTCAGTACGAGCCTCCCTGCCACCTTCCCCTACCCAGAGTAGGGGACGAGGTAAGTCCGTTGCCGGGAAGAGGCCTGTGGCCCTTCCCCAGGAGTCTGAGTTGCAGGATAGTGGGGTTGTGGCATCATCCCAGGCAAGTGAGGGGCCTGAGGGAGGGTCGGGAGTATGTGCGGGGGACGAAGCCTTGGTGCAAGCAGGGCCCGCCTCCTCAGATGACCCTATGTGGGGTAAAAATGTTCCTACATCTTCTCCCGCCTCTTGGCCGTGCTTTTCAGGTACTTCTAGAGCCGAGGGTGCTGTTGAGAGGGAAGACTCGCCGCCGTCAGACTCCCTCGCGTGGGTGCCACAGAAGACGCCTTTCAGGTGCCCGTTGGGGATGGAAGAAGGCTTTGGAACCTGGTCCCCCAATGAAGAACGCCCACGCTCTCCTCCAGCGCCTTCAGCTACACTTCTGGACGTTTTCTTGCAGCCCCCGTCTTCCATCGAGCGTCGAGTGAACCCCCCAACAACGCGGCGCGAGTCGGGCTTGCTGGCGAGACCTACAAGTCGTCGGGCTCTTTGGTCGAAGCCTTTTCTTGCTCCTCGGAGGATGAGGCCCGGAGGAAACTTCGAAGACGTCCTGAGAGGTCCCGCAGGAGACACACTCGTTCTTGCTCCCGCTCCAGGTCCCGCCAGGTGGGTAGACGATCCAGATCCCCCAGAAGAAAATATAGGAGAAGTGGCTTCCCGGGGGAAGAATGGGTGGTCATCCCACGCAGCAAACTCATCGAGCTGTCAGCAGTCCCGAGCTCCTCAAGTTGGCAACCTAGAAATCGATCGCCGGAGAGGTACGTATCCTGTGGCATAAGTCCGCAAAGGTTCAGACTCCATCCGCCCAGCGGAGAGAGTCGCCCCTTCGGTCTGGCAGCCACGTCCCGACCCCCAAGTTATCTTTGAATCGGCAGGATCGTGGGAAGCGACTCCCCTCGTCGAGTAGGCCCGCGGATGCCTGGACATCCGCGAAGAAGGGTAGACCTAGGACGGAGGCCCCCGTCTCGACGGCAATGCCCATCCTACGTCCAGAGCCACAGGAGTCGGAGCGGGCCAAGTTGTCTCCTTCCCCCTGTACGGAGGCCTCCTTCGGAGGAGCCCCGTCTCAAGCAGTAGGGTGCCCTACGGAGGAGCTGGACGACAATGTAGAGGGTTCGGCAGCGGAGGTATCAGCCTACAGGAGGGTGATAGGGCTCATCAGGAGGCATCATAGGTTGGACGAGCCCGAGCCCTCCGAAGAATTCTGGCAATCTAGTCTCAGCATTAGCCAGGGATGTTAGGCTAGGTAGGGCCCACGTGAATAAGATCGTGGCCAACCATGCCGAAGCCCCCAAGACCCAGAGTTCCTCCAAACTGTTTCAGGGCCTGAAGTTGCAGAGCAAATTCTACCTTCCGGAGGGCCATCGTACAGGTGCTTGTACGATGGAGCCAGCAGTCGCCGTTTTAGGCCAGGGAGCAGCGGAAGAAAGGGCCTCTACAGCACCAGTCTGTTTCTCTCCATCAGAAGTGACCATGATGGAGGAGATAGCTATGGACCTCGTAAACGTGTCTTCATGGCTGGATTAGCGGACTTCCACGCTAGTAGGTGTCCAGTCCTCCTACAACCTCACTATCCTAGAGAACCAGGCCTTACTGAAGGAGCTGATTAGCTCTGGAGGTAAGGCCCTGAAGTTCTTGTCGTACCAGTCCCTCGCACAGGCCGCCAACTGGGTTCTGCGGAGGAGGGACACAGTCCTCAATAAGCTCACCAGGCATCTCCCCGACAGGGAAGCGAGGGCCCTGAGGAGCCTACCCCTGTAGGACGATTCAATTTTCCCCCTGAAGGCGGCAGAAGAAACAATAGAAAGGGTCAGGAAGCTGAAGGACACGGGAGATTCCAGACCCCCTCCGGCGAGAAGACCCACCCACAGAAGAACCACCTCCGACATTTCCCGCCCTCCTCGGGCTTCGCCTAGCCAGCCCAGGAGAGACGCCCCTACTATGGCCTGGTCGCAGCCACAGCAGCCCTCCAGTAAGGGAACAGCCCCGGCTCAATCTTCCTATAGGCCTTCCTACGCAGCAGCCAGAAGAGGGCGGTCAGGCCGTGCCTCTAGAAGAAGATAGAGGGAGAGGGCCCCCTACTCCTGCCGAAGCTTCAGGTGGGGGGATGCCTCAGACATTCTTGGCAAGCATGGAAGGACCACGGAGCGGACCCGTGGACCGTAGTAGTCCTGAAAGACGGGTACAGGTTACCTTTCCTAGCAGACCACCCCACCCCTAATGCCAGATCAACAGGCAGAGTGGTTGGCTCCCAAAGACCCCTTGAGAAGGACAGCCTTGCAAGAGGAGGTCTCGACGATGCTGGCAAAAGGGGCAATAGACCCAGTCAAGGATCCGGGCCCAGGGTTCTACAGCAGGCTTTTCCTGGTGGAGAAAGCGACAAGGGGCTGGAGACCGGTCATAGACCTCTCAGCCCTCGACAAGTTTGTGTACAAGACCGACTTCAAGATGGACACCCCTTAGTCGGTCCTTGAGGGAAGGGAACTTCATGATGTCCATAGTCCTCAAGGACGCATACTTCCAGATTCCAGTTCACCCCTCCAGCAGGAAGTACCTAAGGGTGAAATGGGGTTCCCAAACATTACAGTTCAAGACCCTCTGCTTCGGGTTGTGAACAGCACCTCAGGTCTTCACGAGTCTTCACAACGGTCTCAGCCTGGGCACACGAACAGGGTATCCGCCTGATTCAGTACCTGGACGACTGGTGGTTACTTTCAGCCTCAGGGGAAGTACTGAGGGAGCAAGGCGTGAAGCTACTGTGGTTCTGCAACGTCTTGGGTATCATCATTAACCTGGAGAAGTCCCAATTGATACCCTCCACCAGGATAACCTACCTCGGAATGGTCCTAGACTCCCGGTTGGCGAGAGCCTTCCCTTCCGGGGAGAAACTAGACAACTTGGACCAGATCCTCCGTCTCTTCCTGTCGGACCAGCCCAGGAGAGCGAAGGACTGGCAGAGACTGATAGGCCACCTTGTGTCATTGGAGAAGCTGGTCCCCCAGGAGAGACTCAAACTCAGGGGAGTCCAGTGGAATCTGAAAGAGCTCTGGAACCAGAGAGACTCCCCCCACAAGGTGATCCCAGTTTTTCCGGAGACGAAAGAAGTCCTGGAGTGGTGGCGCATCAGATCGAACACTCTCAAGGGGATGCCCTTCACAGGAGATGCTCCTATTCACGGACCCATCCAAGGAGGGGTGGGGTGCCCATCTCCTCGGAAGGTCAGCAAGAGGAAGTTGGACGGACGTGGAGAAAACCCAGCACGTAAACGTGCTAGAAATAAGGGCAGTGCGAAGGGCATGCCTAGAGTTCGTCCATCTACTCTGGGGGAACACCGTGGCACTGATGTGCTACAACGCCACGCGGGTCGCCTACATAAAGAAGCAAGGAGGACTAAAATCGAAGGAGTTGTGCGTCCTCACGTTGGAACTTCTGGAATGGGCCGAAGGGGAACAGATCAGAATCTCAGCAAGGTTCATTCCAGGAAAGAGGAACATCCTGGCCGATGGTCTCAGCAGGATGGGACAAGTAGTAGGATCCGAATGGTCTCTACACCCAGAAGTGGCCAAACCATCTTTCAGAAATGGGGATCGTCAGTGATGTACCTCTTCGCAACGAGGCTGAACACACAACTCCCCGTGTTCGTGTTCTGTTCTCCTGTACCAGACCCAAAAGCGGCGTTCGAGGACGCCTTCCAACACCCTTGGGACAACCTCGACGTGTATGCCTTCCCTCCCTTCGGGATGCTCAGAGAAGTCCTCAACAGAGTAAGGCGGGCGGACAACCTGTGGATGACTTTGGTAGCGCCCTGGTGGCCGGAGAGAGAGTGATTCGTGGATCGAAAGGAACTGGCGCGCCTTCCACCTTGGCCCCTTCCGGACAGACCAGACCTCCGGCAGCCCCACTTTCAAAGGTTCCACGAGAACCCTCGGTCCCTCCGTCTTCACGCGTGGAGGTTATCGAGCATCTCCTGAGGAAGGAAGGCTCTTCGTCGGGAACGGCACGAAGGATGTCAGGTTATCTGAGACAATCATCGGCAGCGGTCTACCAGGCAAAGTGCGCCACTTTTACTAAATGATGCATCTCTAAGAACATCAAACCACTGAAGGCCTCTATCCCAGAGATAGCGGACTTCCTGATCTATCTCAGGGACGTGGTTAACATGTCCATCCCGGCCATCAAAGGAATCCGGGCTGCGCTGGGCCAAGTCTTCCTCCTGAAGGGCATTGACCTGGGTGCCTCTAGACATATCTCAATGCTCATCAAGAGTTTCGAGCAATCGTGCGCCCCTCAAGCCGTTAGGATACCACAGTTGGACGTGGCCAGAGTCCTGAAGATGTTGTCAGAAGCGCCCTTCAAACCCCTAAAAGACATCGTGGACAAGGACCTCACCCTCAAGACTGTTTTTCTGCTAGCGTTGGCTTCAGCAAAACAAGTAGGTGAGATTCATGGACTCTTACGAGGTTTCACACTCGAAGGGTTGGCGGGAAGCTACCTTCAGGTTCGTGCCATCCTTCGTAGCAAAGACCCAGAATCCAGCTGTGTGGGATCCCAGGTTTGAGGGCTTCTTAGTGCCAGCAATTCCTCGGTAGGACAACCCGAGGGACTTGCGGCTGTGCCCTGTCAGGGCAATAAGGAAATACTTGCAGAGGACAGCCAGACTTCGACCCGGGATCAAAAGTCTTTTTGTTTCCACAGGCCTAGTGAAGAAGCCAGTCTCGAAAAACACTATCTCCTTCTGGTTGCGGCAGGTGAATATCAGAGCCTACAGTAGCGCGAATCCCACTGCCGGGCAAACCCAGACCCCACGACATTAGGGTCCTAAGTACGTTGTTGGCATTCGAGAAGAATATGGCAGTGGGCCAGATCCTGAGAGCAGGCACCTGGGCTAACCAGTCAACCTTCACAGTTCACTACTTGAAGGACTATTCGAGGAAGTCCCTGGACGGGTTCTCGATAGGTACCGTCATTTCCACTCTCCAAATGGTTTAAAGGTATAGCCCCAGTGATAACCGCAGGTAGTAAGTCCAAGAGACACAGGTTCGTTTCTGAACCCCCTTGTTCTTCCTTCCCCTGTTTCCGCTCAAAAATTGACTCCGATAGCCCTCTGAGCCTGTTACAAGATACACTGTCATTGGAAGGACATGTCTCCTAGGATTTCTTGCAGAGGTGAGTTACTTAGACACTAACATAGGTTTTTTGTGTAGTTTTACCTCTTTTCTCGTGTTTCCTTGGGGTCAACAGAACCTAGCCTTATCTAGGTTCTTAGGATATGCTTCAGCACAGTCTCTAGGTCTGGAAGGCCACTCCCACCTCCTAAAATATAAGTCTCCTAAGAAAGTAGTTCGAGGTAAGTACTCCGTGTTAGAACAAATCACAAATTTTAATTAATTTGTATTTTTCCTAACAGTACTTGCCTCAAACTACTTTCGGGTAATGGCCCACCCATCCTTCCCCCAGTGCCTTACTGGACTTCGTAGAAGCCTAAGCTGCCAAGAAGTTACTGGAGGTCGAGACCTGAGCAAGCATGCTCTCTGACCCGGGGTTAGCCTCAGGGCACGTATCACTCCGCCTGAGGTTACCCCTCATAGAAAACGGGACTAGGGTAAACTACACAAAACTCTGGTTGGATGGGAAAAGATCCCAGATACTCCTAAGAAAGTAGTTCGAGGTAAGTACTGTTAGGTAAAATACAAATTACTTAAAATTTTTGATATTTAGAAGTCACTTTTGACTGCTCGGGTACATTAGTTAGAATATAATTAGTAGAATTAACAACAATCTTGTGCTGAACAGTGGGTGAATTGTTGAAATGAATCGCTTGATGACAGTACCTCCAGCGAGTTAAAACAAAGATATTGTATATCACTCCTACAGAGCTTAACATTTAATTGGATATTGTTACTCCTGTAATTGATACCAACCAAATTTTAATCCTTTTCCTGTATGTATTTAAATTCTTGCTACTTTAATTTCTAATGTTAAAGGTACAATGAAAATACTCTGTTAAGAAAAAGCTTTTATTGACTAATTTTCTCATGTTAAGAATCTTACTCATACCTATTTATCACGCATGAAAATAGTTCTTTTCAAGAATATCAATTCTATTCATCCAAATATTAGATAAATCTTACAAATGACCCAGCAGCCATCTTCCTGTATTTTTAAAGGATATCACTTGCTGCCTAAAGCATAAGGTCTTCACTGACTTTTCATTATATACATTTTACAAATTTCACCAGTAACATTTGCACCACTACTATGGGAGCTAGGGCATATAATCACATAACCTTTTAATGCTGTATCCGCAGGTGGAGAAACAATTAACAAAATTCACATTCTTTGACATCCAAAGAAGTAAATCCCAAGATGTTAAGGGAATAAAAACAATTATCGTGCACTTTTTCAATAAAACTGCAACATACAAATTCAGCAAATATTGTACTGTATAGTACAGTATCACAATACATTTTACATATAAAATAAGATGTTGACGAAACCTAACATGCAGCATTATTGTGAGGTCCACTTTTCATAAATCAAAGCTTGAGCCCCTGCTTTACTATTCATACTTATTTCACACCATGCTATCTTTGTACCTTCACCTTAGGGAAGTATATAACATTCATATTAATCAGTTAATTTGGAATTATATTTCTAACTTTTTTATAACTGATAAATGACCACATTATTCTGTTTTGTGCAATAAAATATAAAGGAGATTTCTATCATACTGTCCAAAAAAATGTCTTATTAACTGTACAATACAGTACATCAGTATTGTGAAACAAAATATATTCAAATATAATTAATTTTAAAATTTCTAATTTTATTTCTGTACTATGCATAAGAGCATGAAGTAAAATACGGACACTTCCTAATTTTACACTTCCTACTTTTACCCATTAAGCAATATGGATAACAAAGTCTTCCCTAAACTCCCTCTCCAAAATTGTGTGATCAGCATGATGTGATTTTATAGGTTTCTATGTTCCATTGGTGAAGGAACCTCTTATGAAATGTATCTATCTTCCCACTTATAAATGATCAAATATGTATACATCCATGTGCCTTAACCTATCTGCATGTTTAGGTTAAAATTTCCATTGATATCTTTAACTGCAGATTCCAGGTAACCAGTTATCGGCGAGTAAACTATGTTTAAAGTAACTTATCTTACTTTATCCATGGTCCAAATCTTGTCAGGGGAACTAAACCACAAACTTCATACATAATACTTTGAAAGAAGAAAATAGTTTGTCCAAATAAATTATCATGGAACAAAACAATGTGGAATTTACACATCAGCATTAAATATTTGAATATTACTACAAATCATCAAAACTAATTTTAATGCTGCAACTGGTACATTCATTTGCCCAGATATGTTATATGCTGCAGTGAGAACCCATTTCTAAAACAATAAGAAATTGTTAACATTTATGCTTACGAAATGCATTCTTGGCATTTGTTAGTCTGTATTGGATACAGTAGAGAATTTTATTATACAAATTGCTTTCTTTCCAAGCAAAAAGATTTGCTTGATATTACACGAATCAATTTAATTTCACTGAAGTAGGCTATGTACCTAAAGCATTTATCCAAACATAAAACAAGACTCTCAGAACATTTAACTCTTGAAACTGTAACATACAATAGTACAGTACATTTGATGATCAATGTTTTTCTTTTAATGTCTTGCACGTCACTGTGGTATCCTGTGAACCAGAGAAATCCTCCCCATGTAGTACGGTATCTTACTTCCACACTAATTCTTTGGTCACATACCTAAATTTAATTTGATTAAATTTCACTAATACTATTAATTCAAAGTAATTTCTAGGATGCATCACAACAACTGTTAATGTAATTCAATAGCAACATTTCAACCTTGTAGCCAAAGGTAAAATATCTGGAGCATCTGAAGTATGAAAATAATGTATGAAGGTCATCTCCATAGTGATTATTACCCGAATGTCATCTCCATATTTTACCATTCGAATATGGACACAAGCAAGTTGATTTTCTTCAATGTTGTACTTTATATTTTAGTTAGACACTTAATTTGCATAACCACTTGCTTGCCCAAACTTTTCATGACATATTTGTGCTAATAGGTTTTCTTGTCTGTTTACAATGCCTGATAATGGCACCCTCCTTCATTTAATCGCAGCATAGTTGTAAACTCATCCATGCCATGTAGTCTCATACAGCTCTATAAAATAAATAGCATTCATACTCCTTTAAGCATTACTGTAATATTTCTCAGCTGACCACCTCAAAGGCTTCATAGTCCACTGGAATTGTGAGAAACTATACAGTATGGTATTATAGAAAATATACAACTGTAAATATAATAACAACTTATCCACAGTCATCTCAGGAAGTTTAGCTAGTGTAGATGACAAATTGCTGGTCCTCAGGAGAGGGCATTTCAACTTGTACAAACTGCTGTGTAGAATTGTAGTCTGTCTCATATTGGGGGGTGGAGTTTGCAGCTGCTCGCATGTTGTTTCTGGAATAAGAACTTTCTTGAGATACACTACATACGACTAGATGTCATTCAAAGATGAAACTCAAATTAAAGCTAAAACTGAATATTATCAACTATTAAAAGATAGAAAAAAAAAAAAAAAAAAATCCAAGTTCACGCTTTAGGTAAAAGTGAAGTGTTTTTAAAAATAAAAATTTTTAGTTTTGGATAAACGGGTAAGAACCATTTTTACTTCCAGTATAGATTAATAACGATAAAAAAAAATTGAAAACCTACAATGATTAAGCATTTTTGTTCCATCCCCCTTGACATACAAAATATGCAGAATTCTGTTTATCTATTTACCAAGACACATCCCCCAATTTTGCGAGGTAGCCAACATCAAACAAATGAACAAAAGGGGTCCTTTCCTCTCTCTGCTCATCCCAGCCTGACGAGGGATTCAGCCAAGTTTGGCTGGTATTACTAGGGTGCCACAGCCCTCCCTCCCACTTTATCTACCACAGATTTAGTTTCATACACTGAATCCTCTACTGCTGCTACCTATGCGGTCACCAAGGCGCCGGAGGAAGCAGCAGGGCCTACCACAACTGCATCCCAATAGCTCGCCATTCATTCCTTTTTCTACCATGCTCTCTTGCCTCTCTCACATCTATCACCCAGAGCTTTCTTTACTTCATCCATCCACCCAAACCTTGGCCTTCCTCTTGTACTTCTCCCATCAACTCTTGCATTCATCACCTTCTTAAGCAGACAACTACTTTCCATTCTCTTAACATAGCCAAACCACCTCATCACTTTCATATCCACTCTAGTTGCTAAATCATTTCTTACACCCGTTCTCACCCTCACTACTTCAATCCTAACCGTATCTAATCGAGATACACCAGCCATACTCCTCAGACACTTCATCTCAAACACATTCAATTTCTGTCTCTCCGTCACTCTCATTCCCCACAACTCCGATCCATACATCACAGCTGGTACAATCGCTTCCTCATACAGAACTCTCTTTACATTCATGCCTAACCCTCTATTCTTTACCATTCCCTTTACTGCCCTCAAATGCCTAAACCTCTATTCTTTACCACTCCCTTTACTGCCCCCCAACACTTTGCATCCTTCATTTACTCTCTGACGTACATCTGCTTCTACTCCACCATTTGCTGCAACAACAGACCCCAAGAACTTAAACTGATCTACTTCAAGTAACTCTCCATTCAACATGACATTCAACCTCGCACCACCCTCCCTTCTTGTGCATCTCATAACCTTACTCTTACCCATATTAGCTCAATTTCCTTCTCTCGCATACCCTTCTAAACTCGTCACTAATAGACCAAGCTTTTCTTCCGAGTCTGCAACCAGTACAGTACCATCCGCAAACAACAACTGATTCACCTCTCACCAACCCATCAACAAACAAGTTGAACCATGGCGACATCACACATCCCTGTCTAAGCCCCACTCTCACTGGAAACCACTCGATCACTTCATTTCCTATCCTAACACACACTTTACTACCTTTGTATAAACTTTTCACTGCTTTCAACAACCTTCCACTAATTCCATATAATCTCATCACATATAGTGGTACAATACACGCACACACCCTGTCTACTGGTACCATTGACAAAATAAAACACACATTAAACCATCTCGCCAATCATTCAAGTAGTCACACCCCTTCCTTTAACATCTCGGCTCTCACACTATCCATACCAGGTGCTTTTCATACTCTTGTTTCATCTAGTGCTCTTCTCACTGCCTCTCTAGTAATCTCTCTCATTCTCATCTCCCAACACTGGCACCTCAACACCTGCAACAGCAATTATATCTGCCTCCCTATTATCCTCAACATTCAGTAAACTTTCAAAATATTCCGCCCACCTTTGTCTTGCCTCCTCTCCTATTAACAACCTTTCCATCTTTTAGTCTCTTCAATTCTCAAACCAACCTCCTCACTCTCTCCAATTCTTTCCAAAACTACTTATTCTCTTCATATAAATGACCCAATCACTGACCCCACCTCCAGTCAGCCCCTTCTTTGCCTAAGCTACCTTATGTTTTACTTCCACATTTTTCATTATATCTTTCATACTTCTCTACACTATTACTCTGCAGACATTCTTCAAATGGCCTATTTTTCTCTTCCACTTTTATCTTCACTCCTTCATCCCACCATTCACTACCCTTCCTCATGCTGCCTTCAACAATCCTCTTGTCACACATCACTTGCAATCAACAAAATTTTCTTTAACTTCCAAACACTCCTCTAAATTCTCTTTCATCTTCATTACCTCCCTTTTACATCCCCCCACTCTTTTGCTACAAGTAATTTTCCTTCCATCACCAAAAAATTATCAGACATACCGTTAGCCATACCCCTAAATACGAGCACGTCTTTCAATCTTCCAAACAGTCTTCTAGTTATCAACACACAATCCATTAATGTCCTTTCTACCACTCTTCCATTTGCCTCTCTTACCCATGTATACTTTTTAATATCTTTCTTTTTTGAAAAAAACCAGAACTTACAACCATCTCTTGCTAAACACACATCTACCAGTCTCTCGCCACTCTCATTTTCACCTGGTACGCCATACTTCCCAATGCACTTTCTACCTCACCAGCGCCCACTCTAGCATTTAAGTCAACCATGACAACTACATAATTCTTCTACACACCTAGTTAATTCATTCCAGAATTAATTCCGCTCTTCCTCACCTAACCCTTATCCACATTAACCTGGATGATATCTTCTTCCATTCCATTACTTTACCTGTTATCCATTCACTCAGCAATAAAGCCACACGCTCTCTTGCTCATCCCCTTTCAATCCCAGACTCTCTACCAGTCACTTCACCCTTCCCTTTTACCTTTGTCTTACACAAAGCCAATACATCCATCTTTCTATTTCTAAACATACTTCCAATCTCACATCTTTTACTCTATTGTACTACATCCACGCATATTCAGACACCCCAAAACTAGAGTGCGGGGAGGGGTTTCCCATCCCCCTTGTCCCGTCCCTTCTAATTGCCTCTTACGACACACAGGGATACGTTGGCGCTATTCTAATTGTTGTTATGCCCTAAATATTCTCTAAATATGGTAAATTCATTCATTCCACCTTCTCAATTCCAAATAAAACACTGCATTACATAGAATTTCAATTGCAGATGAATATTAACTATCAAGAAAATTGACTATTGAAGCACAGTGAATACATGAACTAAAAGGCTAACATCCACCTGGTTCTTCTTGTATGGGGTGAATGATAATTTCATGGACTAAATAAAAAAAAAGAAGTAAATTTCAAGCCCTATCTTTTTGGATCACATTATTAAACTATACAGTACTGAAAACTATAGAAATACTAAATGAGACAAAATCTTTTATACAGTACATAAAATAACTTAAAAATCAGTTATAGAGTTGAAGAGGACCTCTTGGAGGTATTTATCTAATTCAATATAATAAACCACACTCAATAAAACAAACAAACAAACAATGTAAAATTAAAGACTTGAGTACATTAACATCAGCATAAAATGTATAAATGCATATGCTTATACAGTACTTGAAAACTTTACACATTTTAAATTAAAAAGTAAAAATCTTCAGTTTTCAATTGAACTTTCAAATTATATGAATAGTATTTTAAAATGTCAGTATAGTTGCAAGTATACCAATAACAGTTCAACGAGAATTAACTGTATTTAGTAATACTGTAATATAGATTAACAAATAAGGTCAACACCTGATATAATCTGCAACCCCCTAAAAGTTGAAACAACCCTGCACAATGCTACAAGTAAATACAGTACAAGAGTGTGAAAGAATTGACAAATAACACTACATATGCCCAGTTATATCATTCACAACCAAAAAGAAATAAATTGAAAAAAGATCCATTAGGATTGTCAACAAAAGTAGCAACAAACAAGGATAGCAATGCAACAAGTACAGTATCAAACAGAACATGCTGCCAAGCTCCCTATAAATCACAAAGAATCTAGCTACCTTGATCTTTTACTTTCCTGCTGAAGTCAAACTGGAACTATCAAAACTTCTTACTCTATTGATGGCATATACAATAAACAAGGGCAATTGATAAATTTTGACCACTAATGGAGCATGAACCCACCCAAAAATTATCGCTTAGACCTAAAAGTGAAATTTCTCAATACCCACGTAAACAAACGTAATTAGATAAAAATCCACACACACAAACATCTTTGTTGACTTCACCGATAACCTTAAAAAAATGCAGAGATCATGACAGGAATTAGTGCCAATACTGTATAATCCTTTTCCACTATCTGCATTTGAGCATAAAAGATTCACCAAACTCTAAGGTCAATTGCAAGTAACTGACCAAAGACCTACAGTTCCATCTCTACTATAGCTAATGTAAAGGGTTACTCAATGTACATCAGTGATTCTCTGGCAGAATCCCAACGTGTCCTTGACCTTTTTAACGATACTGTAGTTTTATCCCTCTCCACAAACACCTTGTACTGAGAACCTGGAGTTATCTTGATTGGTTACTTTAAAGTAATTTGGGGAGAGTAATAGGAAGAGGATGTTATCCTACCAATAATTTGTATATTATAAAATAATTAACTGTGAAAAATGTATAGCAATTTATTAATCATTCATTAGATTCTGTATGCTGTCCAACAGTAATAACAACACACAAAAGACTGTCTTGAAGATGAACAATAAGTTTATATAAATTTTTGTGGGCAACTGACACATAATACATGTAATTTTTAACCAACCAAGACTATAAAGGGAAGCAGAAGCATGATACCCCATTTTAAGGTGTTTTAACAGGATAATCATTACTTTGCTAGCTTTTTAATCATGATTCTTTGTTATCAAATACCTTTATTATAAAACAAAAAGTTACTTGAACCCTTAACGCAATTATGGCACAGAGCTTATATTCCGTAGCAGTCCAGATGTAAAATTTTGGGTAGTTAACCATGATATATGATACACCAATGGAACATAATTTTCAAACCCATCTAGGACCTCTTAGACATACAACTACACTACAATGTTCCCTCTCACACAAGTAGATTTAAATTACGTTGGGAACAATGGTAACCATTATTTCTTTTTCTTTTTTAAGACAGTATAACCGAGCCAGTCATTTGGCAGGAAGTGACTATCTCAACATGCATAATTCAGTCATAATGCTTGTTTCCACATTTTGTTATCCTCATCAAGAATAAATTTCATGTATGTTCAGAGCTTCAGAACTCCCACACATCAAGCAAGACAATTATTGGTATAACTATAGAAGTTAGAGCATAAAATTTCTAACTTTACAAAGTGCCTAGAATGTTTGTTGGCAGTGAATTGCCTCTCAAGCCCCAATGCCAAGCCATGTGGCTCAAATTTTCTCATTAATAAAACTATCTTATCAAATAAATTATAATACACCATTTTCAAGATAAGACAGCTGCTGTTAGTTAGAATGAGGATAATCGTATAAAATTTGTTATACTATTGGTGTTGAATAGAATTTGTTGTGGTTGATGGTATAGATCAAGTGAGAATTTGTGATACAATATTACTTAAATATAAATTTGTTCGTGGACTACAACGTATTCCTTGAATCTTCACTCTTAAAGTAACTCTAGAAACTAATCCACATCCAAATAAAGAACCCTATTGTTTGACAATAAGTTGAATCAACCCATGTTACAGCCAACTATTTTCAGTTTACTGTACTTGTATATCTAAAAATCATCAAATATTGAAAAAAAAACATGACATGCAAAATACAAATTACAACATGAGGTTGAAATAAAAACACATTCAACTTTCTAACAAATAAAAAAAAAAAAATCTTAACTTTGCAATAAAGTCCAAACTTACTAACTTTTAGATCAATTTCCTCCAAAAATAGATACAGTAACTCAATTTTTTTACTGTCACAAACAAAAACAGCATCGGTTATTTTTTTATTTCACAGTTGCCGCATGGATAAAATTTCCATCAATTCTCCTCAGTCAATGCAATGCATTTCAGATAGATCACATTCATGATGAATCCCCAATAAAGTAACAGAAGCCCAAAATTTTTTTGTACATCAAAATAGTTGCTGACAAGTGGATCTGGAATCAAGACAATATGACTAAAGGTGTTGTAACAACTGGCAAGTCATAGGACTCATACAAGTGTGTAGAAGACCATTGATAAATTAGAGTGATTTTATACTATGGGTTAAATCCCTAAGTCAATGATTTGAAGTGACGACCCTCACTAGAATTTACATAAATGGCAAATTTGTTTTAAAGGAACACACGGATTAGGGATGGAAAAAGAATTAACACATTCTCTACACCCAAGGATAAAATTAAACTAGCAAATTATTACCAATTTGAATAGGAAACCTTATGCCAATAAGCAATTTATTAGGCAAGTGTACGAGTCTGTGCATTTGTTTCTTATAATAAAATCGCGAAAAATATAAATTTTGAAGTGCATACATTTCCTTCAAACATATCTAAAAATTTCCTATTCAATACCAGATATACCATCTGATCTAGCCAAAATGGACTGGGTATGAGACCTCAAATTGGTTATTCCATTGAGACTGATTTCTTTGAGGTTTTTAACGTGTTGGTTCACTCTGGTTGTTTTATGTTGAAAACAAATAGCTGATTTACAACTATCATCTGTTACCATCTTAAGTACAACCAGTATTATATAGAAACTTTTGAATTGGGTTTTATAAAAAATGGAGCTCTAAGGTACAGCACTCCGAGATTAATGCATTCATATAAAATGTGTGTGTGGGAGTAATTGTATATTATTATCATTACTGCTAAGCTATAAAGTTGGAAAAGTAAGATGATACATGCCCAAGGACTCCAACAAAGAAACTAGCCTACTGATAAAAGGAAATAAACAAACTATATATGAGAAGAGTAAAAATTATATAAATATTCTAGTCAGTAACATTAAAATAATGTCATATATAAACTACAGAGACTTATGCAGTCTTACTTTGTCAATATAAAATACTTATTGTATCTACCTTACTATGAAGGTTTCATACAGGTGAATTCAATCAGTTGCATGAATTTCCCCTTTTTAATCTGTTAGGGACAACATGAGGGGGATACTTTTCCTTAAAAACAGCAAACTTTCAGCATATTTTACACCACGGATGAAAAGTAAACTTATTTTGACCTCGGTTTAATACTTGGCAAAATAAACATGGTAACAGACCTTTCATTAACCAAAGATCCTTTACCACAAATATAACTAAACCTGCAAAACATTAAACTGACTTTTTGAGATATCTGGAATAAGAAAAAAAAAAAAAAAAAAAAACACCAATGTGCTATCTTAAGGTGTTTACTATAACACTAGTGTACATGGTTCATCAAAAGTGATGGCTACATATTTAGATAGATATGCACACACACACACACACCCCCCTCTCACCAGGGTATGACTACTCCCTCTCTCCCCCATGAGGGACGGAGAGAGAGAGAGTAGTTAAGAAATATGTATTCATAAAGACAGCCAGACACTTGCTCTCTATTATATAAGGGAGATGGTAAGTCCATAATATCAAATACTGTATAACCAACCATAACCAAAACCATGTATAACCATACCGATAACTAAAAGAATACCTGTTTGGAAAAACAAGGGAATTGAATTTGAATTAATCATACTGAATCTATAAAACATGACCTTGACAAAACAATGGACATACTCCAGTGGATATGAGGTTTAAATAATAATGAGTCATTTATATTAACCTGTCAAATTCAGCATCCTAATATCATTCTAATATGACCCCACCTCCCCCCTTTTATAGTACAGTAATGGATTATTTTTTTTTTTTTATAAACTTTCCATACTCTCCAAGCCGATACTAAAAAAAAAAAATTTGATTATAATATATTACTATTTTCAACGCAACTGCATAGGGCCCCTCAGTTCTTCCTTTGAATAATTTTCAGTCTCACTCTACACCTTAAATAGGCCTCTCCCATGTATTTTTCTCTCTCTCTCATTTTATGTCTAGAAATGTGATTATTAGATTATTAAATGTAATTTCTTTTCCCTCAAGTGCAAGGGACCCGGAGGGGTTCTATTCTTATTCACCATAATAACACAGAGGCAAAGATTTCATATTAGCTTAAACCACTTAAGTAAATATTCCTTAAATTGTTCTTATGATATTTTGGTGGTAAAAATGTTTTGATGCATCAGCTCAAGACTAGAACACTTGTTCCTCTTATTTATATCGTTACCAATGCATTCCACATAAAGTTATATCATAAACAATCCTCCTCCTCCTATTCTAGATCCAAAGAGGGATGTAGCTAAATTACAAAATGACTCAACCCACGATAGAAAATAAAATAAACAATCTCAAGAATTTAGTTGCACAGCAATGCCCAACTTTACGTAATAAAATTAAGTGGCTACAAACCCTAAGACCATCCATTTAATTACATTACACAGCATGGATTTCAATAATTTAAGTTTCATTTGTTAAACGAAGATATTTATCTGTAATCTAGTGGGAGTATTTTCTGGAGTTCAACATTTTGAAGGTGAAAAAAAAATGGATTGTTTCGACATAAATTTTGTTTTATTTTCATGTTTATAACACCACCATCACAACTCTTAGAGCTATTTCTGTTCCACAATTACCGACTTTATGTGATGTCTAAGAGTTTATCTCATAATCCTATAATGCACTATGAAATTGAAGCATTTCATTTAAAATCCATACCCAATACATTTTGAATGAGGTGTTAAGGTTGGAACTAATGAATAATGAATTTTTCATCATCCAAAATAGCAGTCAAATTTAACTACAGTACAATACCATTTATGGGTGTATCCACACCAACTATTCACTATAACCATTATATTTTGTCATATCAGAGTAGCATTAGATCTCAAATATTTTTTGATAATACAGTTTCTTTATACTTTCTTAACTCGTTTCTGTTTTTACATCCTTTTCTTTATACACATACAGTAACACCTTGCTATTCTGACATATATGAAGTGGCACTCGAGGGATCAGAATCACGTGCGTGAACAAAGATTGCCAGGCTACGCTGCCAAGATTCATTGCCAAAAGTATGTTAACACTAAATATTATTGCAAAGTTAAAATGTGCAAAAGGGATAATGTAATAAATTCATCCTTCTTTCAACAAATTTCATGACAAGACTAATACAAAACATATTGAGTTATAAAGCTACAACACATAAAATGTTTTAAAAAAGGCTAAGCTAGGCCACCAAGATTTAAGGCATACAGTAAGTTATGTAATACCATAACAAATACAGTAATTACTGTATTATTGCAAAGCTACAGATGCATTAAATCTATAATGTAAGAATTTGATCCTTTCAACACTTTTCATAAGATTCATACCAATCTTTTCAAAACATTTGCAACATCTCTGTTACCTATAAAGATCAAACAAACTTACCTGTTATATCATTATTGTGAGGAGAGGGTGGAGGTGTGAGGGGGTCATTCAGAGTCTGAGTTGCTAAGTGACTGCAACCGAGACGATGAAGGCATAAGAAAGGGCTTGCAAGGAATGCTTCCATAGATTGTGGTTGTTCCCTCAGAAGCTGAAGAAGGAGAAAGATGATCAATATGAGTTGGAGCTCCAGAAGGAGTTTTGGATGAATGAATTGATCTTGGACTGTGAGAATGAGTGATACTTTCAATTGCAAGACTCCTTAGCTCTTGAAGGTGTGCACGGAAAGCAGAGTAGTATGCCTTGCCTATTTTGCCCATGAATTGCAAGAGGTAATTTAGATTCACTTTGACTTTAAACAGTTAAGTCTTCAGTTCAACAATGCATCACCACCATCAGCTAGGTTCCTCATCTTCAAAACCAGAAGCAGCAATTTCTTGTATTGAGAGAATAGCACAGGCTAGATCCAATGTGTTATTATACACCCACTCATGCACACCGAAATCCATCTTCTTCCTGCCTGCATTCATAAGCACTCTCCTGAAGTTTGCAGCCTCATATCCAATAAATCAAAGCACAATAACCCATTCTTATTCTTCAGCAAAAGATGCCATAAATAGACATGTTTTTGCACTTATCTGCCTCCACGCAGTCAACAAGTTATAGATAGCTGAATTGATGTTTTCAAATTGGCCAAAGACCTTTGGCGTGATCCCCTTTGTCCTCTGGGCCTTCACATAAAAAAAATGATCTCCTCAAGATAAAGGCGTTGGTGTCATAATGGAGTTGCTTCAGTAACGCTTTGATCCATGAGCTCCACAAAACTTTGTGTGGTGGGTGGTATTTACATATAATGTAACATAAATGATCGAAGGATCCTCCAAAGGTTGTAGGCAGGAGCGTTATCCAGTAAAACAACAGCACAAACACAATCCTAGTTTATTTTAGCATTATCAACTTCTAATTTTTCAATGACTGAAGCAAGAACTTTGGAGAATACTTGCTGTGTTTGCAAATAACTACACTTTTTAAAAATAAAACCAATAAATGATTGTGGTAGTATTTTTGAGGTGAATGACTATCAGAATAAGACAAGTTCATCAAAAGTATACACTCGAGATAAACAGGACCCCATCTTTATTTTTGTCAATTCAAAAGTCACAGCAAAGGGCCTAAAACTTCATTAGCATCACTTGTGAATTTGTTAGGATATGGAGTAACAATCTCCAGACCCCTGCATGTGATATAACTGGAGTTGGAAAGAAGCCAAATCGTTACCTACGATTTCAGCAATATTCTTCAGCTGAAATGTCTAACCTTTAGAACACTTGAATGTTAATGAGGTATCCACTTGTAATACTGCAAGTTCCACTTCTTTAGCAGAGTGCATAGAGTTCATTTGTACTTTACTACTTCCACAATTATCACCATGCAAATACTTTTTAATTTTTAACAATCTTATTTTTCTGACTTTATAAGTAAAAATGCTTTGCCAACCCAACTCACACTTCCAAAAGCAAAATTACAGAATGACTTTCTTCTTTCTCAATTCTTTTTTACAATTCTTTTTATTATAAAAAATTCCATGCATATGCTTTGGGGCCATTGCTAACAAACTACCATAACACTAGCAAAATAAATGATAACAGATCAATCCTAGAATTTTTCTATACCAGAAATTGGCTGAATCAACAATGCTATTTTGAAAACATGGCAGCAAAAGTCATAACAATGTGGTGTTTGTAAATAAATGACTACTAAATGTTAATTTAATAGCACTTTTTTCATTTTATTATTATCGTGAATAGTGCAGAACAGTAGATGGTTTTAATTATTTTTGGTGTAATTTAATAGTTTACGTTTACTCGCCTGAAAAGTAATTAAAACTTTTTTCATTTCCCACTTACCCAACAAAAGCCTTTGGAAATCAAAATTTACACAGCATTGCTTAAAAAAATAATATAAATAGGTGCCAAATTAGTAAGGTGTTACTGTAGCTAAAAGGCCACTGCTAATTTGTCTTCATATGAAGAGTTTATTCTCCGTTAATGTTTTTCATACAATAGTATACAATGCGGTAGTTTTGGAATACAGTACAGTATAGGTATTATACCTTATACCATATGTAGCATACAGTACTCAATATGAACAATCATGCAAAAATACTTCCAGCAATACTACACTGAAGTTCTTTTATTGCTACTATTTGGTTTGTTTAAATGTTTAATAAACCAAATAGGTTGATATGCATTTTCACTCAAAAGCACAAATCATGGTATAAACCAAAATGAAGCATATATGTACTTTCGTTACAGCAAAAAATAGATTTTTCTACATCGTTACCACAGCTGAAGTTAACCTCTTCCAGCACCACTTCATAGTAGACATTATAAATACTGTATAAATAATGTACATACTTTCTACATTGTAGAATATACCTTTATGCATTACAACTGTTTTACTCCATACTGTTTGTGGGTATATGAAGAAACTTGATCCGGTGCCAGATGAGAGAGAAAAAAAAAAGCCAGTATACAGTGAATGATTATGTAGTCAAACCCTAACACTTGCTTTATGTAAAGCATTTTTCAGGTTGTCTTTGAAATCCATTCCTTACAGTAGGGTATTTATAGTCCGCTTTGAAATATTCAAAGCCATACTACTCTACATTAATAAGGCTTTCAAGGGGATTGCTATGCTTTTCTTATTATCATACATATACCACGGCATTTCCCCCAATTTTGGGGGGTAGCAGACATCAAACAAATGAAAAAAAAGGGGGACCTTCCCTCTCTACGTTCCTCCCAGCCTGACAAGGGACTCAACCGAGTTCGGCTGGTACTGCTAGGGTGCCACAGCCCACCCTCCCTTTTTATCCACCACTTATGAAGCTTCATAAAGCTGAAACCCCTACTGTTGCTACCTCAGCAGTCATCCAAGGCAACCAGAGGAAGCAGCAGGGCCTACTAGAACTGCGTCACAATCGCTCGCCATTCATTCCTATTTCTAGCACACACTCTTGCCTCTCTCACATCTATTCCTCCTTTCACCCAGAGCTTTCTTCACTCCATCCATCCAACCAAACCTTGGCCTTCCTCTTGTACTTCTCCCATCAACTCTTGCATTCATTACCTTTAGCAGACAGCCATTTTCAATTCTCTCAACATGGCCAAACCACCTCAACACATTCATATCCACTCTAGCTGCTAACTCATTTCTTACACCAGTTCTCACCCTCACTACTTTGTTTTCATATTATGGCATGCAAAAATAGAATAAATTAAAAAGGAATTTTAATAAAAAAAATTTGTCATTTTTAACTCGCCCGATGTTCATATTATTGCTTCACTAGATACTGAGTTTAACCAACATTTACCCATATTTTTTTTAAATGCTTACAATTCCCATTTTTTCCCTCAGAGATGCCATCCTGTGAAGCATCTACAAATGGAGATATCTCTGGGATTTTCAAATCCAAAGAAACTCCTTGAGATAATTGCCTGTGATCATCCCACTAACAACAGTAGAAGTTGATTTTTCATCACTAAAATAGATAGACTTGCAAAGCTTGCTTACCATTGGACTAGATTAGTAACGAAATTAGCTGACCTAGATTATACTGATGATGCTGTCCTTACTAGCAGAACACCACAGGACCTGCAAAGCTTCCTTACCAGAAAGCATGAAATATCATAGGAAGCTGGACTCAAGATAAATAGAAGAAAGACAGAGATGATGAGAATGGAATATGCAATAAAAGATGAAATATCATTGGAAGGAGAAAGGATTAATGAGGTGAAATCATTTAAATACTTAGGAACTATGATCGCTAATACAGGATCTTTAGACTGAGTTTAATGAAAGATTGAAAAAAGCAAATCAGACAGTGGCTAAGTTAAGTAAAATTTGGAAATCAAATCGCCAGAAATTACGTATGAAAATCAGGCTATATATCAGTTTAGTGAGATCAGAGTTACTGTATGGACATGAGTTGTGGTATGACAATGAAATAATAACCATCAGATTTTGCAGATTTGAGAACAAAGCCCTCAAAAGAATATCGAGAGTTAAATAGCAGACCATGATTAGAAATGAAACTATAAGAGATTACTCAAGTGCCATATGTGGATGAGATCATGGTGAGGGGTAGATGGACCTGGTTTGGGCATGCTCTTCGCACTCTCCAAGAGAGATTAGTTCACCAAACGTTTAGCTGGACTCCACAAGGTGCTAGAAGAGTTGGAAGACCCAAGCCTACATGACTAAGGACTATGAAGCATGAAGTAGAAGATAACGAATAAAGAAGTATTGATGTAAAAGCTCAAGATAGCGACGACTGGCAAAATCTAACTGAGGCCCTTTACGTCAATAGGCGTGGGAGGAGATAATGATGGAATAGATGGTATTTAGATTAGTTATTCTGTCCCAATGTAAATTTAGATGGAATTGAAAAACCCTCATCCTTATGCAACCCAGTTGGTCAAATTTCTCTAAGGAAGCCATGGTACCTAGTAGCCCCATCCACATCCGAAGCTACGCATGCTTCAACGTTTTGAGTTCTTGTAACAATAATAAAAAAATAAAAAAATAAATCACTGAATCCTTTTCTCCGACAGAAACCCAAAACGGAACTGTTGCTATTATCATTCCTCAATATACCATCTTTTGAGTTGGACCCAGAAAGGACTTCTTAAAATTGACCAACCAGAGTAACCACACTTTCTGAACCCAAATTTTTATTAATGAATCACTTAAAATTAACCGATGGCAATCATTCTTGTGAATACCTGAGGGGCTGTCCTGAGACTGAAACATGGGCACTTGAAGTGGTAAACCTTTGACCCCTAGGTGAAACAAAGGTATTTCCTTGACTTGACATGAATTGAAATGTGAAAACATCCAAGTCATCTCTGTATTGAAAATATCCAATCTTTTTGTAATTCATCATCACAAAAACTGTGAAAGGCATTTCATCAAAAACTTTGTGAAAAATTGTAAACTTGTTGAGGGCCAAGACATCTAGAACTGTCTCCAACCTCCTGAATTTTAGGAGACTTGGACTGATCTGCTGTAAAATCCTGGGGAAGGCTTTACAACCTCTACTATCACATCTTTCTGTAGAAGGTTCACTCTGTTGTAAAATCACGGGGAAGGCTTTACGACCTCTTCTATCACATCTCTCTGTAGAAGGTTCACAATTTCTGTCTGTAAAATCAAAGCTTCTGCTGTATTGGAGAGAGAGTTTGGATATGAAACTGAGTTTTTGGATAAGGGAGGATTGGAGGTCAGATGAAACTAATGACCTTTTTTAACCACAGCTAGTATCTACAAATTGGATTGAAGGCTTTCCCAAACAGGATAGAAGTGGGAAAGTCGTAACATTCTCCAATAAGACCTTCGAGTCCAGTTGGCTATCTTTCCGAAATATCTTCTGTACTATATTAGATTTCTGATATTCTACTGTTGGAACAAAAAGAACTCCTTGGTGACATTTCTGAGGTTAAAACAATTAATCTAAAGGTGGAAACTTGAATATTCCTAAAAATTACCTCAAAACATCACTTTGAAGTCTGGTCTCTACTTAAACAACCACTATTAATTTTTACGTCTCCATGAGGCCCTAAATATGGTATGAAATGAATGCCTGTTTTTGTGCCTCACAGACTAACCCACCATAGAAACATATACAGTACAGTATAGTATTTGCTTTGCTCTCTTCTCTTAATCACAAAACACACAAAGGCCATGATAGAGCTTTGTAAACCCAATCTGAGACAGTTTTATCTAAACAGGTGCAATGATCCAAAATTAGTCAAATCCTGATGACCTGCAAATTTCTCTTCAAGGCGACTAGCAATAACCCATATAGAATCTGCTATGGAAAGTGCTTCATGAACACTCTTTACCTGACTACTCGCAAACAACATTTCTTTAGTCAACCAGTTTACAAAACCCAATTTAAAGCAAGCTACGATGGGCTCAAAGCAGGAAATTAAATTGAAATCTAGAACAAGATACGTAACTGATTAGTCTTCTACAAGTCTGCACACCTGTGTTACAGAAGGCTTACGGACTAAACAAGAGCTAGAATTACTAGCCTTTTACTGACTCTGTGACATTAACTTATCAATTCTATCCACAATGAAGTTGGAGAACTCAGGGGTACTAAGTCTTGGAAGTAGTGGTCTCCGAAAGCTTAGAAGATATCACAAATTTTTTTAAGTAATTTGTATTTTTCCTAGCTATATTGTACGAGCTGGAACGGCCTTTAAATTCATCAACAAAGTAATTAAGGGCAGGTGGTGCACACAGGCAAGGAGCCCCACCTCCCCACCTGTTGGAAAAGCCTCGCTTTGACCTTTCAGCTCAGGACTAAGAGGGGTGGTTGAGGAGGGGAAGTTTAATTTAAAGATTCAGGTTTGTATTGCTAGGAAAAATACTAATTACTTTGGAAATTTGTGTTTTGTTCCTAAGCAAATACAAACCTTCGTCCTTTAAACAGGGAAACTAGTAGGGCCTGGCCGGTTCAAGGTGAATTGTACATAGTCAACTGAAGAAACCCTTCCCCCGAAGAGAAAAAACTGTAAAGAATATGCCTGGTGTTGATATGAATTCATCATCTAACCCGTTTGATAGAAAAGATTGGGGAGATACACTACTTCTTTAGGATTACAGAATGTAACTCAGAAGTGTTACTAACCAGCAGCAAGTCAAATCAAACATGTAATGTTCAAACGTTTCGGCCCCAAGAGAAGGGACAGATAAAATGGAGGAGAGCCAGTCTTTCAACCTTTCATTCCGCACTTAAATCTACATGCTGCCATAAACAAGATGCTTCCTGTCATGTGTGGCAGCTGAGCTGGCGGCACAATTACTTGAGCAACCACAACAAGACCAAGCACAAAGGTGACAAGGGACTTGTGGGTATTCCCGTAGAATAGAGGCCGTTAAGGTGGTTTGGCGCTTCCAAATCCTAGCCTTCAACATGTGGTTGATTGATAAGTGTCTCTTGAAGGCTTAAGGTGGGGCCTATACTACTGGCTTCATGAGTTCTGGTCTTTTCTGGTACCTTGACTCTTAGCAGTTTAGGCGTTTGCTGTACTGATCTTCTGACAAAGCCAAAAAGATCTTGTATTCCTTGACACCTACCTCTTTTTTTGTCCGGCAAGTGTTAATGAAGTTGCAAACACTCAGCCTGACATGTAGGGTCCTCTTCAGATAGTACTGCAGAGCTCTCATGGGACAAAAAAGCACCTCCTCTCGATCACCACCCAACACTTCACGTAGTAGAGGGGATGGAGAAGGTCTCGAACTGGGGGTTGTGCGTGGATGGGTTCTGGGTTTGGGCCAAAAAGTTGGGCACAAAACCAAAGGAGACCTCCTTCCATCCCTCAGCAAGGGTGACTAAGTAGGAGAGACTATAAAACTCAGCTACTCTCTTTGCCAATACTAAGGCTAACAATAATCTTGAGCGTCGGATCTCTGACTACCTTTTCAAAGGCTCATATGGGGTACACTTAAGAGCATCAAGAACGTGTGTCATGTCACACTCAAAGGGCCTGAGATTCCGGGGAGGGCAAGACCGTTCAAAGCTTTTCCCGAGCATAAACAACTACCAGGAGGAGGAAGGGTCTAAACCATTTACTCGATAGACAATGCTTAATGCTGAGCAGTAGCCTTTAACAGCCACGACTGAGAGGCGCTTCTTTCGGTGAAGGAAGACAAAGAAATGCATGATCTGTGCTAGAGTTGCTCCAACAGGAGAAGTACATCTTCTACAACACCAATCACAGAAGTTAGTCAATTTCCCTGGTAGCCAGCTGCAGAGGGCCACTACAGGTACTACGACACCAGTCCAGTACCTCGAGGAAAGCCCTTCGGACGGAGGAGATGCTCGATGGCCTTGAACCATGAAATTATAATGACTTCATGGATTGGTGGTACCTCTAAAGGTGACAAAGCAGTATGGACCAATAGATCAAAACTCCACTCTGCATGGGGCCATCTGGGAGCCACCAGGGTCATCCTGTGTCCTGTCATATTTAACACAGTTGATTATCAGGCTGAACAGAGAAAAGATGTACGCATACCAGTGATCCCATGGGTGTTGGAAGGAGTCTTCAAACACAGCCCGTAGGATTAGAAGGGGGGAGCTTCCTATTTAGCCATGTGGCAAACAGGTTGATTCCCAGTGATCCTTACATGGCAAAAAGCCTCTCTCCAATGCAAGTATGTAGGAACCACACCAACCCTATAACCTGCCCTTGGCAACCGTGTGTCTGCTAACTACTGTACAGTACATTCTTGCATGTGTATCTGGCTGACAACTCTACAGCATGGAACGTCGGCCAGACGTTCCCAGACATGCAATCGCGACCCCTTGCTTGTTGATATAAGCCCCTAAGGTGAAGTCTTCAATCAACGACACTGTAGTGTGTCTGCTCATACATACAAGGAAATACCAAACAGCAAAATAAAAAAAGGAACCAGAAATGCTGTTCAAGTTGAGGGGTTTCTGTAAATTGTTTTACTTTTCATCATCACCATCTCCTCCTACACCTATTAACGCAAAGGGCCTAGGTTAGATTTCTCTATACTGAGCTTCTCATTCAAAACTTCTCCATTCATCATATCTTCTTCATGTTCCATAGTCCTCAGCTATGTAACCCTGGGTCTTTCAACTCTTCTAGTGCCTTGTGGAGCCCAACTAAATGTTTGGTGAACTAATCTCTCTTGGGGAGTGCAAAGAGCATGCCCAAACCATCTCCATCTACCCCTCCTTATGTTCTCATCCACATATGGCAGTTGAGCAATCTCTCTTATAGTTTAATTTCTAATCCTGTCCTGCCATTTAACTTCTATCTACGATATATTGAAATTTTCAACAGTGTAAAAAAATCTAGGGAAAATATTTAAACAAGATGTCAGTCTCTTAAACTATCTGCCAAATGTATTTCTACGTCTTCAATTAAGGGGACGCGCCTCACGACCTATGCTTGGAATTTTGGATATTACAATTCTTGCATTTTTGTTTATGAGAAAGTCTATATCTCATGTTTCAAATAGTTCCTAAATAAAAACAAATTATTTTATTGTTCAATTGTACTTTTTATATTTACGCAAGCTTGTGCGGTCCGCTGCATGTTTATCTATGTTATGTTCATCGTACCTCTTTGTCTGTTCGATTATGTATACACAATTTTCATGTTTAACTGGGAGGGAAGATACAAACTAAACACTTCTAAGACATGAAATTCGCCCAGAAAAAGTACACGAGAATATATTGTGCTAGCAAAGTCTTACTTGTGAGGGCATTTGATACATGTAGCATGTACTATACTGTATATTTCTTGATTTGAATGACGGAGCTCACCACTGATTAGTAAATAACTGAAATACGATGATTATGTCTTTATGATCCCAGTCTGGAGAAAAATTATTAGTAGAAGCCCACGTATATGCATACCATAGTATTAACCCAATTTCTACAAAAAAAATTTGAAGCCCAATTTCTCAGAATTGAAATTTTTTTCTAATGTAGCTCAATTTTTTTCAAACATGAAAAGGTAAGGAATTTTATAGCCTACAATCTGTACGTTCACTTTTCGAAAAAACGAAAAACTTCCATATGAAAAATAAGTCATCTTTGAAAGAGAGTTATATATGGACTGATAAAATACACAAAGAATTAAATTGCTAAGAAAATTTCCAATGTACAACTTTTAGAGCAGAGATTTCTCTTTCAAATGGTTTAAAAAAAAAAAAATGATCGAGAAACCAAATACTGTAATACTTAATGGGGCTGACTAGTGGCCCCTAACTACAAATTAATGCCCTTCAACTTTTGTATACAGTGCTGCATGAAGTTTCTAATGAGGAACTCCCACATTTAAAGCTGTATAAAATACTGAATAGCCATGGCATTGATATCAAAATACAGTAAACACGCTATTACAAGGAGATACCTCTTGGGTAACAACCTACAAGATACTGTATATAATGAACTTAAAACACATCACTTTGTGGGAGACATTTAATTATCTACACACTTGAAAAAGTGAATCAATATTTTGTTTCCAAGTTGCAGATTGAATTTAATAATAGGAATGCTTAATTTCCATTCTATTACCTCCTATATCACAATATATATTGATGCACAGATAAGACAGAAATTCATATTTTAAGAGGACTCTGAAGAATGAACATTAATTAGTACCTGGGTCTAGGAGTTTAATTCTTTCTGGGAGCGAGTTCGCAACCTAAAATACTTGTACTGTATCTTAAAACAATTTTTCCCATTAGAATATAGAAAATCCACTTGATGCATTCTATAAATACACATACCGTACATACTAATTTTTAGAGGTTTGTAACGGTGATTATATAAAAAATCATAAGCCCTGAAATAAGATATTAATAGAGATTAGTAATCCACAATAAGAAATAGAAATACTGACAAATTAACTTCCATTTTACCTTTGAGCAGAGCTGTAGCTGGCAGGAGGAGGAGGGGAGTTACTGCTTGGAGGGAGAGTTTTGCTAGGCCTGCCACATGCGTACCTTGTTCATGCTTCACAATTTCTTTATTCATATCTTCAATAATTATTTCCTTCTTAGTCTTTCTTAATAATTTTGAGGGCCATTATCACAATACTGTACTGTACTGTTAACTTGACAAGACAACAATGTTTTATGATGAACAATAGCAATCCCAACTCGACAAAGAACAGTTCCAAAGACGCTTGTATGAGATGATGCTTCTGAGAGTGGATGAGTTAGGGTAGGAGGGGAGAACTAATGCAAAAAATATGGGGTAAAATCATGTGAACACCGCATGAACACTACGTGGGTGACACATGTGCACCGTGCGACTGATTTCTGCTTATCTTGTACAAGGCTTTGTTAGTACCTGTCCACAAAAAAAACCATACCTGTCCTATTCTAAACCTTAAACTGAATTCTTAAGCCAGGTCCAGTGGCTCTAATGTTCCATTCAGTAAAGGTTCTGATGGTGCACAGCGCATTATGGACTCAAGATCCTCTCACAGAGTATCAAATCGCATTCCCGTAATACTAGCTGCTCTTTAAGACACCTAGATTGTGAAGTAGAAGACCGAGTAGATAGCCTGGACCCTAATATCCCTCCACTCTCTAAGTAAGAGTTCTAAAGCATACTCATATTTCAATTGTAGATGACTTATATACAGTAATACCTCGCCATATCACAGTTCACTTGTCACACCCTCAGTACACCGTAGATATATAATCGTATGACAATCTATATCTCTGAGTACTCTTTATAGAGCGGGTTTCTGTGTGCAGTTAATTTTTATTTTTTTTTTTTTTAATTTTAACTATTTTGTTGAAAAAAATAAATTATGGTAACATGTTAAAAGAGAGAGAGAGAGAGAGAGAGAGAGAGAGAGAGAGAGAGAGAGAGAGAGAGAGAGAGAGAGAGAGAGAGAGAGAGAGAGAGATTAATTTGATCATTTCAGTTTTTGGTATTTTTCAGGGGCTTGGAACCAAGGAATACAAAGGTCACCCCTACATGTCCAATACCAGTACTGTATAGAATCTCAATAAATGCAAATAATTACTTCACTCTAAAAAACAATCGACAGGACAGTACTAATATGAAATATATAGTATATCGAATGCATGAAAATAACAAAATAAGAGGAAGTTTTATATGGATTGAGACATTTCCAGATAATTATTTATAATATGGAGATAATTTGGAGTAATTTTAGATATTTTGTGATGGAATTTGACCAAACAGCAGCTCTCAACAATTTCCACGACTGGCGTTGTGGTCGACAGAGGGGAGGAAGCAACACAGCTACGTCTCACTTTACAGAATGCTTCCTGTGTAATTTGATCATATATACCAACATAGAAATATATCAAAATAGCCTTAACAGTCACGAATAAAGACTAAAACCGCTAGTATCTCAGCTGGTAGTGGGGTAAGACGTGATAATAGCTACGTCTCTAAGCTGGGGGGCGGAGAGTAACGCCTCACATAGGGAATGTTGCCATGGGCTAAAAAGAGTATTACAGCCTGATTCTAAATAGTAAAATAAAAACACGCTGAAACAGCCCTGACACAACCAAGACTAAAGGCTAGAATCCCAAAGTTTTTGTTGGTTGACTGAAGAAAGAAGGGGCTAAAATTAAAGGGAGGAGCCATTTTTAGCAAAATATCCTTAGGTGTGATATACGACCATGTGTTGTATTGTAATCTTTGGTACGAAAAATCAATGATTTTAACTTTCATGAAGTTTATATTTGTAAATGATTTTTCTGGTACGTCATACAACCTTGTACCAAGTTTGTTTTAATGCACAATGTACGTCATTATTATTATTACTAGCTAAGCTATAACCCTAGTTGGAAAAGCAAGATGCTTCAATCCCAAGAGCTCGAACAGGGAAAAATAACCTTGTGAGGAAAGGAAATGAAAAAAAATAAACTACAGGAGAAGTAAAGAACAATTAAAATATATTTTTAGAACAGTAACAACTTTAAAGTAGATCTTTCATATATAAACTATTAAAAGAGACTTATGTCAGCCTGTTCAACATAAAAACATTCACTGGAAGTTTGAACTTTTGAAGTTTCCCACTGATTCAACTACCTGATTAGGAAGATCATTCCACAACTTGGTCACAGCTTGAATAAAACTTCTAGAATACTGTGCAGTATTGAGACTCATTATGGAGAAAGCATGACTCTCAGAGCTAACTGCATACCTAGTATTATGAACAGGATGGTACTGTCTAGGAAGATCTGAATGCAAAGGATGGACAGAATTATGAAATATCTCGTGTAACATGCATAACGAACTAACAGGACAACAGTGCCAGAGATCAATATCTAAATCAGGAATAAGAAACAATAGACCGTAATTTCCTGTCCAACAAATTAAGATAAAATTCAGCATCTGAAGACCACACAGGAAAACAATACTCAAAACAAGGCACAATGAAAGAATTAAAACACTACTTCAGACTAGATTGATCACAGAAAATCTTGACAACTTTCTCAATAAGCCAATTTTTTGCACATTTGAAGAAGAAACAGCCCAAATGTTTCTCAGAAGTAAATTTTCTATCAAGAATCACAACTAAAATTTTAAAAGTCATACAGTTAAAAAAAAAAGACATTATCAATGCCGAGACCCGGCTGTAGAGGAGCCACTATCCTCGACCCACTTACAATCATACATTGAGTTGTGTTAGGGTTCAACTTCATGCCCCATAACTTGCACCATGCACTACTTTTAGCTAGATGTCTATTAAGGGATTCAGCAATCCCAGATCTACATTCAAAGGATGGAGTTAATCAAAGAAAAGAGCATCATCTGCATATGCAACAAGCTTGTTTTCTACGCCAAACCACGTCTGTGTATTTAGTATGGAAAGTAATGGTTCATGGGGGAAGGGGTTAACATGGCAGCAAAAGGGTGGTAACTTCCTACAATAATACTATCGTACGGATGGTAACTTCCTGCAATAATAAGACTATCGTGAGGATGGAGTCAGCATTAGCCCTTTATTTCCAGGAAGAACATTGCACTGGATATCAAAACCACGTGCAAGAAGGAAAGCCAACTCTATGGCAAGTTTACAGATGGTGGTAAAGACAACCCAGAACCACAACCATCTATGGTATCTCCCACCAAAACAGGCAAATTTAATGCCAGCAAGGGCTGGTTTGATAAATTTCAAAGGAGGTTCAGGTTAATCTGAAGAATGTTTACTTATATGGAGAAGCTAACTATACTGGCCTCTTTTGGAAACATATGCCATATAGGATCACCTTACACTTATAAAGTGTGGAAATGCTGCAGGCTTTATGAAAAGGTCAGAACTTTGTTATAAGTTCAAACCACAAGAGCCATAAAAAAGTAAGCACTGGATGCACATCCAAAAGGCATGTATAACAAAATAAATGACATAACATTAGTTTCACCAGTTGCCAAAAACAGCCTTGATTTTAGGCAGTGAAGTTGGCAAAATTGCTTGGAGAAGATGGCTTCTCAGATATAGCTATCAGCGAAGTACAGTAAATAACCTGATCGAGGTCAACTCAGATCTGACAATAGAGATGACCAATTTGCAAGTGAGGGCAAAGAAAAGAGCATGAAGATCCCACAGAAGAAGAGGGAGTTGTTCTAACGCTAGAACATCTCTCGACTCTTAACAAAAACAGCAAAAGAGCTTCAGACAATGGATGAAGATTAGGACCCGCAGATGATTCGCGTGTTGCAGTTCAGAAATGCAATCGATCGAGCTTTGTTAGTTTATAAGATCATCCTTTTACATAAGAAAATGCAGCATAGCCAATTGCTGATCACCATGTTGCTCACGAGCAAAAACAAAAATATGCGGGCACTGCACTGACACCATAAATAGAAGTTACTTCGCAAGATGACGACAAAGATATTACACCAACTGATGAAAAGCCTTCAGAAGTCACGTTTTCTGAAGAGCAGTGATGCTCTTCTTAGCTATGCAGTAAATGTACCTCCTCATCTTAATCATTTACATGCTTCATTATTGCACACCTAGTCATCACCATTATTAATAGTTTCCATATCTTCACTGGCGAATGTTTCGATTTTAATTTTTTCTGTTATTTACATGTAAGGACATGTAAGGATGTGCCTACAGTAAAAGTAAGTTTTAGCTTACATGTTAATTAAGAGTGTATAATGGTTTAACAGGAATTTTGGGAGATTATAATCTTAGTTTATAAATATAAAAAATAGGAAAAATCATAAAAATTGAAAAAAGGAATAGAGTGGATTTCATTTATCTACTTCAGAGTTTTTCAGCGACGAAAGGGTTCGGTCTTGAAACGGAGCACCTATGATAACCAAGAAATTAGTGTAGTATCATTCTCTTAGAGCAAAATATCTGATCAAGTTTTGGCGAAAGCTGATATGTCGCATCTTTTTTTGGATAGCAGTGCACATCATACCCATTGCAAGCTTGGCCACTATACTTAATGTTGCAAGAAATGGACAACAGGGGAAGGCACCCAGTTTTAAACGGATTCCCACATTGGTGCCACATCATAAGACAACCAGCCTTTCTTTAACTCTTACCCCTTACTATTTCTCTCTCTAAGTTTCGATACAAATTGATATATTTCCAAAATATTTATCTCTCCCTCTACTTGCCTCTTCTTCCAAGAAGTTAAATGCCTTAACTCAGCTATAAAGGTGGCCATATGCAATTTTGAACCAGGGGAATGATCTATCACGAAAGTGTGCATTTCACACAAAGTATAGAGCGCGCGCGCACACACACACGTGTATGTATGTGTATGTATATACAGTATATATATATATATATATATATATATATATATATATATATATATATATATATATATATATATATATATACATATATATATATATATACAGTGAACCCTCGTTTATCGCGGTAGATAGGTTCCAGACCCGGCCGCAATAGGTGAAAATCCGCGAAGTAGTGACACCATATTTACCTATTTATTTAACATGTATATTCAGACTTTTAAAACCTTCCCTTGTACGTAGTACTGTTAACAAACTACCCTTTAATGTACAGAACACTTAATGCATGTACTACAGTACCCTAAACTAAAACAGGCACAAATATTAAAGGCGATTTTATATCATACGCTTCCTAAACACGCTAAAAAGCACGATAAAAAATGGCAACCAATGTTTTGTTTACGTTTATCTCTGATCATAATGAAGAAACAAACGCATTTACACATCTATGTATAGGTTAGTTTTT
>NC_090751.1:34878986-34953986 GCF_036898095.1 Palaemon carinicauda
GCTCCGCAGATACAGAAAAATTTTTTATTGAAAAATAACGACCGCATAAAAGGGGAATCGTATAATTCGAACACACATAATTCAGGACCGTACTGTATATGATTAAGTACCAAAAATATAATAATTTCATAATTACTATACAGAATATGTTTTTAATAAAAAAAGGGCTTTATAAATTCTTCTTAAAAAAAAATATAGCTGTTTTATATTTAAATACTTTCTGCTCTCTGACTCATAATACAGGATTTGACCTGTAAAATGTGACCTCAAGACGCTTCAATGTTTAGTGATATAATCACTCACCTTAAACATTACATACATTCTTGCACATATCCAGAAGTGTCGAGATCAAACCAATATGCCAATTGCATATGTCAAGTTAACCTATTATGAGTTCTAATTCGCAACTACAGCTGATTACTACAATATAAAATCAACAATAAAACTAAGTTCATAAGCATTAGCATTAATGTAAAATTTAGGTCAAAATGTTAGGAAACATTAAAACCATTCATAAAATAATTTTATTGTCCTTACACAAATACAAAACCCATTTTAGCTTTGTACATTAGCACACTGGCAATAAAAACTCATACCATCCTCAATACTACACAAAAGATGGAAATGATCCCTTTGTACGACTGGATATTTTCCATCAATATGTCGTTTTATATACCAGGTGAATGATATGTTCAACGCTAGAAACATTTTATCTGGCCCAACCAATATACAGAATGTAAAAAATCATCTGTTGGTAGCTGGGACCCATAATACCTTCATCTTAGAAGACTATAAACTATTCATGGTTGTGCTGAAATTAAAGTAAACGAAAAATAAAATAATTTGTAATTGTGAACAAAAACTCCTTTCTCATATAAAAAAAATTGTTTAGAGATGATAAACTTACTTTGCTTTGGCATGAGTGAGTATATGAGACTTAAGGTTGGTACTCTGAGCAAACTTCTTGTTGCATCCATCAAAGGGACAAACATACGGTCTGTCACCCGTGTGAATACGCACATGTGTTCGTAGGTTGAAATCAAGAGAAAATCTCTTACCACACCCTTCAAAGGTACACTGCAAATAAAAAAAAAGGAGAACAGGTAATGCGTAATACTGTACATGATAACTCCAGTTACAAAGACAAAAGTTACTAAATAACTTTAGCAACATGCTATCATCATTATAAAAATAAAACCTGCTTCCTATCACCAATAATACAACTCATAAAGTTAACACAGAACAAATATTCAAAAGAAAACCCCTGGAATTCCTGTGACTCATTCTTGAAATTTAAAGCTTTTAGTTAAAATGAAAATAAAAATATCTTTTGATATGACCTATGTAAAATCTTATGCTTTCACTGGGAAGATACAATGGAGTGTAGAGCACTTGTGTAAACACCTGCCCAAGCCACCATCATCACAATTTCTCATACACCATAAGATAAGATTCAATCAGTTGGCTGTATCAATAGTAGTGGTGAAATAGGTATGTTTATCATCAATAACAGTCATGTCCTCCTTAAAAATTATAGATGTGCAAAATGTTAGTCGATAAGCTACTGTCGGCAAAAGTAGACCATTATTCAAAATGCCTTCAATGCCAACGATTCAAATGTTTCTTACTCGTTTGATGTACTGAATGTATGCCTTATCAAAAGATTTAATGCTTTATCATCTGCAGTTAGGTGAATCCAGAGTGAAAGATACAAAAGGTAAACAAGAGAGCAGAGGGAAAAATCCTAGTTCTGAGTAAGATTCACAGGCTTTCATTTCTTTGCTACTCCTCCCACCCTTCAGGCTACTTCTATAAACAGACCTGGTTAGTTGGTTGAAAATTCAAGTGTTTAGGTTAAACTGCTTAAAAATAAATCTTAGATTCACACTCAATGATTCATTTGACCATAGGATAGGTAGTAGGATAAGTATTATTGAAAAAAATGGAACCTCTTCAGTATTGTATATCAGAACCTTCAATTATTTGCTATTCCAAATACTTTGCATGAGCTAACTTCTTTAGTGGATCGGGTTACGCTAGTTTTCTATGCACTGCAAGGGTCTCATGCTATTTTCTTTCTATGGGGCAGGTCTTACCATGAGCTATTCAGTGCATATACTGTAGCTATTTTGAACAAGTGGGTTAATATTAGGCCCTTTTAAAAGAGGGAATATTTCTCACTCCCCTCTGGAGGACAAAATTGGAACTTGTCTTTTGCCAAACTTGGAAAGAACAAACAAGTTGAATCATTTAGCTAAACTGTCGTGCCTAACTTTGCGCACCCCTCTTTTTTTATATTACGCTATGAGTAATAGCAAAGTATCCAAAGATCAAGTTAATGCTGGTACATTAGTCCCTGAAGGCGAGTCATAAATCTCAAAAGAAAGGATTAGTAATTCAAGAGTAGTCTGAAGATGAAGTTAAGATGTTCAAGACTTCTTGCATATCTAATCCTAACTTGAAGTGAACAGGTAGTATAAGAAATATCAGTCATAAAACCAAATATTAGTGTTGTGATCTTATGGGATATCATGAGCTGGTATAGGCATACCTACACCAGAGCCATATTGCATTCAGGTGGCATATCACCTTCCCAGGGAGAATATAAAACAAAGGTAGATTTGGTTAATTCTTTTGTTGATTAAATAGTAAATAAACATGATGACATATCATATTTTGAATTTTTCAGGAATTTTCATTACATTAAGAAGATTATTCAGGAATCTCCCTTTCATATATCTATGGATAAGATTTTGGAGTTATACCCTGGTAGGTAATTCGATAACAAGACACCCCTTTTTGTAAACTTAATACTGTTAATAAATTGGAGCTCTACCCAGATAAGATGATATTAAATCTAGCCAGTCTAGTTTTTTTTCTAAATTTTGAGAGTAATTATTTTTCATAGCTATATAAATCTGTCTTTTAAAATAAGAATATAATTTCAGCAGCACTGAAACAGCCACTGAACCACTAGCAAGGTGGTAATGACATGTAACATGACGGGAAGTTGGGCACACTGCCTGTCACAGAATAGCCACTTTTGTCCTTTAAATTATACAACTCAGATTTCTTGAGCAAGGAAAAATACAAATTGAAATTTTAAAAACTATAAATATTTGGTACTACTGGTAAAATTTCTTCCTAGTGGAAGGAAGTCTCTTGGAACCAAACTGACATTTAGAAGCTGTTACAGTCTTAGGTAATACTGGCTTAAAATGGAGCAAGAAAATGATGTAATAATAATTTATGATTTGTATCTAGGGAATACAAAGTAAACCTAAAATTTGTGATTTATAATTACTACTATTATCCTTTATAATAATTTTCTCACCCGCCCTCGTGTCATTTCATAACCTTGTATTCTTTGTTTTAGGTTGCAGCAGCACCCTATTTACACTAGGGGTTAGGGATCACAGCCTACGAATACAGGCAGTTGTCAACTTACGACCAAGTTAGAGACCGAAAGATATCAGAAGTCGACCTGGACGTATGTCAACTTAAAGGTGAAGTTTCAATAGATTTATTATGCTATGTCATGATTCTGTAATCATCTAAAACATATTTTTGCAATATTTTCTTCCTGTATCATTATTTAATTTTCTTGTTTCATAGGATATATGCTCAACTAAAGCATATTCTTATTCTATGTACAATTTTGGAAGTATTCAACAACCAACTTTTTTTGTTTAACTTAGGTTGTGAACAGCTGATTTCAAGGTCCCGCTTCTGTATCGAGAGAATGCGTACATACCAATAACAAGGGGTGTTGTTTATATAATTTTTTAACTTATTCTAAATATAGTTGTCCTATGACATCAGCGCCAATGTCATAGGATATAGTTTTCATAGTTTGTTTATAGGCATTATTACTAATCATACAAAAATGTTGTGTGTGTCTGTGTATGTGTGTGCGTATGTGTTTCACTCTTAAAGCTTCATACGGTACTGTATTTCATTTTTGGTTCACTATAAAGTCTTCATATTCCCTTAGATATTATTTTGTTTAATTACTTTAAGAAAATCTTTTTCTTATTAGTGTATTTTCATGATATAAATATCCTGGTCCAGGATTTTGCTCAATGTTTCCAGACAGGATAAGAATTAATGGCAATAAAAAAGATGCATCATACTTAAAAGCTAAATTAATAATAACAAAAATATGTACAAAATTACAAATATATCAAATTCTTAGTAATTTGTATTTTTCCTAGCATACTTACCACGGACTACTCTCTCAGGAGTTACTCTAAATTTAGTTTAAACTTGCGACCAGAAAATTTTTCCCCCAACCAGGACTCTATTCCAGGCGAGAGGCATAAAGCCTCAGGCCGGTAACATGCCCAAGGGTATGTTCCCTGCGCAAAGCGACCTTCCACTGTCTTTGACCGACAATGCACCAAGAAAAAGGCCATGTCAGGCCTGGTAAGGACAGGGCAAAGGTCGCTATTCGTACTCGATCCAGGTGCCACCGTTGTTTCAGTGCCAGCTAGTTCCGAGAACTAACGGGGTAGGTAGGGTGGGACTTACCTTCGAGAGTAGTCCGTGCTAAGTATGCTAGGAAAAATACAAATTACTAAGAATTTGATATTTGTTCCAATGCATTGTAACCACGGACTACTCTCTCAGAAGACTTAGGCTTAGGAGGTGGGAACTGAAACGAGGAAGGGGCGGAAGACAAAGTGATATGGAAGGCCTGGTGGGGAAAAAACCTCAAGAAACCTGCAATAACACTCACCCAAGTTGGGGGACATCCTTCGACGTAGAACTGTCATACATGCCATGTAGCAGGAGAGGGGGGTATGGAACTCACCGCGTCTCCACCCCGGACGTAAACACTGTGTGCAAGTCGTGGCATTAAATTCCCTATTGTGCCACCACGATGGGGCCGAGTCTGTACTCATCGCAAGACACTAAGGAGCAGTCTTTCGGGTAATGGGAAGTGAAGGTGTTCTGTCTCTTTCACACACCTGCTTTAAGAACCTGTGCCACTGACATATTCTTTGAAAAGGCCATTGATGTTCTGATGGATCTAATATCATGGGGCCTGGCAGACGAGGGTGCCGGCTTGCCCTTTGCTACATACGCCTTTCGAATTACCTCCCTGAGCCAGTAGGAAATTGTGTTCTTCAAAATTGCCTTCCTCATTTTGCCCGTGGAGATAAACAGGTGTTTCATGGCGGGCCTTAAGCAGGACGTTAATGCCAGGTACTTCCAGAGCGCCCTAACCGAACACAGCAGAAGGTCCTCTGAGTCATCTGACTTAGGGATGGCTGGGATCACCACCTCCGAGAACCTCAGATCTGAGACAGCTGGGTTCTGGGTGTTGGCTACGAAGGAGGGCACAAAGGTTAGGATTGCCTCCTTTCAGCCGATGGAGTGACTAACGTTGGGTGCCAGCCCATGCAATTCGCCCACCCTTTTGGAGGAGGCCAGGGAGAGGAGGAACACAGTCTTCAAGGTCAATTATCTGTCCAGGCCCTGCCACAAGGGCTCGAACGGTGGTTTCCTAAGGGAGTCCAAGACCAGGAGGACATCCCACTCCGGAGCCTTCAAGGAGTGAGGAGGGCAAAACTGCTCAAAACCCTTGATAAGCATGGCCAGTTGCCTGGAACCACCCAGGTCTATTCTTTTCAACCACGCAATCTGTCCCAAGGTGGCTCATACCCCTTTGATGGATGACACCGAAATATTCCTAAGCGTAGGTGAACCAAGTAATCTGCTATTGCCGGGATAGAGGCTCCTATGGGCTTACGGTTGTTCTTCCGGCACCACTTGTAGAACCCTAGCCATTTACCTTGGTAAATGGCCCTCAAGGAAGAGCGGAGGCAGCCCGTCATCTGGGAGGCCGCCCTTGGGAGAATCCTTCCCTCGTCAGCAGGCGCTTGATAACCACGCGTGTAGGGATAGGTTTCCGAGCCCCTTGTGAACTTCAGAAAGTGAGGCTGCCTGAGAAGATCTCCTCTGATGGTAAGGGGCCAAGGCTGGACCGCTGCTAGGTCTCATAGGTCGGGGAACCACTCCAGCCACCAGGGGGAGATTACAGTCAGCTGTGCCCCTTTGGAAGTCCTTTTTCTGTTTAGGGTCAACTGCAGAAGCCCGAACAGAGGGAACGCGTAGGCATCCATGCCGTCCCACAGATGTTGAAAGGCGTCTTCCATGAATGCTGTTGGATCCGGGACTGGGGAGCAAAATACTCGTAGTTTGGCTTTCAGCCTGGTTGCAAAGAGGTCCAGGGAGGGAGACCCCCACCTTGCTACTTCTGGATGAAGGGACCACTCGGTGCCTAGGTCTTGCCCTCTCCTGCTCAAGCCGTCCACCACCACGTTTCTTTTTCCCAAAATGAATCTCGCCGTCCCATTTCCCTCGGCCCAGGTTAGAATCTCCTCTGTCAGGTCCTGTAGAAGACGGGACCTCAGACCGCCCCGTTTCTTGATATAGGCGACCACCGTGGAGTTGTCCGACATTAGGGAGATTTTTCTGCCGGTGACTTTATCCGCCAGGGACAATAGGGCCCTCTGTGCTGCCAGGAGTTCTAGCTCATTTATGTGAAGGGTCTTCTCCTCCTTGCTTCACAGACCCGATACTGAGTTGTCCTGCAGGTGGGGTCCCCAGCCCTCCTTGGACACATCTGTGAATAGTAGTACCTCCAGAGTAGAGTCCAGGAGGGATACCCCGCGCCAGTGTATTCTTCTTGTCCAGCCACCAGTGGAGAGACTCCCTGGATGCCTACGATAGGGAGAGCTCCTTTGGTCGATCCCTGGTCAGAGGAGCTAACAGTCTTTTCATGTCCCACTGGATTGGACATAGTCGTATCCTGACCCGAGGGACCAGCTTTTCCAAGGAAATCAGGTGACCCACGAGCCTCTACCACTGACGAAGGCTAGCGGTTTCCCCCCCGAGGAACAGTTGACTGACTTCTTCCAAGCGTTTGAGCCTCTCTGACGTGGGGAAGGCCTTGGCCTGGACCGAACATAAATCAATTCCCCGGTACACTGTCCTCGTGGAGGGAGATAGTTGGGACTTCTCCCAGTTCACGACAATCCCTAACTCGTTGCATAATTCCACCCACTTGTCCCTCTGCTTGATGAGGTCGTCCTTTGATTCCGAGAGAAGGTGCCAGTTGTCTAGGTAGCTCAAGAGCCTGATACCCCTCTCGTGGGTCCAACGCGACACCAGGGTAAAGACCTTCATGAACACTTGGGGGCTGTTGAGACCGAAGCAGAGGGTGCAGAACTGGAAGACCTCTTCTTCCCATTTGAACTTGAGGAACTTCCTGCTGGAGGGGTGTACTGGGATTTTGAAATAAGCGTCCTTTAGGTCTATGGACAGCATGATGTTGCCCTGCCTGATAGCAGCCAGGACAGTGCGAGGGGTTTCCCTCCTGAAAGGGGTCTTCCTGATGAATTTGTTGAGGGAGGAAAGGTCTATCACCGGTCTCCAACCTCCTGTGGCTTTCTCTACCAGGAAGAGCCGACTGAAGAACCCCAATTCTTTTAGGGGTGCTCGTTGGACAGCGCCTTTCTGTAGTAATCCGCAGATCTCTCATAAGCCCAATCTCCTGGCCTTGTCCTTGGGGGTAGTAGTCTGGGCTTGTGCGCCCGTTATTAACGGGGGTAGGTCATCCTCGAAGGGCAATCTGTACCCATAGCAAAGGACTTGAATAGTCCATAGGTCCGCGCCCCGGGCGGCCAATGCTCCCCACCGATAATTGAGGCATCCCCTCACTGAAGGGAGCATGGAAGAGGGGGGGCCTCTCTTCCTACTTCCTCCTAGGGAACTTGTTGCTGAGTAGTTGTCAGGTCTTTCCAAACTCTTGCCAATCGTTAGGAGGGATGCTTCTGCCTGGGGCGGAGGAGGGCTGCGGGTGTCTGGACCAGCCTGGAGTGGTGGGAGTCTGTGGATAGGGAGGAGGAGGCCTGTTAACCGCTGTAGGAGGCCTTGGCCTGGGAGCCTCCCTATTCCCATGATTATGATGTCTGGAAGAGGAGCTGGAGGCCCTGTGGAGAACGGCATCTCTGTTTTCCCTCCTCCACTTATCGAGGACTTCTTCAATTAAGCTGTCATCAAACAGAACCTCGTTTGAAAACAAAGATTTTCGTAGGTTCCTTATTTCGCTCGAGGGAAGCCTCCTCGCCATCCTGTGAGGCGTAGAATCTTCGATGCCTTACCCTCGGGTAAGGCAACAACTTCATTGACCCCGAGGCCTTAAGAGAATTCTTGGGGTCGGCGACTGCCGCACTAATCTTCCCCAGCTTTCTGCCCAGAGATGGGGCTAAGGGAAGAGACATAGGGGGACGAGCTTCTCGAAGGATGCCAAACTGCTCCTCCAACAAAGAAACTTTCCCTGGAGGAACAACAGGGGCTGGCTCCGGAAGGTTATTGAGGTGCTTGATGAGCCCCAACACCCTGGAGAAGTAGAAATCTTCCACCGAAGGGTACTCTTCTGCCAGACCCTCCGACGACTGGTAGGCATCGTTTCTGAAGAGTCTCCTCTCCAGAGGTCCTGTCCACGAAGGGGAGGATGAGCCCTGGGCGGAGCCTCTGCTCTACGCCCACTTGATGAGGCATGATGGTCTAGGGGACCTCTATAACCTTGAGAGCCCCTTGAAGAATTTGAAGAATGGCGACAGCCTGCCGCATCCTCCAGCCGTTTCTTCTTGCAGTCGGGGTCCACCACGACCGATGCGGGAGGGGGAGAACCCGTCAGGGTCCTCGAAGAGTGTGTTCCTCCCCCCTTCTCCCCCTCCCCTATAGTCCTGCGAGGGAGGCTGGAATGACAACGGATGCATCCCCTGAAGGGTTTGCTCTTCCCAAAGCGGCAAAGGATCCTTCGTAGGGGACCTGAACGGGGTCCTTGGAGTGTCACCCTAGCTTTCCTGATCTCAAGGGGAAGGATCCGAGAACAGGTCGCCCCGATGCAGGCGAGGGGTGGCTTCCGATGATGGGGCGGCAGTCGCCGGTTTGGCGGAGGTGGGGGGAGCCAGGTTGGCGGAGGCAGCAGACCAAGATGGCAACACAAGAGGTGTGAGCCGATGCAGAGGCGGCAGGCCAAGATGGCGGCGGAGCGGCGTGAGCCGATGCGGAGGCGGCAGGCCAAGATGGCGGCACAACGGCGTTAGACGATGAGGAGGCGGCAGGCCAAGATGGCGGAGCAGCGGTGTGAGCCAATGCGGAGGCGACAGGCCAAGATGGCAGCGCAGCGGCGTGAGCCGATGAGGAAGCCTGTGAGGCAGCTCCAATAGATAGCGCTGACGGCTGAGGGGGCGCCCGGTATCCCCGAGACTGCCATGAGGTAAGGGGAGGCTGTGCACACGTGTGGGCAGGCCAAGATGGCGGCTCTGGCGGCCGGTCGGAGCGCAGCACGTGTGAGACACGTGGGGCAGTCGACTCGCTCATCCAATCTCCCGAGAAGGGATATGAGGGCCGGACTCACAGAAAGGGACGGTAGGGGGGGGAACCGATAACAACAGGGAGTCCGGTCGAATCGGCGTAGTCAATTCTCTCATTGATTTGTTGTAGCGATGGCAATATCGACGGAAGGAAAGGAATTACCAAAGAACAGCTCGACGAAGGTCTCGAACCACTGTCTTTCTTCGAGGAAGAACGTTCCTTTTATCCTTTCTTATTCCTCTTCGTGGCCATAAGAGCCCATTGGGTTTCAGACCACTCGATACACACTACATGTATCGCTCTGATTACAGACACGACCATAACACGAGGTACACAAAGAATGGGGATCAATTTCCAAATGTAAAAGGAAAGCCAAACATGCTTTCCCATTCACACCCGGACAACGACGTTGAACACGAGTGTTATCCATCTCAACACAAACACTTTGCACACACTACAAGTTAAAAACACAAACGCAGGTCACAGTTTAAGTCGCGAGCGAAAACTACAGGTCTACACTGGGCAACGACCAGAGTACGAATGGAGACCTTTTCCCTGTCCTTACCAGGACTGACACGGCCTTCTTCTTGGTGCATTGTGGGTCAAAGACAGTGGAAGGTCACTTTGTGCAGGGAACATACCCTGGGGAATGTTACCGGCCTGAAGCTTCATGCCTCTCACCTGGAATGGAGTCCTGGTTGGGGGAAAAATTTTCTGGTCGAAAGCCTAAACTAAAGAGTAACTCCTGAGAGAGTAGTCCGTGGTTACAATGCATCGGAACAAAAAGTGATAAATAAAACCCACAGACTATAGATAAAAAGTTTGAAAAACTGGTCTACATGGCAAAGCTGATACACCATAAAAGGCTAAATACCCCCCAGGATAGCCACTTCAACTAAAGGGAGGACAGTAAGGATGGTTTTGAAAAGAAAAAGAAACATAAGGATACGAAAACATCTTGATAAGCCACAAGGCATCCATGGCCCTTCTATTCAGCCTCCCCAACATCACAAATTTCAAGTAATTTGTATTTTTCCTAACAGTACTTACCTCGAACTACTTTCTTAGGAATATCTGGGCTCTCCTCCCATCCGACCAGAATTTTGTGTAGTTTACCCTACTCCCGTTTTCTATGAAGGGCATCTCTGGCGGAGTTATACGCGCCCAGAGATGATCCGGGGTCAGAGAGCATGCTTGCTCAAGTCTCGCTCTCCCGCAAGTTTTGTCAGATAGGTTTCTATTAAGTCCTGTAAGGCACTCGGGGTAGGATGGGCGGGCCATAACCCGAAAGCAGTTCGAGGTAAGTACTGTTAGGAAAAATACAAATTACTTAAAATTTGTGATTTGTTCCAACACGAAGTACTTACAGTACTTCGAACTACTTTCTGAGGAGTCTTATACCTTAGGAGGTGGGAGTGTACCACAGGACCCAGAGACCGTGATGAGGAGAAAAAAGGGGGGAACCTAGATAGGAGGCTAGGTTCTGCTAACCCTTCAAGAGAAAACACGAGAAATAGGGAAAACTACCCAAAAAACTATCTTAGTGTCTAAGTAACTCACCTCTGTAAAAATCTTTGGAGACGTATCCATTCACTGACGATGTATGCCCTGATAGTTAAAGGGTTTAGTGTCATTCCAGGGAGGGTAATAAGGGAACAGGGGGGGTAAGGAAGGAACCTGTATCTCTTGGACTTACTGCCCGTGGTTACCCTGGGGCTACACCTTTAAATCTTTTGAAGCGCTGAAATAACGGGACCGAGAGAGAATCCGTCCAAGGAACTCCTCGAGCATTCCTTCAAGTAGTGAGCTATGAAGGTTGACTGATTGGCTCAAGTATCCGCCCGCAGGATTTGGCCGACTGCCATGTTCTTCTCAAAGGCCAACGAAGTACTCAGACCTCTGATGTCGTGGGGTCTAGGCTTACCCGGAATAGGAATACCTGCACTACTGTAGGCTCTCATGATCACTTGCCGTAGCCAGAAGGAGATCGTGTTTTTGGAGACTGGTTTCTTCACTAAACCTGAAGAAACAAAAAGACACTTGATTTCAGGTCTAAGCCTGGCTGTCCTCTCCAAGTACTTCCGTACTGCTCTGACAGGGCACAGCCGCAAGTCCCTCGGGTTGTTTGAACGTGGGATTGCCGGCACCGAGAAGCCTTCAAACTTGGGGTCCCAGACTGCTGGGTTTTGGGTCTTGGCCACGAAGGATGGTACGAACTTGAAGGTAGCTTCATGCCAGCCCTTTGAGTGTGACGCCTCGTATGAAAGTCCATGAAGCTCCCCTACCCGTTTTGCCGATGCCAGTGCTAACAAAAAAACTGTCTTGAGGGTGAGCTCCTTGTCTAAGATGTCCTTTAGGGGTTCGAAGAGAGTTTCCGACAACATCTTCAGAACCCTAGCCACGTCCCATTGGGGCACTCTAACCGCTTGAGGATGGCATGATTGCTCGAAGCTCTTGATGAGCATCGAGATGTGTCTGGAGGAACCTAGGTCCATGCCCTTCAGGAGGAAGACTTGTCCTAGGGCGGCTCGGACTCCTTTAATGGCTGGGATGGACATATTCACCTCGTCCCTGAGACTAAGAAGTCAGCTATCTCCGGGATAGAGGCTTTCAACGGCATGATGTTCTTTGCGACGCACCACTTTGTGAAGGTCGCTCATTCAGCCTGGTACACAGCAGCTGACGACAGTCTCAGGTAACCCGACATCCTCGTTGAGGTCTTCGCCGAATACCCTTCCTTCCTCAGGAGACGCTCTATAACCTCCACGTGTGAAGGCAGAGGGACCGAGGGTTTTCGTGGAACCTCTGAAAGTGTGGCTGCCGGAGAAGGTCTGACCTGTCCGGAAAGGGCCAAGGTGGAAGGCGCGCCAGTTCCTTTAGATCCGCGAACCACTCTCTCTCCGGCCACCAAAGTCATCCACAGGTTGTCCACTTTCCTCACCCTGCTGAGGACTTGTCTGAGCATTCCGAAGGGAGGGAAGGCGTAAATGTCGAGGTTGTCCCAAGGATGCTGGAAGGCGTCCCCGAACGCCGCTCCTGGATCTGGCACAGGAAAACAAAACACGGGGAGCTGTGCATTCAGCCTGGTGGCGAAGAGATCTATTACTGGTGAGCCCCACTTCTGAATCAGAGTCTTGGCCACTTCTGGGTGCAAGGACCACTCGGACCCCACCACTTGACCCATTCTGCTGAGGCCATCGGCCAGGATGTTCCTCTTCCCTGGAATGAGCCTGGCCGAGATCTTGATCTGCTCTCTTTCTGCCCATTCCAGGAACTCCAACGTCAGGCTGCACAACTCCCTCGATTTTAGTCGTCCTTGCTTCTTTATGTAGGCCACCACCGTGGCATTGTCGCACATCAGTGCCACAGTGTTTCCCCGGAGCCGATGAACAAACTCTAGGCATGCCCTTTGCACTGCCATCATTTCCAGCACATTGATGTGCAGGTTCTTCTCCTCAGCTCCCCATCTTCCTCTCGCTGTGCTGTCGAGGAGATGAGCACCCCAACCCTCCTTTGATGCGTCCGTGAGCAGGAGCATCTCCGAAGGATCGGCCGCGAAGGGCATCCCCTTGAGGGTGTTCGAAGTGTCGTGCCACCACTCAAGGACCTCCTTCGTTTCCAGGGACATCGGGACCACCTTGTGCGGGGAGTCTCTCTGGTTCCAGGCCTCCTTAAGGTTCCACTGTACTCCCCTGAGTTTGAGTCTCCCCTGAGGGACTAGCTTCTCCAATGACACGAGGTCACCTATCAGTCTCTGCCTGTCCTTGGCTCTCCGGGGCTGACCCGACAGGAAGGGCCGTAGGATCTGTCTCAGGCTGTCCAGTCTTTCCGCGGAAGGGAATGCTCTTGCCAACGGGAAGTCCAGGACCATCCCGAGGTAGGTCATCCTGGTGGAGGGTATCAATTGGGACTTCTCCAGGTTGATGGTGATACCCAGGACGTTGCAGAACTGCAGGAGCTTTGCGCCTTGCCCCCTCAGTGCTTCCCTTGAAGCTGAAAGCAACAACCAGTCGTCTAGGTACCGAATCAGGCGGATGCCCTGTTCGTGTGCCCAGGCTGAGACTGTCGTGAAGATCCTCATGAAGACCTGAGGGGCTGTGAACAGACCGAAGCAGAGGGTCTTGAACTGTAACGTTTGGGTACCCCATTTTACCCTTAGGTACTTCCTGCTGGAGGGGTGGACAGGGACCTGGAAGTATGCGTCCTTGAGGTCCATGGACATCATGAAGTCTCCTTCCCTCAAGGCTGCTAGGACCGACTTCGGAGTGTCCATCTTGAAGTCGGTCTTGCACACAGACTTGTTGAGGGCTGAGAGGTCTATGACCGGTCTCCAGCCCCCTGTCGCTTTCTCCACCAGGAAGAGTCTGCTGTAGAACCCTGAAACTGGGTTCTTGACTGGTTCCATTGCCCCTTTCGCCAGCATAGCAGAGACCTCTTCTTGCAGGGCTGTCCTTCTCAAGGGGTCCTTCGGTGCCAACCATTCCGCCTGTAGATCTGGTATCAGAGGTGGGGGGTCCACCAGGAAGGGCAACCTGTACCCTTCTTTCAGGACTGTCACGGTCCACGGGTCCGATCAGTGGTCATGCCATGCTTGCCAAGAATGTTTGAGGCATCCCCCCACCTGAGGCTTCGGCAGGAGTAGGGGGCCTCTCTCCCTATCTCCTTTGAGAGGCGCGGCCCGAATGACCTCTTCTGGCGGCTGAATAGGAGGGCAGCCGACGTTCCCCTACGGGAGGGCTGCGAAGGTTGCTGCCAGGATGTAGTAGGGGCGTTTCTCCTGGGCTGGTTAGGTGAGGCGCGAGGAGGGAGAGGGACGTCAGACGGAGCTCTTCTATGGGTAGGTCTTCTGGCTGGTGGGGGCCTGGGTTCCGCCACATCCTTTAGTGTCCTCACCCTTTCCACCGTCTCTTCCACTTCCTTGAAGGGGAAAACCGACTTGTCCCACAGTGGAAGGTTCCTCAGGGACCTCGCTTCCCTGTCGGGGAGCCTCCTTACAAGCCTGCTGAGCACTGTGTCCCTTTTCCTTAGTATCCAGTAAGCGGTTTGTGTTATACTGTAGACTGATGGGAATGGATCTTCAGGGCCTTACCTCCCGAGCTAATCAGCTCCTTCAGCAAGGCCTGATTTTCCGGGATTGCGAGGTCATGCGAGGACTGGAACCCTATCAGTGTGGAGGCCCACCAATCCAGCCACGATGACACGTGGATCAAGTCCCTGGACAGCTCCTCCATCACGGCAGTCTCCGCGGGGGAGAAACAAACCGGTGCCGTAGTAGCCCTCTCCTCTGCTGCTGCACCCTGTCCCAAGATGGCAACTGCTGGTTCCACTGCGCAGGCCCCCACGCGGTATCCTCCCGGGAGGTAGAACCAGGGACTGCGTCTTCAGGCCCTGGAGGAGTCTAGATGCGCTCTGGTTCTTGGGGGCTTCCGCATGGTTGGCCATGACCTTGCTAACGTGAGCCAATCCCAGCTTCACATCCCTTTGCCAAAGGGAGGGCTAGCGAGGGCCTCTGTTGTACAGGCGCATCCACCAACCAGTTGAGGCTCAAGAGCCAGACCTCGTCAGTAGAGGGCTCCGGTTCGTCCAGCCTGTGGTGCCGTCGGATGAGGCCTATCACCCTCCTGTATGCGGAAACCTCTGCTGACGGACCTTCTTCCTCGTCCTCTACCTTCTACGTTGGGCGTCCCAGTTCTCGTGACGAAGGACCTCCAATGGGGGGAGCCGCACGAGGAGGAGGCATCCTCCTGGAGTGGTCCAGTCCCCTCACTTCAGGCAGTAGGACGGGCATCGCTGCTGGAACGGAGGCCTCCATCCTGGTTCTATCTTTTCTTCCGGGGGACCATGGATCTGCGGGCTTGCCCGTCGAGGAAAGGTGTTTCTCCCATTCTGGACGACTCATCGAAGACCTTGAGGCCGGGACGCTTCTGCCAGACCGAAGAGGCGACTCTCCCCGCTGGGCGGGTGGAGTCGGAACCTTAGCGGACTTATGTCTGTCCCTTGGGGCCTGATGAGACGAGTCCCTCCATCGGTCATACTTCCTTTCGTCGACAAAACCTACCGATGAGCGGGGTCTGGGACGCCATCCCGAGGAGCCCGTGACTGCTGCAACCCCCAGGAGACGGCTACGGGGAATGGAGACTCGCACCCATTCCTCCTCCGGCGAAAGACTTCTCCTGAACTTCCTCCTGGGGGGGATCTGGAACGTCTACTCACGTGGCAAGATCGTGAATGGGAGCGCGATCGAGATCGTCTCCTGCGGGACCTATCTCGCTGTCTCCTATGGTCTCTCGGGGCTCCGTCTTCCGACGAGCAGGAGTAGGCCTCGACCGAGGAGCCCGAAGACCTGTAGGACCTCGTTGGAGGGCCTGAATTTTGCCGCGCTGCTGGTGGTTCTGCATGGGGTTCGGCCGGCGACGAAGGCTCCATGAAGATGCCGAGAACGTAGCTGAAGGCATTGGAGGGGAGCGGGAGAGCTCCTCGCTGGGGAACTAGGTCACAAGCTCCTCTTCCATCCTCAGGGACGATCTGAAGGGCGTCTTCGGAGACGCCCACCCAAGGGTGTCTGATGGCGGCGAGTCGTCCTTCTCGGCAGCACCCTCGGCTGCTGACGCACCTGAAAAACCTGCCCAAGAGGCGGGAGAAGAGACTGCTGCCGTTTTACCCCATATCGGATCGTCCGACAAGACGGGACCTGCTTTCACCAGGGCTTCGTCCCCCGGATAAACACCCGCCCCCTCCTCAGGCCCCCCACTTGCCTGGACCGAAGACACAATCCCACTATCAGGTAAATCAGACTCCTGGGGAAGGGCCACAGGCCGCTTCCACGCAACAGACTTACCTCACCCACTACCCTGGGTAGAGGAAGACGGCAGAGAGACTCTGTCCGACGGGACGCTGGGCGATGCGAGGGGCAAAGAGACGCTGGACTTCTTAGGGGACCGTCGAGAGGCCTTCTTCTTCTTAGTGCTGTATCGCACCCTCTGTACTTCATTCCAGGACTCGCACTCCGGACACATGGCTGTAGGGGAACACACACACTGCCCCTGCACGACGAACACAAGGAGTGCGGGTCAACTTCGGGCGTACAGAGGAAAGCGCCACACGATTTGCCAGCCACAGGCCCAGGGATGCTCCATAACACACTAGTAATACACCTCGAGACACAGGAACACAGAGGGAAGGGATATGGAAGCACACAAAGGAACCGCGTGAGAGACAAAGGGTCGCACTGGGTTAAGAGAGAGCGTCGGGGTGTTAACGCCCACGCGACCAAAACTTACTGGAGCGAGACCTGAACAAGCATGCTCTCTGACCCCGGGTTGTCTCTGGGCGCGTATCACTCCACCAGAGATGCCCCGCATAGAAAACGGGAGTAAGGTAAACTACACATATTTTGGTCGGATGGGAGGAGATCCCAGATACTCCTAAGAAAGTAGTTTGAGGTAAGTACTTCATGTTGGAACAAACACCATTTAAAAAAACAAGAGGAAGAAAAAAAAAAAATAGAAGGGTGTGCCCAAGTGTACCCTCAAGCAAGAGAATTCTAACCCAAAACAGTGGAAGACCATGATACAGAGGCTATAGCACTACCCAAGACTAGAAAACAATGGTTTGATTTTGGAGTTTCCTTCTCCTAGAAGAGCTGTTTACCAAAGCTCAATAGTCTCTTCTACCCTTACCACGAGAAAAGTACCCACTGAACAATTATAGTGCAATAGTTAATCTCTCCTGTAAAGAAGAATTATTTAGTAATCTGTGTTGTCGAGTGTATGAGAACACAGGAGAATGTGTAAAGAATAGGCCAGACTATTCTCTGTATGTGTAGGCAAAGGAAAAATAAGCCATAACTAGAGAGAGTTCATCATTGAGATGGGAGCTAACAGTCTCAGCACACCAGGACATGTAGGCGAATTCAGCATTTGTGCGAAAGATTTTGAGTTCTCTTTAAGTAGAACTTTAGTGCCCTGACATCTTCATATCTATTTACACAGAAGGATAGGATCGAGAAGGTCCTGAACTGGTTTTCGAGACTGACAGAACTCTCATTCCTCTAAAGATTGACAAGATGAAGAGTGTCTTGAGGGAAAGATGATTATGATTCCTTCCTCAGATTAGTAATAGGGGTGGCCAACAGTGCCCCGAGGAAGAGGACCATCCCAGGCAAGATTGTTTGAATTTCCCTTAAAGCATGGAAAAATTCAACTGAGTTCCCCTAATTTAATTGAAAAATGTTATTTTTATTAGTAAAATAAATTTTTGAATATACTTACCCGATAATCATGTAGCTGTCAACTCCGTTGCCCGACAGAATTCTACGGGAGGGATACGCCAGCTATCACAATACTAGAAGGGGGTGTACTCACCAGCGCCACCTGTGGCCAGGTACTACAGTACTTCTTGTTGACACCTCCTCAATTTTTCCTCGGTCCACTGGTTCTCTATGGGGAGGAAGGGAGGGTCAATTAAATCATGATTATCGGGTAAGTATATTCAAAAATTTATTTTACTAATAAAAATAACATTTTTCAATATTAAACTTACCCGATAATCATGTAGCTGATTCACACCCAGGGGGGTGGGTGAAAACCAGTGTACAAGATTAAAGGATAGCTAAGTATCCCGTATTTCATATAATCAGTTATCTCAAAATAACAATGAAATAATAAGTACCTGGTAAGGAAGTCGACTTGAACCGTTACTCTGCCTTTTTTAAGTTCGTCTTCCTTACTGAGCGCAGCGTTCCTCTTAGGAGGCTGAATCAACTCTAAGGTGCTAAAGTATATAGGGCTGCAACCCCTACTAAAGGACCTCTACACAACCTCTAACCCAGGCGCTTCTCAAGAATGAATTGACCACCCGCCAAATCAAAAGGATGCGGAAGGCTTCTTAGCCTACCGTAACAACCATAAAAACAACAATAAAAGCATTCAAGAGAAAGGTTAAAAAAGGTTATGGGATTAAGGGAATGTAGTGGCTGAGCCCTCACCTACTACTGCACTCGCTGCTACGAATGGTCCCAGGGTGTAGCAGTTGTCGTAAAGAGACTGGACATCTTTAAGATAAAATGATGCAAACACTGACTTGCTCCTCCAATAGGTTGCATCCATTATGCTCTGCAGAGAACGGTTTTTATTAAAGGCCATCGAAGTAGCTACGGCTCTCACTTCGTGGGTCCTTACCTTCAGCAAAGCAAGGTCTTCCTCCTTCAAGTGAGAATGGGCTTCTCTAATCAGAAGCCTTATATAATACGAAACCCCGTTTTTGGACATGGGCCTCGAAGGTTTCTTGATTGCACACCATAAGGCTTCTGACTGTCCTCGAATAGGTTTTGACCTATTAAGATAATATTTCAGAGCTCCGACAGGGCAAAGAACTCTTTCTAGCTCGTTACCTACCATGTTGGAGAGCTAGGAATTTCAAACGATCTAGGCCAAGGACGTGAAGGAAGTTCATTCTTAGCTAAGAATCCGAGCTGTAAAGAACATGTTGCAGATTCGGATGTGAACCCAATGTTCTTGCTGAAGGCATGAACCTCACTGACTCTTTTAGCTGTTGCAAGGCAGACGAGAAAAAGTGTCTTGAGGGTAAGGTCCTTGAAGGAAGCTGACTGGAGAGGTTCGAACCTAGGTGACATAAGGAACCTTAAGACTACGTCTAGATTCCAGCCTGGAGTGGGTAGACGACGTTCTTTAGAAGTCTCAAAAGACTTAAGGATGTCTTGAAGGTCCTTGTTGGAAGAAAGGTCCAAACCTCTGTGGCGGAGAACTGAAGCCAACATACTCCTGTACCCTTTAATCGTAGGAGCTGAAAGGGATCTCTCATTCCTAAGATGTAATAGGAAGTCAGCTATTTGGGTCACAGAGGTATTGGTAGAGGAAACTGCATTGGCTCTACACCAGCTCCGGAAGACTTCCCACTTGGATTGGTAGACTCTACGAGTGGATACCCTCCTTGCTCTGGCAATCGCACTGGCTGCCTCCTTCGAAAAGCCTCTAGCTCTAGCGAATCTTTCGACAGTCTGAAGGCAGTCAGCCGAAGAGCGTGGATATTGGGTGCAACCTGTCTACGTGAGGCTGACGTAGAAGGTCCACTCTTAGAGGGAGAGTCCTGGGGACGTCGACCAGCCATTGTAGTACCTCTGTGAACCATTCTCTTGCAGGCCAAAGGGGAGCAACCAGCGTCAGCCGTGTCCCTTCGTGCGAGATGAACTTCTGAAGGACTTTGTTTATGATCTTGAACGGTGGGAATGCGTAAAGGTCGAGATGGGACCAATTCAGCAGAAAAGCATCCACATGAACTGCTGCTGGGTCTGGAACTGGGGAACAGTACAAAGGAAGTCTCTTGGTCATGGAGGTGGCAAAAAGATCTATTGTCGGCTGACCCCACAAGGTCCAAAGTCTGTTGCACACGCTCTTGTGGAGGGTCCATTCCGTGGGAATGACCTGATCCCTTCTGCTTAGGCGATCTGCTGAGACGTTCATGTTGCCCTGAATGAACCTCGTAACTAGGGTGAGGTTTAGACTTCTTGACCAAATGAGGAGGTCCCTTGCTATCTCGTATAGGCTCCTCGAATGGGTCCCTCCTTGCTTGGAGATGTAAGCCAAGGCTGTGGTGTTGTCGGAGTTCACCTCCACCACCTTGCCTAGCAGGAGGGACTTGAAGTTCAATAGGGCTAAATGAACTGCTAGTAGCTCCTTGCAGTTGATGTGGAGCGTTTCCTGTTCCTCGTTCCACGTTCCCGAGCACTCCTGTCCGTTCAAGGTCGCGCCCCAGCCCGAGTCCGATGCATCCGAGAAGAGATGAAGATTGGGGGTCTGAATCGCCAACGATAGGCCCTCCCTGAGAAGGAGATTGGTCTTCCACCACAAGAGAGTGGTCTTCATCTCTTTGGTGACCGGGATAGAGACTGCTTCGAGAGTCAAACCCTTGTCCCAATGAGCTGCTAGATGGAATTGAAGAGGGCGGAGGTGGAGTCTCCCTAGCTCAACGAACAGGGCCAACGATGAAAGGGTCCCTGTGAGACTCATCCACTGTCTCACCGAGCAACTGCTCCTCTTCAGCATGCTCAGGATGCAATCTAGGGCTTGGCTTATCCTTGGGGCCGATGGAAAAGCCCGAAAATCCTGACTCCGAATCTCCATTCCCAGGTACACAATGGATTGGGAGGGAATGCGCTGGGACTTTTCTAGATTGACTAACAGACCCAGTTCTTTGATCAAGTCCAAAGTCCAGTTGAGACTCTCCAGACAGCGACGACTCGTGGAGGCTCTCAACAGCCAGTCGTCTAAATAAAGGGAGGCTCTGATGTCCGATAAGTGGAGGAATTTTGCTATATTCCTCATCAGATGCGTAAACACCATAGGAGCTGTGCTTAGGCCAAAACACAGGGCTTGGAATTGGTAGACAACCTTTCCAAAAACGAATCTCAGGAAAGGTTGGGAGTCTGGATGAATAGGAACGTGAAAGTAAGCATCTTTCAGGTCCAACGAGACCATCCAGTCCTCCTGCCTGACCGCTGCTAGGACCGACTTCGTCGTCTCCATCGTGAACGTCTGCTTGGTGACATAAGCATTGAGCGCGCTGACGTCCAGCACCGGTCTCCAACCTCCTGTCTTCTTGGCCACCAGAAAGAGACGGTTGTAGAAGCCCGGGGATTGATGGTCCCGGACTATAACCACTGCCTTCTTCTGTAACAGGAGCGACACCTCCTGGTGCAACGCTAGCCTCTTGTCCTTTTCCTTGTAGTTGGGAGAGAGGTTGATGGGAGATGTGGTCAGAGGGGGTTTGCGGCAGAATGGTATCCTGTAACCCTCCCTCAGCCAACTGACAGACTGGGCGTCTGCACCTCTCTTTTCCCAGGCTTGCCAGAAGATCTTGAGTCTGGCTCCTACTGCTGTCTGGAGAGGAGGAGAGTCAGTTTTTGCCTTTAGAAGCCTTGGAACCTTTCCTAGACTTGCTCCTGGAAGAGTCTGGACGGGAGCTTCCTCGGCTGGGGGCTCTACCACGAAAGGGCGGAATAAACCTCGTAGCAGGAGTATCAGCCACTGGGGTGCGATAAGTCCTGGGGACTGAGGGAGCAACCTTAGTCTTACGAGCTGATGAGGCCACAAGATCATGGGTGTCCTTTTGTATCAGGGCCGCAGACAAGTCCTTAACAAGCTCTTCGGGAAACAGGAACTTAGAGAGCGGAGCGAAAAGGAGTTGAGACCTTTGACAAGGTGTGATGCTGGAGGAAAGGAAGGTACAAAGCTGCTCCCTTTTCTTAAGCACTCCTGACACAAACATTGAAGCAAGCTCGCCAGATCCATCCCTAATAGCTTTATCCATGCAGGACATTAAGAGCATGGCTGAGTCCTTGTCCGCAGGGGAGGTCTTCTTGCTAAGGGCCCCCAGGCACCAGTCTAGGAAATTGAACATCTCAAAGGCTCAAAATACACCCTTTAGGAAGTGATCTAGATCGGAGAAGGTCCAGCAAACCTTAGAGCGCCTCATTGCTGTTCTACGAGGAGAGTCTACCAAACTTGAGAAGTCAGCCTGGGCAGAGGCAGGTACTCCCAAGCCTGGTTCCTCTCCTGTGGCATACCAAACGCCCGCTTTAGAAGTGAGCTTAGTCGGAGGAAACATAAAGGAAGTCTTTCCTAGTTGCTGCTTAGACTGCAACCACTCCCCTAAAATTCTTAAAGCTCTCTTAGAGGACCTTGCAAAGACGAGCTTAGTATAAGTTGACTTGGCTGGCTGCATGCCCAGCGAAAACTCAGATGGCGGAGAGCGGGGGGTAGCAGAGACAAAATGGTCTGGGTATACCTCTCTGAAAAGAGCCAAGACCTTACGAAAGTCAATAGGAGGCGGAGAAGACTTGGATTCATCCACGTCTCATGAGGGATCCAGGTGTGCAGCCTCATCATCAGAAACCTCATCACCAGAGTGTAGCGAAGTGAGAGGTAAGGTATGCTGAACAGCAGAATCTGCACGAGCGGGAGCAAAAACGCTTGTGGTTTCATCCTCAAGTCTCTGTTGAGGCAACACCTGAGGTTCAGGCTGCAAAGGCTGGTCAAAAGGAGTAGCAGAAGGTAGGCGCATGGGTGGAGGAGGCTGACTCCTGGCATGAGTGTCTTGACTCAAGAGTTGCGCTTGCTGTAAGGTTGGTGGATGCGCAGTAGCAGGTTCCTGAGGAACGAGTTGAGGTTCCTGAGGTGTGAGCTGCGAGCGTTGAGGTAGTGGCTGCGCAGAACGCAGTAATTGTCTCGCGAGTTGAGGTTCCTGAGGCGCAAGGCTAAGGTGTTGAGGCTCTCGCCTTGAGGAGGGTTGAGGTCGCTGCAGCGAGAGCTGAGGAGTCTGCCTCATGGATGGGAGAGGTTGTTGTACCTCAAGAGAGTGTTGCCTCACTGGTGGAACCGCAAGTGGAAGCGGAGGAAGTAAGGTATAAGCTTCCTGTTCCCATTGCTGAGGTTGCCTTAAGGAAGGCGGAGGTAGCTGCACACCGCTGGAAACTGGCAACTCAGTACGTGGTAAGGTATCCTGAGGAGCCTCAACATCGTACGCCTGGCAGACAGGACTGCGGTTAGGCGGAGCGATCGCAGGAGGAGGTGTAACCTTCTCAGCCTGACACTCACGCATCAAGACCGCAAGTTGTGACTGCATGGACTGCAGTAGAGTCAACTTGGGGTCGGCAGACACTAAGGTCTGCTGAGGCAAAGCCTTAACAGAAGAGATCTGTTGCGGCAGCACCTTACTACTCTTAGGAGGTGTGCATTCAACTGATGACTGCGGCGAGTCAGAGCTGATCCAATGACTGCAGCCAGGTTGTAGAGCTCTTGAGGTCTGGACTCTGCGTTTGAGAGGTCTTGAGACCTGAGTCCAACGTTTCCTCCCTGACAATTCTTCAGCAGACGAGTAAAAGACGGGCTCAATCGTCTGCGGGTGGGAGTGACGGTCTCTGGAAGACACGCCCGCAACCACCGAGGATACTTCTGTGCGCCGATCAAGGCCTGCCGAACCCTTTTGCCCTTCGACATTGCTTCTCCCCTGGGCTTGGGAGCTTGCAAGAGGTCCCGGACTGGGAGGACGACTGGCACGCACAGAAGTACCCTCACGCACCACACTGACACTGACACTAGCACTTGGCACTGCACTGACACTAGCACTCGTCACAGCACTGGCACTATTACCACCCACTGCACTCTTGACCTTAAGTTCCTTGACTTCGGCCATAAGAGACTTATGATCACTAACCACCGACTCCACTTTGTCACCTAAAGCCTGAATGGCACGCAAAACAACAGACATATCAGGTTGAGGGCAAATAGTAGGTTCGGGGGTAGCCACTACAGGGGGAGGAAAAGGTAGGGGATCATGAGGTGAGGAAAAAAGTGAAGAGCGAGAAGAACTCCTCCTAACTCTCTCTCTCTCTAACTTGGTTGAATACTTAAGAAATCGGACAAAATCAAGTTCCGAAAGTCCGGCGCATTCCTCACATCGATCTTCCAACTGACAGGGTCTTTCCCTACAGTCAGAACAAGCGGTGTGAGGATCTACCGAGGCCTTCGGAATACGCCTATTACAAGACCTACATCGTCTATGGGGTGGGGCTTGTGAAATGTCAGACATCTTGAATCAAAGAGTTAGCCAAGTGGGGATTCCAAATCAAGCAAAAAGATCGTTAACCATTAATCAGAACTAAATAATAGCTATCTAAGCTAATATAGAAGTTTTCTAGTAAAGCGACAGCCGAAATCTGAGAGAAATACTTCACCAAAAGCCGTGAAAATACTCCAAGATCATAAGCGTATCCCAGAACGTCTTGCCGGAAGCACGACAGAGGAAAAATTGAGGAGGTGTCAACAAGAAGTACTGTAGTACCTGGCCACAGGTGGCGCTGGTGAGTACACCCCCTTCTAGTATTGTGATAGCTGGCGTATCCCTCCCGTAGAATTCTGTCGGGCAACGGAGTTGACAGCTACATGATTATCGGGTAAGTTTAATATTGAAAAATTAGGGAGATCATTCTACAATCTGATCACATCTTTTATTAATACTATGTAGTGTTTAGTCTTATGATGAAGAATGTAAAACTGCTGGAATCAACTGAATACCTAGTGCTACCTACAAGATGGTACAGTCTAGTTAGAACTGAATTCAAAGAATGGTCAGAATTAAGATAAATCTTATGCAACATGCATAAAGAACTAACTGAACGAGAGTGTCTCAGATTAATATTCAAATAAGGAATAAGGCATTTAACACACCAGAAATTTCTATCAAACAAATTAAGATGAGATTCAACAGCTGAAGACCAGAAAGGAGAACAATACTTGAAACAAGGGAGGATGAAAGAATTAAAACATATCTTCAGGATAGATTGATCACTGAAATTCTCAAAATACTTTCCCTATAGGCCAAATTTTTGTTCATTTGAAGAAACAGACCAAATGTGTTTCTCAAAAGTTAATCTGCAATCGAGAATCTCACCTAAAATTTTAAAGTTGTATTCATTTGAAGAAACATTAGCATTGAAAAGATCCAGATGCTGAGGAGCCACTGTCCTCAACCTAGCTATGTCTCTAATAAGGAATGCAGCATCCGCAGGTCTACATTCAGATGGAATTGATGCAAAGAGGGTAGCACCACCTGCTTATGTAACAAGCTTGTTTTCTAGGCCAAACAACATACTGTATACATATATAGTATGAAAAGTAATGAGCCAAGAACACTATCCAGGGTAACAGGGAAACATCAGACATTACATTACTCTACTCACTATGGTGCCCATAAATACCTATTCTTTGCAATCTATTTCTCAAAAATTCAATAATGATGTTGAAAAAGACCCACCTACTCGCAACTGCCTATTTTTGAAGAGAGCCTCATAATTAACATGGTAAAAGGCACCAATAAAATCAGGGCCAACCACACACTTCCTGTATCATCAGCAGACATTGTTTGGCCCTCGATGGTCCTAACTTAGGTGGAGAAGGGGCATAGTATTATATCCTATACATTCATGGTTGGTCTCTTCGATATAGTCCTGTCCATAGCCTCTGCTGCTGAGTACCTTTCAACACCACAAGAAGTGGTTCAGCTGTTCTTACAGAAAAGGAACATGTGTGGTAATAATTCTAGAAGTTTGCTGATACAATAACAAATAATTCCCAGTCAAACAGTATTCACAGATATGCATCCTTTGCTTAGCCGTGAGATCGTAATTACCTCAGGTCCTATCCTCAGATCATAATAAGATCAAGGCATTCTCGATTTTGCCCAGGAAAGACTCGGAAGAGGTCATTCAATACAACCCTAGTTTAACAATTAGGTGACAGCTTGTGTGAACACCTGAGGAATGAAAGAGGCACCTTTGGAATGATTGACGGCTGACAGACACAACTCCCTTGATTCACCTATGCCATAAAATCTTCATCTCTAGAAGCTGTGTATGGATTAATATTTATGGCTGAACACATCCCAACACCTAATGATTCAGCCGAGAGGAGAACAGACGCGTGGTCCATCCCAGTGACGGTCCGTGAAGAGTTGACCCAAGAGAACTGAAGATGGTAGTACGACTTCCCAAAAAGAATCCAAGATTATTCCACCCATGTTATAAGTCCAGAGATGTAACTTGAAGGGTAGGTATGGAATGAATTTGGATGGAAGAGGGAGGGAATGTGCATGACAAGATATCCCCTCTACTGAGCAAGGGACATATCTATATTCCTTTCCCCTTCTTCCTTCTAGCATCACCCTAGACTAAGCCTGACAGGGGCAAGAATAAGAAGAGCAGGGGCCAACCCTTTCTGGATGAAGAAGCTACTAGTGGTAATTGCTGGGATTTGGGGTACCTATCTGATCCTTAGAGCAACTATCATCTCTGTGCCCTAAAGGTGCTACTGTGACCAATCATCAGTTGGTTCACAGTACCTAGAAACTATGTGCTCATTGATTCGTTCTGGGAATGGTTTTCTTTCCCCAGAATATGAACACTCAAACCTGCAGTAAATATATATTTGGGAAGTAGAAGATGAATCACTCAATGGAAAAATCCATGGTGGTAAAGAGCAAAAGCAATACAGTGTGCTCTCCTTTTTGTGAACAGGCTTAGCTTCAAGATCAGCAAAGCTTGACGTTTAGAAGCCCCGAGCAGGGACCAGTCACCGACAGTCTCAGCACAGTCCACATTGGGGAAGCCAGGTACCAAGCAGTGATATCTCCTCTTTAGGAGGTATGGAAATACTTCATAAAAAAAAAAAAAAATCTCAAAGTGAGAGAGGCCATTAAAAGCTCAATCACTTGGTCCATGCTGTGATATAGGACCGATTGGCTGGCATTATAGGGCCGATTCCCTCAGACCCTTATAACTGGTACAAGGTGCCCCTGCTCTGCATGAGATCAAATACTGGATGGGAATTGTCTCCTTTCATCAAGAGGAAGGAGAAATCGCTCAAAGTCCCGCATAAATTCTTATGATTAGCATTCCTTAACTTCTTACGAAAAGAATTTTCAAAATCACAAAGGAAAGAGGAAGTGGAAGAGAATAGCTTCAATCGATTTATGAACGGGATAGGTGATCTAAACACGCTCTCTGTTCAGAGTATGAATAACCAACTTCAACTGCCAAGTTGGTGGAGCCATTCTCTTTGCTTTTACCAGGGAATTTCCTTGGAGCAGAATATCCTTACCCTCACTCACCAAGCACTTGGCATTTATTCTAAAAGGACCAATCCCCTAGTACAGGTGCAAACATCGGTCTCGACTTTCTGACCGACAGCAAAGATATCGTTCAGTGAGGAAACTCCATAGCAGCTTAAAGGTGAACAGTAGTACCTGTTACACCAAGCTCACAATCGCTAACCCCACAGGTACTGGTCAGGGTAAGCTTTATCAGCTACACTCCATAACAGCAAGAGTAGCAGCATGAATGATAACACTCTTGGCCTACATTACAGAGCTGGAGATCGGTCTGAGGTGGGACTTTTCACCTGCAACTGATGGAATCACAGTGGCTTTCACATCAGGCTCACGATTGATAACCAAACCCAAAGGTACCAGTCAATGTATGAGCTCCTTATAGGCATGACGTGGTATCGTGAACGACATTCCTAGCAGCCTATCATACAGTACTGAAGATCTTTCTGGTTAGTCTTGTCGACCTACAACTGACCATACAGCAGCAGCTCACTGTCACTAGCCAATCCCAAAGGTACAAGATGATGCATGCGCTCCGTATCACCATGAAGCATTGCACAAGGATAAAGAACAATCATCTTATAAGAACATGTAAGGTAGGCATATATGGCCCACCCTCCTCTGGCCTATTGTGCTGGTTTTGTACTGAGCAGGACTGATCACCTACAACCGATGCAACAGCTCTTATTCCATTTGCCTGACCTCCAAAGTACCCATCACTGGGCCAGTACCATCAATCTCTACTGAAGAAGATTCAAGCATACAGCCTTCCCATGCGACTATCTTCTTCACCATAAGGCAAAGTGTCCGACACAGAGAAGGAAGGAAGATAAGGTTGCTAGATGAGGGAAAAAGATAAAACTTCCTCTACTTCCACTTCTCAACCATTCTTCCTTACTATCAGAGGAGGATAACGACAGTGCTCCCTTGGAGGAGGAATCTACAAGAGTCCCCTTTGCCACAACACAAAGCACACCACTGGGATCACCATCCAGGGAAAACATTTGGTGTCAGGTGTGTCCGCCAAACGAATAATTCTCACCATCAGGCATGCACGTATGGGTGCAAAATTGAGCAACTCTCTCCCAAAGCAGAGAAACAATCACAAAATGAGAAAAGTTAGTCTTATTGATCAGAAGAACGAGAACAACACTTGGGAGCTTCAAGAGTTTGTTTCCTTAAAGGAACAAAATTCACTTCACCATATGCTTACCTTTCAGTGGGCTTCCACTTAGGCTACAAGCAAGCACACTCACATTAACAAAAACAACTGACATTTCTTACAATCAAATCTAAGAAAATAGTCAATAGTTGAGATAGCAGGCCAAAGGTACATCTAAAACTATTGGAACAAATAAAAAAACAGGGTTTATTCTGACATGGTGGCTAGGGCTTCCCCTCGTCTTGTGCCACTCGGTATCACCAATTATCTCATTAAAAATTCAATGGCTGTTACAGCGCTGCTGAAGACATGCCCTTGTTTTAAAGGAAGAGGGGCTTGTATATGCATAAAAATAGATGAAAGGCTTAGTTGAAGCAGTTTTGAAACATCCTATAAAAAGGTCGTTAACAACAGTTTCCCAATTGGTTCATAAACCTTCCTAATCCCCCATATGGCATGTGTCAATGAAAGTGCATATAACCCAGACTCTGGAATACATTATGACACACTTAAATTGACTTGTGTAATCTTCATGGACCATGAGTGAAAAATATATACAGTATCTTTATACTGTATAGCAACATGATTTATTCAACTAAATGACAATCCAATGTTTGTGTGAGATACTATAAACTACAACCACTTGAGTTCACCATATGGCAAACTGGAAAAGGATAAAGAGATGAATGACAATTAAATGACAAGCCCAATAAAAAAACACAACAAAAAGTAAATCAATACCAAAACTTTATGAATAGAGCAAGAGTTGGATGAAAGAATAGTACCAAGGGAGGTATCTTGTGATGGTCTGGGCATTTGCTTCACAAATGGGACAAGTTGCTGAGACTGGAGAGCCCTTCTGCTAATAATTTTACTATTAATGGATTTTTCTAAACCAAATCTTCAACACTAAGCAGGTTTTCAAACGATAAACCAAATACTATATGATTACAATTCAGTTTACAAAAGCAGAAATACCCCAACCTACAAAAAAAATTAGGAATAAAATATAAAACCAGAATAATAGATGCTAGAGTAAAATAGCCTCATTACACACCTTTAAAAACATTCACTCTAAGAACTCACCTGAAATGGTTTTTCGCCGGTATGAACTAGTTGATGTCTTTTAAGCTTTGAAGATTCGACAAATGCTTTACCACATTCTGCACAAACGTGTACTCTAGGCCCATGCGTATGCAAGTGTTTCCTCATTGCTGAATTATCACGAAACATTTTATTACAACCCTGCAAAAAATAAAAACTAATTACAAGTGAAAAACCAACAATCAGAACTTCATAAATTCAAATTCTTATCATTACATAAATCAATTTTTTTCATAACCCTATAAATTATATTGTGCCCAAACTTGGTGTCCACACACACACACACAATCTCTTGCTTAAACAAAGAGAGGGAGCAGTTGTTTGCACATATGCTCAACAGATCCACCAGTAGGTATAAAGCAACCCCTCCTCAAGTCTGTAAGAATGTTACACACAAAATTTCCCCAGATGATTTGACAATGACAAGGAACTATGGGTCATAACCATACATACTTCTTTATCCTTCATAGTTAATCCCATCTTTTTCATGTCGTTCTGTTCAAGAGTAATAACCATTACTATGTTAAACAACTTTTCTAGAAGGACACTCCAAAATTAAACCATTGTTCTCTAGTCTTGGATAGTGCCATAGTCTCTGTACCATGGTCTTGAACTCTAATGGGTTGGCGTTTGCTTGCTTGAGGGCATAACTCAGGCACACTATTCTATCAGTTTCCTTATTTTCTTTCCTCAATGGGCTATTTTTCCTGTTGCTGAAACAGGAAAAATAGCCCATAGGACTTACAGCATCCAGCTTTTCCAACTAGGGTTGTAGCTTAACAAGTAATAATAATAATAATTTACAACTTTTGATTCTACCCACTCTGCCTCTGGTACTCTTGCAGTACTTTTTGTTTCATCTGTTCCTAGTGCCTTGCTCTACAATGCGTGTAACCGCTCTAGCACCTACTCTTTCCCTGTTTCCACACTTACCGGCATCCTTAAATTCCCTGATATTTCCATTTAGAAAATTCTTTTGACCTGCCAGGACAGTCTGGGTATTCCAGCTCCAAAACCCATGTTTCCCCTCGCTACAGTTCGACAAGTCTTTATTCCGATTCTAGCACCTATAACACCTTAGGCACGTAAACCTGATCTTAGACTTTGGAGGTATAGTACAGTAATTTAAGGACTGGCTGGTGATGGTAGCAGCTAAGTTGTTACAAAATAAGGATAACTTTTGCAGGTTGCACCTCACCTGGCCTTTTAGATCACTGAAGAAAATTTGAACAGATACTTTCAACAAAGGCTATGTACAGCTTTTGTTCTATCATTGGAGGAGAGAATTAGCTGGTTTTATTGGTCACTCAGCATTTGCAGTGACAACCATGTCTGCCATACCAGTTGCGACACTCCATGTCAAGTCCTCTATAGTACCTGGAAATTTAGTCCCATCCAAGCAATTTAGGGTGAGGTCCCTTTAGTTTCATATGCCAAAAGCATTAAGTCTGCCGATTCTACAAGATGTTCACCTATCTGAGGGCTCAAAACATATCCTGATAGAACTGCAAAAGTGGCAAAGCCCAGTTCACCTGTCAAAGAAGTTCCTTTAGTTCCTAGGTCTTTGGATGTCCATTTACAAATGATTACAGTGAGAGGTAGAGGCAATTTTTCTTAGATGTCCAGCATGAAATCAATAAAATTTTGGAAGACATCAAATCCTACAATTTGATGGCTCTTCTTGGGCCATCCAACCTATGTAAAGGGAAGACAAATTGAGTCAACTATTTAAAAATTCAAGGAAGAAAGAAACCTGAACTCCAGTGTCTAGCAGCCTGATATCTTCACCTGGCAAACAACAAGGATATTGACACTGCACTAAGGCATTTACACGGAATGTTTAAAATCATTGCAAACTCTCTCAGCCAAAGTAAGATGATCCAATAGCCCAAATGGTCACTCAAAAATGATGTTTGCTAAGTAATTGGTAATTGGGGTAAGAAGCACAAACTTGAATTATCAGCATTGAATTTACTACTCGGCTCAACTGGACCAGCAACCTTGAACGATGGATCGATTAATAGAAAATCCTAGTTACACTATGATGTACTGTAAGTCGAGGTTGGACAGGATGATGGAAAAAAGGGAGTTGGAACATAACAAAATATAAAGCAAATGCAGGTGGGGGCTGAAAGAACACTGGAAAGACACTAAGTAATACCTATAGTATACCATGTGAAGTGCACTGATGGTACTACCCTCCTTTCAAAAATTCTGTGTAGCTTGGATAACATAGATAACAATTAGTCCAACAGCTTTACTCCTTGATGTTTCACATCATCTCATCAGGGTGTATAATTGAATGCACAGAATATCAAGTGAGAATTCAAAATGAGATTTATTTTTCCAATAACCATCTCAATCGACAACCCATATCAGACGACTTCAACTAAATCAATCCAAATACTGTACGCCGTTTCTGCTACCACTGATTTCTTCTTGATAACTAAGTAACAGAGGAAACTGCCAGTTTATATAATAGGGGTTATAGAGCTGCCCTCTCTATGATCTTGGAGCATTATTCTTTGTCTTATACATGAAAATATCCTAACATTGTACTTTGATTTCATACAAAAATACTGTGCTACCATGCAATGCCTTTCCTTATCTTTGTTTCACCAAGCTAGGATGCCCTATGCAACAGAACTCTCATCGTAACCCAAGGTATATTCACTAGGTGGGATTAAAGAAAAGGCAAATGAGAGGTTTTAATGAACACAGAAGTAAATGTTAAAGAGTGGAGAAAATCTGTGTAAAATAAGAAGTCTCTCAAGCAGAATGACAATCCTAAAAATATTTAATTCCAATTAAACTGGAAGCTCTCATACCCTCTGATAGATAATCATCAATCTGTAACTACCAATTGATAAATTGAAAATAATTTTGGCGTCCTAACTTTACTAACTTTTGGCTGACAGAATGGTGTCAGTTTTTTCTCAAGATAAACACGGGTTGACTGATCACGTTCAGCCACTTGGAAAAAAATTCATACACAAACTATTCTAATGAAAATATGACAAGTAGAGCTTTTACAAAGAGACAAGTTAAATCATTCTAAAAGCATGGAGAAAAAAATAAAAACCCAGTCTGGGGGTGAATGAGGGACTGATCAAACCAACCAACCATAATGTTTGCACCTCCAACATATTGGGTACACCAAGATGTACTTGAATGGAAAAAGTATACAGTACAACTTAGCTAATGAAAGGAACATCTCTATATCAAGCAAAAATCAGTGCACCTACAACAGAGACGAAGAGAACACAAAAAAGAAAGTGAAGAACCTATTCATACAAGAAATATTTATCCATACAAGGAATATTATACCCCATACAAATTCGAAGGATCTGATAGCAATAACACAACCAACTTATCAACGGAAGACTTGACCATTCTAAAACACTGCTATACATCTAAATTCCATGGCTTATACATAGACGGATCGAAAGAATATGATATACCATTCCTTAAAAATTATGGGTCTAAGATGCATTAATGTGGAGACCTGACAGATTATGAACAATATGTTTTTTGTGTAGGTGACTACTGAAAACATATTGTTTATAATCCGTCAGGTCTTCACATTAATGCATCTTAGACCCATAATTTTTAAGGAATTCTTCTTCATCTACATCTTTTCCTGAAGAAGAATGCCTTAAAAATTATGGGTCTACACATTAATGCATCTTAGACCCCTAATTTTTAAGGAATTCTTCTTCGTCTACATCTTTTCCTGAAGAAGAATTCCTTAAAAATCATGGGTCTACACATTAAGGCATCTTAGACCCATAACTTTTAAGGAATTCTTCTTCTGGAAAAGATGTAGACAAAGAAGAATTCCTTAAAAGTTATGGGTCTAAGATGCATTAATGTGGAGACCTGACGGATTATGAACAATATGTTTTCAGTAGTCACCTACACAAAAACTCAAACCGAGGAGTTTTTTGGCACCAAGGTACAACTGGGGGATGGATAACCCTACTTTTGCATTACGAAGTAAAAATTAGAAGCTGAACAGCAAGAAAGGAAATGAGACAAAAGTAGAATTCAAGGTTAAAGTGGGTGCACCTAGAGGCTGAAGGGTACTTTAAAGACACATCAATAATGCCTACAGTTCACCTAGGGTAGAAAGTGAAGTGATACTACAGTATTACGCTCCCATTGGATAACATGAAAAAGGTCTCTGATGAAGGGAAACATTAGGACAGGGATAGGGACAAATATAAAACTGTACATAGCAACCTTGACATGGGACTCAAATAAATTTTAAATGATTTTACAAATTTCTTAAAAGTCACAACACTATGACCTGCTTATTAAGTAATCAACATGTCTTATATATTGCAAGTACATAGCAATCATCCTTTGATAATAAAGATGGCATACTAGGATGATGTTCATTTATAACTGCTACTCAACATAACAACAACCAGTGGCTGGAATATCAATCAGCACATCATATCACCCTGCATATCCTGCGTCAAAATGCCAAGTCTGGAATACCTAGGGGAAGGGTATGACTGACAGGCTGCCCTAGCCACATCAATCTAAATGCATGACAAAGTACTCTATACCAAGCAGGGTCAGCCAGTGCCAAAGAATAGTAATATTAAACTGGATCTTCTGACCGTCGCCGTCGGATGCAATCCTGACCAATGGCTAGTTTTTACCAGGCAGAGGAAAATATATAAAATGGAAATGGCTATTGCAGTCAATGTACTGCCCTGTTCTACTGTAGTGATAAGGTCCTACATAGATATAATGCATCATCTTTAAATGTTGCGATAATGTGGCCAATATGACAAGAGGTGGACCTTCTAGCTCCAATTAAAATATTAGCTATCTTGGACAACAGTACCCTTTTCCACCACATTAAACTAAGCAGGATGACTCAAGTCTCCTAGGACAGGAATTCAAATATTTATGGACAACCTTTAAGGCCAAGCTGCCGTCTGTCAATATGTGGACAGATTAACAGAGCTAGGTTGTAATCACTTGTGCAACTTAAGCAATGGGATCGCTATATGGACAACGATGAAAGAAAAACCCTCTATGATGGTCCTTTGTTGAAAATACCTATTGTGTTTGTGTTTTCTTCATTATAACAATGGAGTGTTTTCAGCCAAGACATATATATATATTAGGCTGCCAAGTTTTTATAAAACCATAAAAACATGTCTCCCTGGTGAAGACTACTGTATAACCAACCAATGTCTCATATTCATCAAGTACAATTGCAATAATCTTTCTCCAAATTTGTAATGTACCTAGAAGCCATTTTGGCATAGGGGAGAGGGAATACTAGCAGTTTCAAGTTTTTTAACAAAAATACTATATATAATAATTTTGGGTTCATAATTTTTTGAAATCATTCTTCATGTTAATGATACATAAGGCTGTTACATAGTCATGTTTTTTATTCATATGGAGGAAAATTATTTCATCCTTAAGGAATAAAGAAGTGTTACAAGGAAGATGTTCCTATTATTTGCTATAAAATGGCTAATCACACAATTATTAAGGAAACCCTATACCTTTTGTCAAAATCAAAATGATGGGCGTTTCTACATAAACCAAACACTAAGTAAGCAAATCTATTAACATTACATTTCTTATACATAGAATATTAACTTGCTAACACAAAAACTGTCAAAGAATGCACAATATGTTTAAATTCTTCCAAAGTGCTGCATCTAACAACTCTACCAACATTATCTACATAGAATTAGAAACAATTTTGAAGTTTTTGTGAATCTTATAACCACAGTGTTTCAATGAAAATAAAAAAAAATTCAATCAATTTGTTTTTCCTAACCATAAAACCATGAGACCCTTAATAAGAGTATGACCTAGCAAAGCTCCAACGCCAGTTAAGCTTTTAAATGAGGTCAACACAGTTGAGAATCAGGTAGTACTACCTTTCCTTTGACCTAGGACTTGCAGGGGGGTTGAGATGGGCAGTGTAACTCAAAGGTCTCAAGGTTTTGTATGTTAAGAAAAATCCTATTTAATTAAACTTTCATTTTATGTGGAACTGGTTATATGGCAAGGGATTACTGAACTGTATACAAGTTTGGTCTGACAAAGCCAGAACAAGATGGTGTTCTTGGAGACAGGCTTTTTCACCCAACCACTGCTGAGGAACAAACCACGTTGCTCTGGTAGGGTAGTACCGTAGTCCCCTTACAAGACAGAGAAGATCAACACAATTGCTAATCACATCTCGAAGAGAAGAGATGGAGGAGTCAAACCTGATGTCGTGGACAGCAGGGTATTGGGTCTTTTCCACAAAATCGGGAACAAAGGATAACCATATTTTCCATCCCCCGGAATGATTCACAGAATAGGATATCCCATGAATTTTTCCTGCTGTCTTAGCTAGGGCTCGGACAGAAAGGAAGACAGTCTTGAATGTCAGATTCCGAACTGGCGTTCTCCTCAAAAGTTTGTAAGGCAAATGCTTAATAGAGCTGAGAACTCTCATAACATCTAAAGCTAGGAGGTTTGAGTTCTTTGCATCCACATGACTACTCCAAGTACCTCTTTAAGCATGGAAAATTCTCATGGAGAAGAAAGGTCCAAACAATTCAGTCTGAAGACCATGCTCCAAGCAGAAAGATAGCCTTTAACTGTAGAAATTGATAGACAAGGTAATAAGCAGTCAATTGCAGAAAGGCTCTAACTGGAGAAGTATCCCATCTATGACACCAATCGCAGAAGATGGCCTACTTTCCTTAGTAGACAACTGCAGAGGATCTACATGCATATCCAATCATCTGCGCAGTGCCTCGTATAAAGCCTATTGCTTGTAGATGCGGAATTATTTCCACCCATGAAGTGACAAGGAAGCCTAAGAGGTGTGGTACCTCTGTCGATGGGGCTGACAATGGTGGTTGAGCTGTTGGAATAGGTCTACCAGTACAAAAACAAGGAGCATCAGCAGATCCAGATCATTCAGCTTGCGGCCACTTGAGACCAAATACTGTAGCATCAGCCTGGTGCTCAGGTTTGTCAATAACTTGTTGACTACCTGACATAACAGACAAAAGGAAAGAAAGGCACTCACATTCAGGCTTTCTGAGGGATGTTCGAAGGCATCATACATTACTGCTGGAGGGTTTTAGATAAGAACAGAACACTGAAAGCTCCTTGTTCAGCCTGGTGGCAAACAAGACTATCATTAGGACCCCCAACATGTAAGAAGTCTTCCCACCACCCAAGGATGTAGGGACCACTCTCCACCTACTCCCTACCTCTGACAGCTGATCAAGTCTGCTAGCACATGCCTCTTGTTTGGAATATATCTTGCTGACAGTTGTACTGTACTGCATTGTCTAATGCCAAAGTTTGAGCCTGCTTCACCAACTTGCAGAGAGAGAGAGACATGTTTCCTCCTGCTTATTGACATAGGCAACTACAGTTAGGTTGTCGATCATCGACATAACTGAGCGCACTACAGTTAGGTTGTCGATCATCAACATAACTGAGCACACTATCAAATTCCTCTGCAAAGTCTAGTGGCAAGAGCACTGTTCACATTTCCAACAGGTTAATGTGAAGGATTCTTCAATCTTTGGACCAAACTCCCAAGGCAATCTGGTATATCATCAATAGGTGAAGAGTTAAGTGGAACTCCCCTGGTGAGGTCTTCTCGCCCAGCCCCCACTATAAATGTCTCTCATTTCTTGTCCCATCGGAACTAGAAGCTGCTGACAAATATCAATTTAAGACACCACTCGAGCAATATCTGGTCGAGGCGTCTGTAAGGCACGAGCATCTCCAGTAGCAAGAGATGTCCTAGTTTGTCATCTGACTAATGTACATTAAGGGCCGAGTATGAAAGGCAAAAGGCATAACGCAAAAGTGGATATCTTCTTATGCTAGTTTCTATGCTTCTTCATTTCCTAGCTCATCCACATGAAATGGAGCCCAGCAAAATCACAAATTTTAAGTAATTTGTATTTTTCCTAACATACTTACCGAGAACTACTTTCTTAGGAGGTACCTGGCATCTCTCAACCGACCAGAGTTTTGTGTAGTTTACCCTACTTCCGTTTTCTGTGAGGACTAGCCCAGTCGTAAGGATACGTGCCCTGAGGCTAGTCCCGAGCCAGGTCGCGTGTTAGCTTGGGTCTCGCTCCTCAGTAAGTTCCTGGATGTTACAAAATGTCTTAAGGGTCAGTAAGGCACTCGGGGAAGGAAGGGAGGGCCATTACCCGAAAGTAGTTCTCGGTAAGTATGTTAGGAAAAATACAAATTACTTAAAATTTGTGATTTGTTCTAACACAGAGACTTACCTCAAACTACTTTCTTAGGAGACTTACACTTTAGGAGGTGGGAGTGTCTTCCTGAACTCTAGACCTAACTAAACGGCCGACCAGGAACCTAGGTGGGAAACTAGGTTCTAAGATACCCGGAAAACGAAACATAGGGAAAAACTACACAAAGAGCTCATGTTAGTGACTAAGTACTCACCCTTTAAAAATTCCATGATGCTGAGTCCTGTGGCGAAGTTGTGAAGACTTGTCTTTTGCAGGTTGTATCTGGGTCTATCTCCGAGTAGGGAGAGGGAAAAAGGGGCAAGGGTGAAAGGGAACGAACCTGTGTCTCTTGGTCTTGTCACCCACGATTGTACCTGGGGTTTCACCGTTAAATCGCTTGGAGCGCGGAGATGACTGTCCCAATAGAGAACCCGTCTAGAGATATCCTAGAGCAATCTTTGAGGTAATGCGTTGTGAAGGTCGACTGGTTCATCCAGGTGCCTGCTCTAAGGATCTGGGCCACTGCCATGTTCCTCTCAAAAGCCAGAGATGTACTTAGCCCCCTAATGTCATGGGGCCTGGGATTACTTGTTATGGGAAGACCCGCTTTACTATAGGCCCTGACAATCACCTGTCTTAGCCAATAGGAGATGGTATTCTTAGATACCTGCTTTTTCGCTGCACCCGTAGAGACAAAAAGATTTTTGATACCAGGGCGGAGATTAGCCGTCCTCTCAAGGTATTTCCTCACGGCTCTGACGGGGCACAACTTCAAATCTTCTGGATTCCCTGTCCGAGGAATAGCTGGCATTGAAAAGCCCTCGAACTTAGGGTCCCAAACTGCTGAATTCTGTGTTTTTGCTACAAAAGAAGGGACGAACCTGAAGGAGAGCTCCCGCCACCCCTTCAAATGAGAGACTTCACAGGACAACCCATGGATTTCTCCTACTCTCTTAGCTGAGGCCAAGGCCAACAAGAATACCGTCTTGATAGTGAGATCCCTGTCCACTATGTCCTTCAGGGGTTCGAAAGGTGGTTCACTTAACATCTTCAATACTATTGCCACGTCCCACTGCGGTACCCTGGAGGCTTGCGGAAGGCATGCTTGTTCGAAGCTCCTGATGAGCATAGAGATGTGCCTAGAGGAGCCCAGATCAATGCCCTTCAGGAGGAAAACTTGGCCCAAGGCTGCACAGACTCCCTTGATGGCCGGTATTGACATGCACGAGGAAATCCGGAACCAAGGCTTTTAAAGGCTTGTTGTTCTTTGAGGCACACCATTTTGTGAAAGTAGCTCATTTTGCCAGGTAGACCACTGCTGAAGATCGCCTCAGATAACGCGACATCTTTTCAGCTGTTCCTGCCGAATATCCTTCCTTCCTCAGGAGTCGCTCGATATTCTCCAAGAGTGAAGGGGAAGAGACCGAGGATTGTCGTAGAACCTTTGGAAGTGTGGTTGCTTCAAAACTACCTCTGAGGAGGAAAGGAGTAACCAGTCGTCCAGGTATCGAATGAGGCGAATACCCCGCTCGTGAGCCCACACAGACCGTCGTGAAGACTCGTGAATACCTGGGGCGCTGTTGACAATCCGAAGCAGAGGGTCTTGAACTGCAGGATCTAGGTACCCCACTTCACCCGGAAAAACTTCCTGCTTGAGGAGTGGATAGGGATTTGAAAACACGCGTCCTTGAGGTCTATGGACATCATGAAGTCCCCTTCCCTCAAGGACTGCAGGACCGACTTTGGGGTGTCCATTTTGTAAGTCGGTCTTGCACACAAACTTGTTGAGGGCTGACAGGTCTAGCACCGGTATCCAACCCCCCGTCGCTTTCTCCACCAGAAAGAGACGACTGTAGAAACCTGGGCCCAGATGTAAGACCGTTTCCATCGCACCTTTTTCCAATATCGCGGATACTTCCTCCTGAAGGGTCTCCCTCTTCAAGGGGTCCTTGGGTGCTAGCCACTCCGCCCAGCTGGCTGGAATCAGAGGAGGAGGTTCTGCTAGGAATGGTAGTCTGTAACCTTCCTTCAGTACGGATACTGTCCAGGGTTCCGCACCGTGGGCCTTCCATGCTTGCCAAAAATGTCTGAGGCATCCCCCAACCTGAGGCTTTGGCAGGAGTAGGGGCCTCCCACTCTATCTCCTTCTGGAGGAACGGCCTGAACGCCCTCTCCTAAACGCTGAGTAGGCCGTTTTAAAAGAGGCAAAAGCCGCTGGAGCTCCTCTGGGGGGGGGGGGGGGGCCTGCGGTGGTTGAGCCCAAGAGGTAGATGGAGCGTCTCTCCTCGTCTGGCTAGGAGAGGCTCGAGAAGTAGAGGGCCCATCCAACGTTGCCCTCCTGTAAGTGGGTCTCCTCATGGAGTGAGATCTGGGCCCACTCCCTTCCTTCCTCTTCATGACTTTCTCCATGATTTCTTCCATTTGCTTCAAAGAAAAAAGAGAGTCACCCCACACGGGTAGGCTCCTCAAAGCCCTTGCCTCTCTGTCAGGGATTTTCCAGGATAGCTTGGTCAGGACCGTATCCCTTCTCCTAAGAATCCAGTTGGCTGACAGGGCAAGAGACTGGAATGTCAGGAACTTCAGTGTCCTTCCCCCGGAGATGATGAGCTCCTTCAGGAGGGCCTGATTCGTTGGGTCTGTCAAGTCATAGGTGGCTTGGACACCCACCAGTCCAACCAGGAGGCGACGTGGACTAAGTCTTTAGACATCTCCTCCATCATTGTAGCCTCTGACTGTGAGAAACAAATCGGGGCTGACGCGGCTCTGTCCTCCGGGGCACCTTGACCTAACACTTCAAGGGAGGTCTCCATTTTGCAGGCTCCCGGTCGCTGCCCCTACGGCACGTAAAATCTGCTCGGGGACCTTAGTCCCTGGAGTAATTTTGAGGCACTCTGGGATTTGGGGGCTTCGGCATTGCCCGCCACAACCTTGTCCACATGAGTACGCCCCAGAACCACGTCCCTGGCCACAGGCAGAACTAAGGAGGGTGGGGCCTCCATTAGACGACTGAGGCTGGAATGCCAGGCATCTTCGTCGGAGGGAACAGGCTCCTCGATCCTGTGATGCCTCCGTATGAGGCCTATAACCTTCCGATAGGCCGAATCCTCGGTTGGGGAACCTTCACCGTCGCCAACCGCACCATCCGTCTGAAGCCAAGGCGATGGCCCGACGGGCACCTCCGTCTGTCGCTGGGGTTCTGACTCGACGGGCACCTCTGTCTGTCGCTGGGGTTCTGACTCGACGGGCACCTCCATGGGGTGGTAATGGGCTGTGCCGACGGGCACCTACGTCTGTCGCTAGGGTTCTGACTCGATGGGCACCTCCATGGGGTGGTAATGGGCTGTGCCGACGGGCACCTCCACACTAGACCTGGGTCTTGGGACGGGCACCGCCGTGTCGGCGAGGGCTTCCATCCGTAACATGTCCTTGGACAAAGAGGGTGAGACTTTCGTGGGCTTGCCCCGACGGAAATCGTCCCTGCGAATCCACTGGTCGAGTCAACTTTGCTGACTCGACAAGGCTGCCCGTCCGAAAACGCGACTCCCTCCGCTGTGCGGGTTGAGTCGGAAGTTTCGCGGTCTTACGCCTGTCTGAAGAGGTCTTCTCGCTGTGGTCCCTGCGAGGGTCAAGCCTGTGGCTGGCAGAGGGCCTCCGTGGAGAACTGTCTCTGGACCGCCGACTTGGAGAACTCGGGAAAGCAGTGAAGTCCTCGAGCCTCATGCGGGGGACGAGGACCCATTCTTCTTTGGGGGACCTACTCCTCCTGTATTTCATCCTCGGGGACCTGGAACGTCTTCTACAATACCTCGACCTCGAACGCGACCTCGAATGGGAACACCTGCTCCTGGCTCTATCCCTCCTCCGACGGCGCCTCCTCCGCGCTTCTCCCTCCGAAGAGAACGATGAACCCGCCGCTGAAGACTCCGACGACTCTGCATAACCCGACCGACGGGTAGGCACATGGGGAACGGAGGTCTTCGTGATCTGTTGGGTTCCGGAGGTGGAAGGTTGTAAAAACATGTCAGGAACCGCCGACAGAGGGGCTGGGAGGGAGGTCGGCCGCACCACGCTGGGGAACCAGGAACCAAGGCCATCTTCCATCCTGGAGTTTTCGGGAGCCTCCATCCGAAGGGCTCCGCTACCGTCGAGTCCATCTTATCTTGGGTGCCATCAGCTGCCGAGGTACCTGAAACACAGGCCCATGAAGCGGGCGAAGAGACAGGGACATTATTACCCCACATGGGGTCATCAGAGGAGACATGCCCTCCATGCACAAGGGCAGTCTCTCCAAGACCCCCAGTAAAAGCACCTTCAGGCCCCCCACTTGCCTGCGAAGATTCAGCAACCCCCACATCACGAAGATCAGACTTCTGGGGAAGAGCAACCGGCTTCTTCCCCGCAACGGACTTACCTCGTCCCCTACTCTTGGTAGGGGAAGAAGGAACAGAAACACCATCAGACTTCCCTCCTGGCGATGTCAAGGGCGAAGAGATGCTCGCCTTCCTGGGGGATCGTTTAGTGGACTACTTCTTTTTCGTACTAAAACGAACCCACTGGATCTCACTCCAAGACACACACTCCGGGCACGTATCTGCCGGGGAGCACACTTTACCCCTACAGGAAGAGCAAAGGGAATGCGGGTCAACCTCCGGCTTGGATAAAAACGCTCCACACGACTTCCCGGCTCTAGGCCCAGGACAACGGTGGGCCTGTTCCATAATTCACAACACAATACCGCAAGACACAGGAACGCAGGGAAAGGATAAGGAATACACTTGGGAAAGCTCAAGGGAATCAAGCAAACACACGAGAACACAAGGGAAAGCACAGGGATACCACTCGGAAACCACGTGGGACACACGAGTCGGGGACACAAAGGGTCGCACAGAGAATGGAGAGTGGCGGGATGGTATCACGACACGACCAGAGAACTTACTAAGGAGCGAGACCCAAGCTAACAAGTGACCTGGCTCGGGACTAGCCTCAGGGCACGTATCCTTACGACTGGGGTAGTCCTCACAGAAAACGGGAAGTAGGGTAAACTACACAAAACTCTGGTCGGTTGAGAGAAGATTCCAGGTACCTCCTAAGAAATTAGTTCGAGGTAAGTCTCTGTGTTGAAACAACCACAATTTCATTGGCTACACTCGAACAGGTGGATATCCATAGCAATGAGTGCACACGCACAGGTGACTTCTCCAAGTCTGAAGAATTCGCTCTAAGATGACGGCCCATTCGCAAACAGGTGAGTACTCACTGATAGGAGTGACCACAAACTAGAGATTTCTCACCATGAGCACACGAACATAAGGAGGCTCATAAACATGCCAAGTGTGTGAGCAGGTTTATGCGCAACTGATGAGTGTGTGCACTTGTGCACAGGTAAGTGTGCTCTAGCTGTTACGTGACTCTTCCTCTGAGGATATAGTATTATGCCTCTTGACAGCAGGAGGATTCCTTGGAGGAGCAGCAACATCCTTTTGTTGAAGGGAATCTCTCCTTTTCGTCTTAGAAAGACTATCGACTATCAAAATTGGGCGACTCTCTAGCAGATGAAAACGTAACTGGAAAAGGGCTGATAGGTAAAGGAGGGCACAAGTGCTTCTTTACCTATGGTGACTTCACAAAAGATGATGGCACCTCTGAGAGTGAGGATAGTTAATCTAGTGGGCCTTCAGGGAAAAACAGAACGGAGGCAGTCACATCAAAGGTTTAGTCCATTGGTGAGTCAGACAAAACAGGGCTAGAATGAGGAGGGGGGGGACCACAGGCACTTCCTTCCCTGAAGCAACTTCACAAATGATGATGGTAACGAGGATAGTTAATCTACTTTGTCTTCAAGGGAAAACAGGATAGAGGGGTTCACACCAAGGGCTTAGTCCACTGGTGAGTCAGACAAAACAGGGCCAATCGGAGAAGACTTGCTTTAGAGGAAGCTAAGGCTAGTAACAATCTCTTAGACAAATTACTCTCCAACCTTAAGAAAGGGCAAGAGCATTCTTGGGGTGCTGTCACTGCCTGTGTCATTACATAAAACCATAACACTGGGTTGACCCCGAGGAGAAAGGATACCTGCTCTTCTAAGGGAAGCCAATTATGCTGTCTAGTTCTGGGCTTGCCCAAGAGTTAATTCAATGCTGTCCTCCTCCTTTACATTCCCCTGGAAGAGGGCAATGGAGAAGGATCAGAAGCTTTTGCTCCAGGAAGGGAAAGGGGAGAACAAGTGGATTTCTTTGCCATCAAGAGATTCTTACCCTTCATTCCGAACTCATGCCATTTGGAGGACGGTCACTCAATACATACCTCACAGGGGGATGACTGTGAGTAGTCATGCCCCTTGTAAGAAGGACATAAAGAAAGGGGATCCATATTGTCTGGCTCATAGATCCAGGGAAAGAATGCATGCCTACTTGTGGTTTATCCAATATGAGGAGCACGAACAATCTGTAAAAAGGAAAAATTTAATAGGCCAAGTTTGGGACACTGAAAGTACATCCGTGCTATTTGGGGGCTAAAGTCAAAGTGGCTTCTCAGTGAGCTGGCATGGGGGCGGGGCTTCCCCTCCTACCTACCAATAACTATTGACACCTCGTTATAAATTTTAACAGCAAAATTTCAAGCTTCGATGAAATCCTACTACTATTGAAGGACGAGAGATTTTATCCATGTAAGAACAAACTGCAATTGGGATATTTACTACTTAATTTATAAAGAAAAAAAGAAAAAAAATACACAATACGGTACTTACCTTGTGCGGACACGCAATAGTTCTCGCTATATCGTCAGCACTGGACTTCTTTGGCTTTATTTTTGCAAATTCTGCAAGTTGTTTTGGGTCAGATAGGTCAACCCCAGGTATACCGGCAAATTTTTTATTGGACCCAGCCATATATTCGGTGTAATCCGGATCAGGTTCTGGATTACTGAGGTCATCTGCAATTTGAAAGAATTTTTAGATTACATGTACTGTACAATACATTCTTGTTTGGTATTTACAAAGAATAATGAAATAAACCAGTACATATAGTACAGTATCTACTGCAAGATGTATTTACCGTTACATTTATTAGATTTATCAGTGGTCTGGCCTACCAATTACTTTTATTAAAACGATGAGTTTTATCAGCTCAATGAGTCAATCTCAACTCTTACAGAGGTGGTCCAAATAAATTTTAGGGAGGGGAAAATACTACAGATATTAAATCTATTTATTGAAGATAGAAACAATTATAAACAAATTCAAATCTTATCTATAAAACCTAAGCTTCTTAAAAATTTGAGTGATTAGGTGTTTCCCTCATCGTTGCCAAATTACTGGGCTGGAAGTGACCATGTTTACTTCCTTTTAATCCTTACCCTCGGGAGTAATAAAAATATGTTTAAAGTCAATATCTTACCATTTAAGGAGCTTGGGCCTAATTGCCAACGCAGCCATGATAATCTCCATTAGTTCACCTAAACATGCAAAAGAATATAACCTTAACTTGTACCAAAATAATTTGACTTGCAATTATTCCACAAGATAGAAAGCACAGAAGTATTGTACATACATGGATCGAGAATCACCACTTATCCAGAGCTTTGTTTCCCAAGGTATCTAAAGCCTCTCTTGGACATTACATGCAACTGCTTGACATGCATAGATTTGTCCATTTTCTCCACATACAAAATATAGTTTGTAATTTTCTCTGGTTTTGCACTTTAAAAACAGAATTTAATCTTTATATGCTCTTTGTAGTTTATAATGCTCTACATAATTATATAATCAAGTATTAAATCTTTAAAGTAATGCATACTCATTTTCCTAAATCTGAATTAATATAAGGTGGCATTGCAAGTTAAATTTGATTCTTTTTGGTTCCCAAATATTTTACACAGTATACGGTACATATATATTTTATATTTACAGTACATACACACAATTCCTCTTCAGTAGAAGAACCCAAATTCTTAAGTGAATCAACAAAATTACCAACAGAATACTTTGTGTCAAACTCAAACTTCTGTGAACATCTAATACCTCTAAGAAGGGAACCTTATTGGCTTATCCTCAAAAGCAGATTAAGCATCTAACCATTGTAATGCTCCTTTTAAGAAATGATATTTTAATTATAAAATAAATTTTTGAATATACTTACCCGGTGAATATATAGCTGCAACTCTGTTGCTCGACAGACAAAAAACTGTACAAAAAAAACTCGCCAGCGATCGCTATACAGGTTGCGGGTGTGCCCATCAGCGCCAACTGTCGGCCAGATACCAAACTCCATGTAAACAAAGACTCAATTTTCTCCTCATCCCACTGCGTCTCTATTGGGGAGGAAGGGAGGGTCGTTTAATTTATATTCACCAGGTAAGTATATTCAAAAATTTATTTTATAATTAAAATATCATTTTTAAATATTTAACTTAGCCGGTGAATATATAGCTGATTCACACCCAGGGTGGTGGGTAGACCCCAGTTAAATATGTTTACATCTTATGAGCTAAGAGTTTTTATTTCATTTTAGAAGTTATCAAAATAACAGAAACAAAATAAATAGGTACCTGGTAAGGAAGTCGACTTAGACGATTACTCTGCCTTATAAGTACGTCTTCCTTACGGAGCCTCGCGATCCTCTTAGGATGCTGACAGACCCCTAGGAGCTGAAGTATCAAGGGCTGCAACCCATACAACAGGACCTCATCAAACCCCTAATCTGGGCGCTCTCAAGAAATGACTTTGACCAACCCCCAAATCAACCAGGATGCGAAAGGCTTCTTAGCCTTCCAGACAACCCATAAAAAACAGCATTTCAAGAGACAGATTAAAAGGATATGGAATTAGGGAATTGTAGTGGTTGAGCCCTCACCCACTACTGCACTCGCTGCTACGAATGGTCCCAGTGTGTAGCAGTTCTCGTAAAAAGACTGGACATCTTTCAAGTAAAATGACGCGAACACTGACTTGCTTCTCCAATAGGTTGCGTCCATTATACTTTGCAGAGATATATCTTGCTTAAAGGCCACGGAAGTTGCTACAGCTCTAACTTCGTGCGTCTTCACCTTAAGGAAAGTTCGGTCTTCCTCACTCAGATGTGAATGAGATTCTCGTATGAACAATCTGATAAAGTCTGACCAAGCATTCTTTGATATGGGCAAGGATGGTTTCTTAACTGAACACCATAAAGCTTCAGATTGGCCTCGTAAAGGTTTAGTACGCTTTAAATAGAACTTAAGAGCTCTAACAGGGCATAAGACTCTTTCTAGTTCATTGCCTACGATCTCCGATAAGCTGGGAATATCGAAAGATTTAGGCCAAGGCCGAGAAGGCAGCTCATTTTTGGCTAGAAAACCAAGTTGCAGCGAACAAGTGGCTTTTTCCGACGAAAATCCGATGTTCTTGCTGAAGGCATGAATCTCACTGACTCTTTTAGCCGAGGCTAAGCATACCAGGAAAAGAGTCTTAAGAGTGAGATCTTTCAGGGAGGCTGATTGTAACGGCTCCAACCTGTCTGACATGAGGAATCTTAGTACCACGTCTAAATTCCATCCAGGGGTAGCCAAACGACGCTCCTTGGTGGTCTCAAAAGACTTAAGGAGGTCTTGCAGATCTTTATGTTGGAAAGATCTAAGCCGCTATGCCGGAAGACCGATGCCAACATGCTTCTGTAGCCCTTGATAGTGGGAGCTGAAAGGGATCGTCCTTTTCTCAGGTATAAGAGAAAATCAGCTATTTGAGCTACAGAGGTACTGGTCGAGGATACAGAAACTGACTTGCACCAGTCTCGGAAGACTTCCCACTTCGATTGGTAGACTCTAATGGTAGACGCTCTCCTTGCTCTAGCAATCGCACTGGCTGCCTCCTTCGAAAAGCCTCTAGCTCCTGAGTCTTTCGATAGTCTGAAGGCAGTCAGACGAAGAGCGTGGAGGCTTTGGAGTACCTTCTTTACGTGTGGCTGACGTAGAAGGTCTACCCTTAGAGAAAGACTTCTGGGAACGTCTACTAACCATCGAAGTATCTCGGTGAACCATTCTCTCGCGGGCCAGAGGGGAGCAACTAACGTCAACCTTGTCCCTTCGTGAGAGGCGAACTTCTGCAGTACCTTGTTGACAATCTTGAACGGTGGGAATGCGTAGAGATCCAGATGTGACCAATCTAAGAGGAAAGCATCTATATGTATTGCTGCTGGGTCCGAGACTGGAGAGCAATAGATTGGAAGCCTCTTGGTCAGCGAGGTTGCAAAGAGATCTATGGATGGTTTACCCCAAGTGGCCCAAAGTCTCTTGCACACATCCTTGTGGAGGGTCCATTCGGTTGGAATTACTTGCCCTTTCCGACTGAGACAATCTGCTATGACGTTCAAGTCGCCTTGGATGAACCTCGTTACTAGGGAGATGTCTTGACCTTTTGACCAGATGAGCAGGTCCCTTGCAATCTCGTACAACGTCAGTGAGTGGGTACCTCCTTGTTTGGAGATGTACGCCAAGGCCGTCGTGTTGTCCGAGTTTACTTCCACCACTTTGCCTCGAAGGAGATACTCAAAGCTTTTCAAGGCCAGATGAACTGCCAACAGCTCCTTGCAGTTGATATGCATGCTCCTCTGACTCGAGTTCCACAGACCTGAGCATTCCCGACCGTCCAGTGTCGCGCCCCAGCCCAAGTCCGATGCATCCGAGAAGAGAACGTGGTGGGGAGTCTGAACAGCCAGGGAAAGACCCTCTCTTAGGTTGGTATTGTCCTTCCACCAAGTCAGACAAGACTTTATCTTTCCGGAAATCGGGATCGAGACCGCTTCTAGCGTCTTGTCCTTTTTCCAGTGAAAAGCCAGATGGTATTGAAGAGGACGGAGGTGTTGTCTTCCTAGTGATACAAACTGTTCCAGGGATGACAGCGTCCCCACCAGACTCATCCACAGCCTGACTGAGCAGCGTTCCTTCTTCAGCATCTTCTGGATGGATAGCAGGGCTTGATCTATTCTGGGGGCTGATCGTCTTGTTGTTCAGCAACGTCCTCATCAGATAGTTCCTCATCCGAAAACTGATGAGGAAACGGCAACGGAGTGGGCAACGTCTGGCTCGCTGAGTCTGGTCGCACTGGTGCATGCGTGACGGAGCCGGACGCAACGTCATGGAACTGCTGCACAGTCTGTGAACTGTCAACAACCATGGGTGCACTAGGAAGCACAGCGTCAACCCGAGACTGTCTAGACCGTCTGGGTTGTGCAGTCAACACCATACCGGGTTGCTGAGGTTGACGCACCGCGTCAAAACAAGTCACCTCTGATGGTTGTTGAACGTCCTGAACGTCAACAACCACTTCCGAGCGTCGCTTAACGTCAACGTGCGGCTGGCAACCCACACTGGGTCGCATCGGTGGAGGAACCCCCTCAACTGGTGGACGCGAGAAGGTTACCTCAGCGTCAACAGGACGCAAAACCGACCGGTTGGAAGGTTGTTGGCCAGAAGGTTCGGCAAAAACCTTCTCCGCATTAAAGTCCTCTATCAAGGACGCAAGCTTGGACTGCATGTCTTGCAGCAAAGCCCATTTAGGGTCTACGGGAGCAGGTGCGGCCACAGACGGGGTTAGCGACTGAGGCGGTACCGCTTTCCATCCCTGAAAGCCTTGTTTATGCATGACACAATTGTACAGCAAAACTTCAAAGGCTCGAAAACAGCTGTGAAGTTGACCTGTAAAAAACTTGGAGCGTCTCCTGGCCAGGCGCCAGGGAGAGTCTACGAGATTTTAGAAGTCTATCTGGGCAGAGGCAGGAACTCCCAAGCCGAGAACTTCTCTCGTGTCATATCAGACTCTCGCTCTATAAGCCAGTTTAAAAGAAGGGAAAGCAAAGGCTGTATCCCCCAAACTCCTCCTGGTGATAAACCAGTCGCCTAGCAAACGTAAAGCTCTCTAGGAGAGCGAGAGAGCACTAGCTTATAAACAACGGCTTCGAAGTAGCTAGGCCTAGTGTAAGCTCTGACGTTTAGGCGAACGAGGAGCAGCAGTTACAAAAAGATCCGGACAAAGATCCTTAAAAATCAGCATGATTTAATTAAAGTCCATAGAGGGCTAAGCAGCTTTAGGCTCCTCTCCGTCTGACAGAGTCCTCAAGGGAATATCAGTAGGAGGGGGAACAGCAACTTCCTCATCTAAAGGAACCTTGTCCAATAAAAGCTGAGTCTCAAGCAAGGGAGAGACCTACCGTGGTGGCAGAGTCCACACGCACTGGTGCATTAGTAGCGGACCAGGACGCAACGTCATGTAACTGCTTGACAGTCTGTGAACTGTCAACAAATGAACTGTCAACAACAACAGGTGCGTGAGGACGCACAGCGTCCACTCGAGACTGCTTTGACTGCCTAGACTGAGCAGTCAAAACAACTCTAGAATGCGGAGGTTGACGCACAGCGTCAAAACAAGTCAACTCCGATTGTTAGCGAACGTCCTGAACGTCAACAGGAGCATCAGCAAGTGGCCTAACGTCCAAATGTGGCTGAAAATCCACACGAGACCGCATCGAGTGTGGTTCTAAACAACCTGACTGACGTGACTTAGCTACGCCAACGTCAACAGGATGCACAAAGGAACGTTAGGTTGGCTGAAAGCCAGGATATCGATGAGATAAACGGCTAGACTCAACGGACTAATCGGCAGAATAGTCTTCCATAAGGGAGGCAAGCATATTCTGCATGTCTTGCCGTACAACCCATTAAGGATCAACGGAAATGGTTGCGGTAAGAGACGAGGGTAACGTCTGTGACCGCAACACTTTGCCAACAAAAAAGACTCTCAGAGTCTGTGTTACGCTTTTGTTAGGCAGCGAACAGTTTTCCGATGACTGCATAGGGTCAGAGCTGTCCTAATGGCTGCAACCAGGACGCTGGACCTGTCCTGAAAGGACTGACTTTCGCTTAAGGGCCTCGAAACCTTGTTACAGGTTTCTTATGCGAAAAGCCTTCGGATGACGAGGAGAAAAACGTCTCTCTCGCCTTATGGTAGGGGAGATCTTGGTAAGATACACCCGATACCATAGAGGGAAACGTCTGTTCGCTGATCAAGGCCTCTCGAACCCATAAGTCGTACGACATTACTTCTCCCCTGGGCTTGGGAGCTTGCAAGAGGTCCCGGACTAGGTGAACGACAGGCACGAACAGACGAACCCTCGGACGCAACACTGTAACACTTTGCACAATATCACTTTATCACTACGATTTTCTGTTTTGCACTTATTTCACTGAAATCGAAACTTTTACTGATTTCTACCTGAAGCACGCAATTCTACCCTCATCAAAAGGTAGTAAATGCGAAATCAGTCGTATAATGCTAGCACATTAATACCAGCAAAAAAACAGTAAACATCTTTTATGATAAAAAAAAATCAGTGGTTGGGGAAGAGAATAAACACTAGTTCATTCAAAACTACGTTTTCAATCTCTCACCGTACATTGCCTGGGGACGAGAATAAAACTAAAAACGTTTTATCCTTTCTCCCCGTACAGAGACTAGGGACGTGAGTAACTCGAGAACAACGTTACCCGCTTGAACGGAACGTTTTCTCTCCTCTCTCTCCCTCCGTCTCTATCTCTCTCTCTTTCTCTCTTGATTTCGCACCTAAGAGAAGAGCCCAATTAAGTTTCGTCAAAAAAACATGTTATTTGACCAAAGGAAAAAACTGAAAGGTTTTTCAATTAAAAAGTTCCTTTAAAATAGAATTTAAAACATTTAAGCTTTGAAAGAAGAAAGAACAAAACGTCAGAATCGATTTACTCTTTCTGCAAAGTGAAACCGTGATACAGTACACTCTCTCTCTATCGTAACGATAGAGCGCAAACTGCGTAGCATAAATAAACTAAACGTTAGTTCATCTTTGAAAACAGTACGAAGACTATTCAAAGAAATTCTTTCATAAAATATTTCATTTAAAAAGTTTTAAATCATTAGCTCTATAAAAGCTATTTACAATTGAAAGGGCTCAACGTTGATTAACTTCGGTTTCCAAGTTAGGACCGCCTACTCTCAGGAAAGGTCGCATATAAACAAAACATTAAATTTTTTTTTTTTTTTTTTTATGTTTATTATAAATGGAAAGTTAATCGAAGAGGCCTAATAAAGGCGGTGAGATATAAAATATATAGATAAGATAATTACTAAAAGCCTAAACACACTTCCGTCTAAGGGAAGGGTCGGCCATTTAAAAGTCAAAGAAAGTCCATACTCTCTTTGTCACCAAAAATTAAATCTATCCAAAATGAGTTCAAGATTTAAGATGAAGATAAAACACCTGCACTGCGAAAGCTCAAACCAGAATATAGTACTTCACCAAAGATGATGGGAAAAACTCCAGGTTTCAACAGCGAGTAAAGTACGTCTTGTCGACACGTCGACAGAGAGAAAATTGAGTCTTTGTTTACATGGAGTTTGGTATCTGGCCGACAGTTGGCGCTGATGGGCTCACCCGCAACCTGTATAGCGATCGCTGGCGAGTTTTTTTTGTACAGTTTTTTGTCTGTCGAGCAACAGAGTTGCAGCTATATATTCACCGGCTAAGTTAAATATTTAAAAAGAGATGATAACCTCAAGAAAAAAACTATTGCATCATCGTAATAATGAGGGTATCCTTCATTTTCAAAAATGTTATACATTAATCTTATTCATTTATTTTTGTCTATATTATTTCCCTTAGCCAACTGATTCTCCTTCTGGTGCATTTGACCTCCTGACCTTTTCCATGAGAGTTATTAACTTAAGATCTAAAGACAGAGTGTATGTGCGAGATGGCCAGGCGTTCCATTAGCCCAAGGGCTTAAATCTTGGTTTCTACGATGGGAAGTTAATTCCTACTGTCAAAAAAGTGCTGGTAGCAATGAGAAAAAATATTGGCTTTAGTGAAAGCAGACTCTCTTCAAAGGTGATTAGAAAAAGTGTTTTTCGCTATGCAAAAGTAACCAGTCGACAATTCTTAATGGAGAAAGAAGGTTTTGTCTTTGCAGATAATACTTAGAACAAGAGATACAAAAAATAAAGAACTTCCAACTATATAGGGTACTTAGTCAAAACCTGGGTAAACCTAAACTAGTGTCGATAAATGCTGAACAGATGCAAGCTCCTCAAAAGCAACAGGCCTTAAACAGCCCAAAGGGCTAGGTATTAAGTTGGCCAGGCCACCATCCGCCCGCTAAGATACTACCGCTAGAGTGTTATGGGGTCCTTTGACTGGCCACACAGATTACATGGAATCCTTCTCTGGTTACGGTTCTTTGCCTTTGCCTACACATACACCGAATAGTCAGCCTTTTCTTTAAAGATTCTCCTCTGTCCTCATACACCTGACAACACTGAGATTACCAAACAATTCATCTTCTCTCAAGGGGTTAACTACTGCACTGTAATTGTTCAGTGGCTACTTGACTCTTGGTAAGGGTAGAAGAGACTCTTTAGCTATGGTAAGCAGCTCTTCTAGGAGAAGGACACTCCAAAATCAAACCATTGTTCTCTAGTCTTGGGTAGTGTCATGGTCTTCCACTGTCTTGGGTTAGAGTTCTCTTGCTTAAGAGTACACTCGGGCACACTATTCTATCTTATTTCTCTTCCTCTTGTTATGTTAATGTCTTTATAGTTCATTTAATCAATATTTATTCTAATGTTCTTGCTCTTCTTAGAATATTTTATTTTCCCTTTTTTCCTTTCCTCACTGGGTTATTTTCCCGGTTGGGGTCCCTGGGCTTATAGCCCCCTTTCTCTTATAAGTATCAGTCCAAAAAATGTCTATGCAATATTTGTCATCACAGACAAGAATACCCTAATATATATATAAAAAAAAAATTATGTGATGTGTTAAAGCAGTTGTGTAAAGGTTATATTAGAAGAAAAATTTATAAATCTTGTATAAAAAAAACTACTATAGCCATCCAAACCAAGAACTTTCATTAAAGAAACATCATAGATGTATGCAGTTTCTGAAAAATCTGCTGTCATGGGGGCTATATTAAATGCCATCCTCTAACCAGAACCAATATATAGTGCTGGTGCTGGTGTTGCCTGATGGCAACTTATCAAACCGATATCAAAGACTACACTATATATGCAATACGACTCAGGGGAATAGGACTACAACTGCAGGTTTAAGGTTTTATTAACCCTTTTACCCCAAAAAGGACGTACTAGTACGTTTCATAAAACTCATTCCTTTACCCCCATGGACGTACCGGTACGTCCTTGCAAAAAAAAATGCTATAAAAATTTTTTTTTTCATATTTTTTATAATTTTTTTTAAAAAATTCAGGCATTTTCCAAGAGAATGAGACCAACCTGACCTCTCTATGACAAAAATTAAGGCTGTTAGAGCAATTTGAAAAAATATACTGCAAAATGTGCTGGGAAAAAAATAACCCCTTGGGGGTTAAGGGTTGGAAATGTCCAAAGAGCCTGGGGGTAAAAGGGTTAAACAATGGATAAAATTTCCAAAAATATACTAATTCTCTGACTTATGACATATTTAGATGTACTGACATTCACGATCAGTAATTCAATTTGTTTTGGGCAAGCCAAAAAGATATATTTGAGATGTCAAATAATTATGGTATGTATGCTCCTTCTGCAGATTAATGACACAGATCATTCAATTCAAAGCTCAACTTTTTATTTATACTCTAAATGAAAATATAAATAATTTTTAGATCCCTTAAAACTACAGAGAACAAAGAGCTTTTCACTTTCTGCAATCATGAAAAAGACAAATTTATCCTTTATATATCTGGACTACATGTCAACTGATTTACTGTAGACACACACACACACACATAGATATATATATATATATATATATATATATATATATATATATATATATATATATATATATATATATACCTAAAAAGTTTTTTACAGCCCTAATCTTTACAACCAATTTTAAATTAGAAATAAGAATAGTTATACTGTCCTATTTGCAAGAATCTACCAGCCATTAGCTACCAGTCATCGGAGCTTACATAGTCTAGCTAAACTAAACAAACAGCAAATTAGGACACCCCTACCCACCACACAATAGGCTACACCAAGGTCGTCTAACAGTACATTATGTGAATAAAAAACAAAGTGACGTTCCATCTTTAATCATGAATCCAGTCATAAACGTTTCTCATATGCTGTATATCAATACTAGGACGGCAATGGTGTCAGATAACTAAAATACAAATGGTTTGTAAGCTAATAATTGCGAGTGAGCCTTAATATGTAGGTGACACATCGCCAGCCAAGGAAATGGGAGTACATCATCGGGATCACCCAACAGAGCATTTCTATCATAAAGCTTACAGGGCCAACATACACAATTGGCAGTAAAATCCCAATAGGATGTAAATAAGGCAGAATTATCAGATATTGAGGGAAAATGGGGCGAAAACCAGAGGAGCGTACGTTTGCTCCTTTCCTACAATGGCGGTGATCCGCCATTGTGGCTTTTCCGCCATATTCCTTCTGAGTTTTAACATGGCTGCGCCCTGTATTATGGCCGACCAACGAAAACAAAAACAAACCCCCCCTCCCCCAATAAACACAATGACATATCAGTCAAAATTAACAGTAGAATTGTCATAACCTCCAACAAAGAGGCTAACACGGAGTGATTATCGATCAACGGGACAAGACTCCAAATGTATTTTTGAGGTGAGAATTCGTTTGACAAGATGTGGGCCGATGGGAGTACTTGGGTATGCAATTCTTAGCAAATTTTAGCTGGGATTGCCAGACCCGAGGGCAAAACTTACCTTCGTCTACACCAGAAGACCACATGGTTACAGAAAATTCCCCTTCGAGGGTTTTTATCTGGACTTGCTTCTGTTCCCATTTCTGTCCACCTGAAGCGATCGTGGCGAAATCGTCGATCTCTTTCATTCGTCTTTTCTGACCTTTCTTGTGTGATTTTTTCGACGGCCCTGGCGAACTCTCAACCATCACATCATTTGCTACGGGCACGGGTATTTCGTAGGGGATTTCCTGTTCCCCAACGACTTCTTCTTGGGTCTGAAATATAATTTCTTCCCGACCAGGTTCAGGCAACTGTTGAAGAGCGATTATTGGCTGTCCATCGTATTGTTCCATACTTTCCACTGGCATGTCAACAGGAATTGCCTCTATTTCCACTTCCTGTATTTCGGGTTGGACTTCAACCTCGGTTACAAAATCCGAGGAAGCCATAATGTAAAATTATATGCTAGCACTAAGCAAGACACCCACAACACTACGCTGCCATTCTTTGGACTGATGACACAAACTTTCCACCTCACGCAATGCGATATCTCACTCGCACAAACAGTTTATAAATATTAATGGTTATTATTATTTTGACTATATATGATGTATCTCCTGGTATTATTTTAATGTTCTATGTATCAAAGTTTTTTGCAAGTGTGTAATAATGGTTATGTTATTGAATAAGACACACGTTGGCGGGTTACGCGCATTTTGAATTGCACAGGGTGTAAATTTCATCGCTTCTCCACCACTCCAACCTAAGATACAGATGCCATACATTTATAGCAAATTATTATTTGACATATACATGAGATTAGTCAGTGATATAATTACAAAGATACTTAATCGCTTGCATTATTACAATAACGAGTCAACATCGTAGTATGGAAATTTGAGAACTGTAAAACGTATATCCGTAATGTAATACAAGGAACATGAACACTAACTGAAATCTATTTTGATCTGCATAACATTTACAGGAGTATTACGTCGATGACCGCCAGTTTTAAATAAAAATTCATTGTTTTATTTGTTCACTAACAAATCTTATCAACCCTGAGTTAAAAATGTTTTGACAGACTCTATTCGGCTATGAATGAAATTCAATAGCGATTCGCTTCACATCTAAGCATAGTTTTAATTATCTACAATGACTCACAAGTGGAAAAGGAATTTTAATATAAAAATGTATCCTTTTTTATGGTATAGTTACTTAAAGAAAAACAGATCATCAATGAGAAAATTGTTTAGTGCCGATTCCCCGTCATCCTCCTCTTTATTTGACAGCTGTCATTGTATTTAATCTCTCTTAATACCTTGTTACTCATAAGACGGTGTTAAATGGGTGCCTTATTTTTTTAAGATTATGTGGAAATTGCGGATGATTATTTTTTTTTAATTTCTGAAGCGAATTGGTTTGTACTTTGATGATTGTCGTTATTTAGTATATATATATATATATATATATATATATATATATATATATATATATATATATATATATATATATATATATATATATATATATATATATTGGTTGTCAGTATTTCCATCTGCCTTTTTAAGATTCGTCGTCAAATGTGATTCATACTTAACTCGCTGTGGAAAAAAAGCTTGAATTGGGACATCTGTGTTAGTCTAAATTATTATGCTAAATGAAAAAAAATATCTCGCAATAAGGTCGCTTTTCATGTTTAATTTGGACATGCCTTTATCCTTTATCGTTCCAAAGTAATTTTTTTTCTGGTTTTATCAGGAAATAAATCCATTTTCATCTATTTATTTACCTATTGAATAACTTTCTTGTGTGTCATATGGAAAGTTATCAAGCAAGATGCTTGCTATCGAAATCAGAGACCCGTTCACCCCCCCCCCCCCGCCCCCAATGCTCTTACAAGGTTTTAATGTCACATGAATGGCAGAGGCGTGAGGACGTGACAATGCCCTAGAGACTGATCATATATACATAAGATTAGCCACAAAGCCTCCTTTCAACCTAAGCTAGGACCTGGGAGGGCTAGGTAATGGCTGCTGATGACTCAGCAGGTAGACCTATAGGCTCCTTAAACCCCAATCTCATTAGCTCACACGGATGGTAAGGTTGCAGACACTACAAGAAATTACCGAGCTTGAGTGGATCTCGAACACCAGTCTAGCAGCAATCCAGGCAAAGACATTTCTTTTTGTAGGTCTGTAAAGATAATTGGATTCTATAGATATTCCAAGGTTTCACATTGTTTGACTTTTGATTTATGGGTGGGCTACAAGATGACCATTTAGCAAATGCTTTTTTGTTGACCAGGCGGACATGAGTCTTTTTATAGTTTATATATGACATATTTGTTTTTGACGTTGTTAATAGTTTATATATGACATATCTCTTTTGACATTACTTTTTTTAGAATGGTTCATTGTTAATTTGTTCTCTTCAGTTATTTATTTCCTCATTCCTTTCCTCACTGGGCTATTTTTCCCTATAGGAGCCCCTGGCCTTATAGCATCTTGCTTTTCCAATGAGGGTTGTAGCTTGGATAGTAATAATAATAAGAAGAATAGTAAGATAATGGCGAGTGTTTCCAGGTCCCAAATGTTGGACTGTTGATTAATGAGACAGCTGCAAAATGGACTCCTAGAACGACCACACGGTTTTTCTGTTCCAAGTATGTTGGATTTCCATCATGGGAATCCTGGCATACAACCTCCTAATGCAGTGCCTGATTATATCAAGATCTCAGTATGTTGAACTTTTGATGGAGTCCTAGTTAGATGGTAACAAGAGTTTCAAGATCTTAATTTGTTGAAATTTTGATTAATGGGAAGGTTATTAGCTGGCCTACTAGTAAGGTAACAAGTTTTTAAAAGTTTAAGTATGAAAGATTTCTTTCTTATTATACGAAGGCTGCCAGATGACTTACTAGAAATGTAATGGTAGGAGTTACAAGATCCCTGTATGTTAGACTGATCAATGGGAAGGTTGACAGATGGCAAAATAATTATGATACAACTAAGAGTTTTCTAGTCTCAATATACTGAACTTTTGATTATTGGGAAGGTTGTTAGATGATCCCTTCCTAAAATTTTACGCCAAAAAGACCTCTTATCAGGGCGATGGTAAAAGTTTCCAGATCAAAGTACATTGAACCTTTCTTCACTGGGAAAGCTGGCAAATGACTTCCTCGTAAGATAATGAAAAAAAAAGTTTCCAGATCCCAATATGCTGAACTTTTGAGTAATGAGAAGGCTGCTATATAACACAATAGTAAGGTAATTTCAGGAGTTTCAAGATCCCAGTATGGTGGACTTTTTATTCAAGAGAAGGTTGGTAAATGACCACCTGGGAAGGTAACTTCGGGAGTTTCTAGGTCCCAATATGTTATACTTAAGATTACGGGAACCTGGTAGGTGACCTCCTATTAAGGTAAGAGCAAGAGTTTCCATGTCCAAGTAAGCTGAACATTTTATTCATGGGGAGGTTGGCACTGACAGGTGACATCCAAGCAAGGTAATGGCAAAAGCTACAATGTCCCAGTTTGGTTGAATTTTGATTAATTGGAAGGTGCTAGAAGGCCACTAATACGATAGATACGAATTTACAAGTAGTTTATACTATTGATTCACGCAAACGTGTGCAAATGACCCTATAGTAAAGTCGTAGCAAAAGATTCACCAATATATTCAATTTATGATTAATGGGATGCCTGCTAGATAACCTCCCAGCAAGATAAAGGTAAGTTATCCATGTCTCAGTATCTTGGAGTTCTTATTCCTGGGATGGTTGATGGTTGTCATTTGACCACCTAGTAAGGTAATAGAGTTTCAAGGACCTGCTGTTTTGAATTTTGAGGAAGATCACTTAAGGTGATCCAATGAGTTTTAAGGTCCCTGTATGTTCGACTTTTGATTAATGGTGACTCTGCTAGATGTCTTCTAGTAAGGTAAAAGCGAGTTTCCAAAACCCAATATATTGGAATTAGATTAATGGGAACGCTGCTATTAGGGCAATGGTAAGAGTTTCCAGGTCCAAGTACGTTGGACTTTTTATGCATGGAAAGGTTTGCACATGACCTCATAGTAATGTACTGAAAAGAGTTCAAGGTCATAATATATTGGACTTTTGATTAGGGATGGGTGGCAGATGATGTAGTAAGTTAACTGCAAGCAATTCCAGGTCCAAGAGGGTTGGGATTTTGATAAATAAGAAAGCTGCCAGATGAATTTCTAGTATTAACGACAAGTTCCCACGGTTCGACTAGGATTCATAGGAAGGTCATGGCAAGAGTTTCTAAGTTCAATTTAGTTGGATTATTCATTAATAGTAAGACTACTGATTAACCTCTTAGTAAAGTATTGGCAAAAGTTTCCAGGTCTAACTATGGTCACATAATTAATTAATGAAAAGGTGGACAGACCACCTCCTCCTAAGGTCAAGGCAAAAGTTGCCAGGTCCTAGTAAGTTGGTCTATGACGTAGCTAACATGTTCTGAAATGCGGGAAAAACATGGATAACTATTTCACCAACAACCCGTTCTTTTCATACAAGTCTCAAAAGCTACAAACCATCCATGCGTTGAATAATTCACAAGAATCGATCAGAGAAGGGCTTCATGTTAGTATCTAAATTAACTAAAAGCTGTATTTACTTTACAACACTGTAGTAGGTTCTGAAGAATATAAAATGTACTATCAGGCAGTTGTAAGTTTAAACGCTTAAAGGCCACTCCTGAATGGCAGATGCAAGGAACAGTGACATTGACCTAGCAAGCAGGACAATGTCCCTAGAGACTGGCCACATATACATATGATCAGACCTAAGCCCCTTCTTCAACAAAGTTAGGACCAGGGAGGCCAGGAAATGGCTGCTGATAACTCAGCAGATAGACCTATAAGTTCCCCCAAACATCCATCACTAGCTCACAAAGATGGTGAGGTTGCAGCGATCAAAGGAACTAACAAGTTTGAGTGGGACTCGAACCCCAGTCTGGCGATTACAAGTCAAGGATCTTTCCACCACAACAAATGTCTAGCAAATTTGCTTAAGTTAAGTTTTAGATAAAATTAAGATGATTTTTGCAGTAGCAGTATCATTTACTTACATTTATCATACAACATTCTTGCATCTTCAGTCGCATTTCAATTGAGAATCTTTATATGCAAATATTCAGAAATTATACGAAAGTTCCACATCGAAACGGCAAAGAAACCTATTACTATTGAAGAGTAAAGATGACTTTTTATCATAAACTGTTCATATGTGTGTGAGTGCGGTCGTGTGAGCTAGCTTGTCGCAGTATTCTTTTAACCCTGGCTTGTCGGAGCTCATGCAAAAGTTCCACGGGATAAAAAATGTATACATCCATACGACACTCAATGTAAATGTTATGATTGGATTGGATTTATGAGTTTGAACCATTAGGTCCAGCACTGGGGCCTGGGAGGCCATTTACACCTCTGTGCAACAGCAAAATAACCCTGCAGTTTAAAGATCGCTCATGAATGCAGAGACAAGGGGCAGTGGCAATGACCTACAGAATGACCATATAAGCATATAATCAACACCCATAACCCCTCTCCACCCAAGCAAGGATTAGGGAGGGACAGGCAATAGCTGTGGATGACTATGTAGGTAGACCTATAGGGTCATACAAACCCGGCCTCATCCTTTGCTTACAAGGATGGTAAGGTTGCAGATACTACAAGAAACTATCGAGCTTGAGCGAGTCTCAAACCAGTGTCCAGAAGATCGCCAAGCAGGGACGTTTCCTATAGACCCCACCACAACCATATGAAGTTAAAAACTGAAGTGCTTGGACAGAAAGATGAAAGAAAGGAAGCGAGGAGAGAAAGTATTATAGTAGACGGCTATAAAGGGGATGAAGCTAGGGACCGAAAGGACGCTAAAAAGACCTAAAAGAAAAGCCTACATTGCAATATGAAATGTCAGTGGAAATCAAATTTTGGGGAATGAAGAATGCCGCATTGAGGAACTTGAGCCATTATATGAAATTTCCGCTATGGTCCACATTCCCTCTAGTAAAGCCTGGAGGACCAGGGGACTAATGTCGTATCTTTGGTTCTGCATCTGTCACGATCGGGTGGATTACATAGTGGACCTTGATGAAGAAGATGAACGTAATCATTGGGTATCATCTAACGTCTTGACCTGCCAGGGTTATTGACACGCCGGAAAGCCAGACGTTGCCGTTTCGAATCTCCTCAGAGAAGAAATGTTACATGTGAGTTCTAGTATTCTGAAGACACTAATGTAATGGGAACAGCTTCATAACTGTAATATATATATTTTATATATATATATATATATATATATATATATATATATATATATATATATATATATATATATATATATACTTGATACATATATAAATATTTTTAATTTCCACAAAGAAGCTTCGAGACAAAATTGTTTCTTAGATTCCACAGCATAGGATACCAATGGTGGGTGGAGCACCGGGGACGAAGACCCTGGCTAGGATAGGATAATTTGGCTGTTAGATTAAAATATGAGAGATGTCTTCGTAGGTGTTCAAAAGTGCATTCCCTTGCGTTAATTTCCTTTTGTCTTTTAAAACATTGAAGATATCAACATGATGAATAATATGCAGTTTTATTTTCACTAGGGAATGACATTCGAATTATGTTCAGCAATGACACGATAGATCACAGTAGTTTTCCGAGGCAGGTCATTTCTCTTTGCGTGCAATAAACTACAATTTATGATTTATTTAAAATTGGGACATGACCAATCAAGAGAGAATTTTTTTTTTTGTCAGTTTATTACAAAAAGTATTTGAACATTAACAATTTTCTGCTTAACACTACGGAAGCAACAATGGGAAAACTGAAAAACGTACAAAATTAAAAGCTTCTAAACATACGTCTTAAAATTGATGGAGTTACCATGGAACGAGAGTGGCAGACGTTCAAGTACATACCCAATGTAATTTTGAAGGTAAAAAAATGATATAATGGTACTGTACTAAAATGTAATGATAATCACAGACCGTAAGCACTATATCAACCAAAACAGAAATGTTGCTTATTTGTAGAACTTTACTTTGTTCAGTTTTCCTTTCAATTGCATTGCAACTATTCTTGATATGAGCAGAGCTAGTCATTATGGCTTTCCAGCCAGTGAGACAAGGACTGTCAATAATACAGGCTGAAGGGAGGATGCTAAGCTCCCTCCGCTTCTCCCGTAGACTAGAGTGAAGTAGCCCTACTGCGAAACACGACCTAGTGGAAAACTAATTTGACTTCGTGCTTTGTACGTTAATAAAAGGTGTAACTTTTGCATTCATAAATATAAAAAAGCATTAACTTAACATAAATGATACAGGACAACAAATTAACATATATAAAACAAAACTGCTATAACAATGACGGGAACTTCAGGCACTACATTTCCTCCCAAGGAAACAAGAAAATGGACGAATAGAACGCAACTAGTGGCGATCCTCGTATTGCAAAACGGCAGGAATTGACTGAGGTTCGATGTACTGGACTTCCTCTGGGCTGGGAATGCGAGGTTGATGGGCGTCTACTAAGATGACGGGAATATTTTCCGAGGAGTACCCGTGTGCCTTGGGTGGGGGACCGTAGGAAGGTTCGGGTGCGTGGTAAGGCTCAGGTTCCTTGTATCCGTCGTGATGTTCCGGGTATTTTGGACTGTGGTTATATTCCCAGTAGTGCTCGCCATAGCCTTCGTGGGTGTCAGACCACTTGACCTGGAGAAGTGATACAATTTTTTGTTTATTATCAACTTGAAGAAATATTTTAACTTAATTGCCTACGACGTATGAACTTGTAAAATCTTGCCCAATTTTACTCTTAATATAAGCTGTTTGGAGGTAAATTAAATAAAACAAAAATATACTAAAACAATAATAGCAGTAAAATTACTAATGTTCTGCTTCATATATCATTATGACAAAATAAATTTAACGTACCTTCTTCAAAAACAAACAAAACTAACCACAGAAAAATATTAATACTCAATAATGACCCAGAGGTCCTTATGTCGAGTCTTACCCTAGTCCTGAATCTGTGATCCTTGGCTTGCTCGAAGCGGGAGATGTAGTGATGGGGGTTGCCTCGGTTCCAGCCGAACTCGTACTCCTTGTGTCCTGGAACGTTCACGTACTGGAAGTAGCCTTCAGGTTGCTTGTAGCTTCCTCCCCCACCTTGGGGATAGCCAAGGACACCCAGAGCAAGGCATCCTAGGAATACCAGCTGGAATCAAAGGGGAAATTGTTTGAGCGAGAGTCATCATAGAAGGGACAGATTGGTTCATTTTATATGAGCTGACGTCGCAACAATCGTGGTCAGAGGGCAATGAAAGTATTGTTATAATAACCGAGAGTATTACAGAATAGGTACTCATTCTATTCCAAAGACTAAGAATATTAAAAGACTCCATAATTATGATGTAGATTTGTTCTTATCTCTGGAAGCTGCATATGAGACATTCCAGGCTTGATATATTACGCGTATCTTATTCAAATGAAACTCCCTTCATAAGTTCAGTGAAAAATTATTTTTAATTCGTGCCATAGCCTTTGTACCAGGGTCTTCCACTATTTTGTCTAGAGTTGTCTTGCTTGAGAGTGCTCCCAGACAAACTATTCCATCTGTTTCCTTATTTTCTTTTCTACCTGAGCTATTTTCCCTATAGGAGCCATTGGGCCTATAGCATCCAGTTTTCCCAACTAGGGTTATAGCTGAGCTAATAATAATAATAATAATAATAATAATAATAATAATAATAATAATAATAATAATAATAATAATAATAATAATAATAATAATAATTGAAGAGAATGGAAGAATGGAAGGCAACGGTAAAGTCCTTCTTCATCCAATTTAGCGATTATCTAAATTCCCATTACCAGTTCCTTTGGTGTTCATGTTTTTCTTTAACACGTAATCAAATTCAACATAAGTCACATCAAACAAACCAAGGGCGTATAAATTGTGTGTCTTGGAAGGGCGTTTCCTTACATAAGGGATGAGTCCAGAAAAAATCAAGGGTGCATGAATTGTGAATGTAATTAAATTGGGTATGTAACTGTGTCCCTCGTGTTTTTATTTTCCCTGAAGACACCCTTATAAACGGCTTAATAATAACGAAATAAGAATACCAATAAATCAGAAAGCTCAAAAAAAAAAAAAAAAAAAAAAAAAAAAAAACAAAAAAAAAAAAAAAAAAAAAAAAACTTTAAATACATGATAAGTCAGAAAAGGCAGGAGACGAGTCGTGAGAGTCAGTGTTACTAGTTACAACAAAAATGCTCCAACAAACGGGATGATTAATTCCAATCGGAGGATAAGTGTTGATAGGGGTAATCCGTGACGTAGCAGACTACACAACATAATCGTTGGAAAGGACCGCGGTTAGCGAAAGTTCAGTATTACTGCGTTAGAGTGTGAGCCTCAAGCTATAGTGAAACTATGAAGTTCACTGTCAGCAGAAGAGGGAAAGTCTCACAACTACTGCCTCGTAATTTACTCCAAATAGGTTTTTTTTTTCCTCCAAAGACTAAGGACTAGATATTGCTTCGTCATTTACAATGATAAATAACAGTAAATTTCCAGTGGTGTTCTTCAAGTAATTTCGGTTACTGTAACATCTGAAAATGAAAGCGTATGGATTCCAGTAATTTATTTAATCGTGAACGAATTGGGAAAGTGTTGCTATGAGTTTTTTTTGTTTAAAGAACTAATTCCCAACTTATTTTACAGCAACCCCCCACCCCCCGGAGAATTTAGCTTTTGGGACGATAATCTGAAGCGTAAACTATGAAAGTAGATGAAATTTAATCTTATAATTCTATAAGGAAATGGTAAAATTCTATACATAAAACTAAAATATTTTCTCAATTTCAAATAACCCTTTTATCCATTTTCTTCTCAACAGCGTCTAATCAACAGTACCTATTTTATAGGCCTAATGAATAAATTATTATTATTATTATTATTATTATTATTAGATAAGGTAGAAGCCAATTTGGAAAAGAAGTAAAGTAGCTCAGCGAGGGAAGGAAATAAGGAAATAAACAAACACTACTTGAGAAACACTTAATAAAAAATATAGAATATCTTAAGATCAGTAACAATGTTATAATACACCTGTCATATGTAAACTATATAAAGATAGACAAATGTCAACCTGTCCAACATAAAAACATTAACTGCAAATTTATATTTATATATTTATAATCTATATTCAATATCCACATCAGCGCACTTAATGTCTATGTACTCTACATACCTTGAGCTCACCAACAACCTCACTCCCACCCAGCTTACATAAACTACGAGGCCAATTGGGGAAAATCATGTTGTGTGAAGACATGCTTTTTGACATCCTAAAGAACGAAAAATTTCCCGTGCGGAAAAATAAGCCTCTCGTGTGAAGCAAGCCTTAGAATTAATTACATACCTAGTACTAAGTATAGAATGTACAGTCTGGGAAGATCATAATGCAATGGTTGGTCAGAATTGTGAAAAATCTTATGTAACATGCATAAAGAACTAACTGAACGACGGTGCCAGAAATAAATATCAGGACCAAGAATAAAAACATTTAATAGACCGAAAGTTTCTATCTAACAAATTAAAATGACAGTCAACAACTAAAGATAGAGAGAAGAGCAATATTCAAAACAAGGTAGAATAAATTGAAAAAATCTTCAAGATAGATAGATCACTAAAAATCTTACTTTCTCAATAAATATTTTTTGCAATTGAAGAAATAGACCAAATTTATTTCTCAAAAGTAAATTTGCAATAAAGAATCACGCCTAAAATTTTAAGGAGCTGTCTCTCGTTACAGAAACGTTATCAATGAAGAGATCGGGATGTTGAGGAGCCACTGTCCTCGACCTACTTACAATCATACTTTGAGTTTTGTTAGGATTCAACTTCGTGTCCCATAATTTGCACCAAGCACATATTTTAGCTATATCTCTATTAATGGATTCAACAATCCCAGATCTACATTCAAGAGATGGAAAGGAGGCAGATAGAGTAGCATCATCTGCATGTTCACCGAGCTTGTTTTCTATGCCAAACCACATATCATGTGTATATAGTATGGAAAGTAATGGGTCAAGAACACTACCCAGAGGAACACCAGATATTACATTCCTACATTCACTATGGTGTCCATCAATAACAACTCTTTGCCTCTATTAAAAATTCAATAATGATGCTAAGAAAAAAACCCACCCACTCCCAACTGTTTGAGTTTGAAAACAAGGGCCTCATGATCAACACGGTCAAAGGCAGCACTAAAATCAAGGCCAATCATAAGAACTTGCTGACCACAATCAAGGGATTTCTGTACAACATTGGAAATTGTAAGAGCCTCACATGCTCCAAGAGTTTTGCAAAAGCCAAATTGCAGAATAGGGAAAAGATTATCATCTTCAGCATATCTCTTCTGACGTTTTGCCAAAAGATGTTAAAAACTTTAAGTAATATGAAAATTATGAAAATTGGCCGGTAATCAGCAGGGCTAGAGCTAAACACAACTACATTTACCTAAAGGCGTAATATTAACAATTCTCCAAGAGCAAAAATTTCATTATAATTCAATGAAATAACATCGTCAGTGTTTCAAAGTTCTCTCATTCGTTTTTCTCTTGGTTGCTCTCACATTTATCATTCCGCTAATTATTCAGTGCATATACATACATACATACATACATACATACATACATATATATATATATGTATATATATATATATATATATATATATATATATATATATATATATATATATATATATATATACATACATACATACATATATATATATATATATATATATATATATATATATATATATATATATATATATATATATATATATATATATATACATATGTGTATATATATAAATATATACATATATACACTATATATATATATATATATATATATATATATATATATATATATATATATATAGTAAATATATAACCATATATATATATATATATATATATTCTTTAAATAATTTTTTTTTGCAACTGTTGGGCCTTGTGACATTAGCCATATGACTCAATCCATAATAGAGAGAACGTTTTTGTAAAAAAATCTAGTCATAATTATTTGCCTGTGCATTACTTAAAAAAGATCCTTCCTGAACGCAAACTAATATGACTGTATTGTGTCATTTGATGAAAAAAACATCAAAAGTAATGAAAATATAACAAATATATAATTCAATAAGAATAATCCTTCAAGTAAATCTAAAACACTTCACTTGGCTGAAATAAGAATACTTTTATAATCCTAAGATTATTTTGAAAACTGCAATTGAAAAGCCATGTGCCACAAATAAAGCGAGACATTCTACAACATATTTTTTTTTTCAATTATTGAGAATGGAAAATTTTTAACTTTTAACAATTGGCCCCACCATAAAAAGCCACAATAACTCACCAAAAGAGACGCTTTCATAGTTGCTTCTGTCTGATCTCCAACTGAACACTGAAATTTCCAAACTTGCAGCAGCGTTTAAATGGCTGTGGATGAAGAGACTGCCAAAGACCGCTTTCTGGAACAATAGCAAATCCAGAATGAATTTTCCACGTTTTCAGTCATATTCCCAGCTCCTGTCAATTTCCCCTCTCATTGAAGGAGGTAAGTGACGAATAAAATAAACATTAAATAGCAAGATGTATTCCCTTGGGTGATTGAAATAAAGACAGAAGAATACTTCATAACTAAAGAATATACGTGAAAGTGAGCATATATCACGAAATCCTTCCTTTCAAAGTGTACATAAAAAATCATGTGATAAATTAGATATTCAATCTTCTTTATCACGCCACATTGGAAATCAATCTTCAATAATATACGCTTAAAATAACAAAGAATTCTGATTTCCATCTCTAAAACTTAATAAGGAAAAAAAAAAAGTTTCTCACCCCTCGGGACTCGTGAAAGTGAAGGTCCAACGGAAGCTTTCTCTTTGAGCAATATGGCCGGCAGGTGATAATGGCTGATCACCTGTAGTCTCTCTTCTCTCTCTCTCTCTCTCTTTCTCTCTTCAGCGCCAATTTATGAGTTCAGCTACCCATGACAGTAGCGTCAAATCACTCTATTTTAGTTAGCAGCTTTCTGGCGGGTTGTTAATCAGATGAAATATCGCGTGAAGAAGTTTCCAATTCCGAAGTGAAAGAGTGGAGTATTTTCAGCTCTTTTTCTACCGACACGAGGAATTTTTTTTTTTTATTCATTATTTTGAAATAGGCAAATAAAATCTTGCGGCAAACCAATGAAGCACCATACGAAAATATTCCCAAACGCTCAAACTGTCCCAAGTACTCCTGAAGAATATTTTCTTTATATCAACTATAATGCACCGTATAAATTCTACTGTAGTGTATACTATCGGATCAGTCAATAATGAACAGCTTCAGAGGCCATCACAATGCATATTACAATAAAAAAAAATTACCAAATACATTTATTTCTCTGCTCAGTATACGTTTACACCACCAACCACAAAACAAAACAAAATCCTCTTATTTCAATTCTTTGCAATAAAGTCCAAAGTCAGCCAAGATTCCCGTCTCGAGATGATAATGGTAATATGAATTCTTATGCAACGACCTAAAATTGCATTTAGCCTTAACATGAAATAAACCGTCAAATGGCTTGCATGTAAACCAAAATAATAGAGGTAGGATCGACAAAAAGACACGAGGTCATCCAAGAATTACAATGACAGAAATGTGCTGACAAAAACGACAAATGACTAATTATATCGACAGAATTTTCCATAGAATTTTCAATCCGACAGTAAATTATTCTAAATGCCGACCATTATTTCCCGCTTGGCCTTGGGGAAAAAATGGAACTTTGTGTATTTAATAATGATTTATCACCTAATTTGCATTTCTATATACAGAAATTCAGGCGCAGATTGGACAGTCCACGAGCCTCTGCCTTAATATATGGGATATTTTGAAAATGTAACCCATGAAATTGATAAATGGCATTATATGTTCTGGTGGAATTGGTGGACGCTATTAACTTTTATTTTTTTAATCCGATTTCAGCGAACGTTCGTCTGACAAGCAATCCACGACTAAGTGTCCTAAAGATTTATTCACCTGACAATAAAGATCAAGAATTCCATATAATTCATAATCCCCTTACTGTATATGCCCTGATTAAATCTTTGAAAAACCAGCTTAAAGAGCGAACCAGGAGAATTTTCGTCTACATAATGCGGGAGCCAAAAAAACAAAAACTATAAATAAAAAGGCCATACCTTGCCATGGGTTGCACTTGCAAGATTAGTGAACTTTTAGGGAAAGAAAATCCCTTTAACTAACCTATAAAATACAGTGGCATCTTCAGATGTCAATAAATACATGATAAAAGTCCGTTTCAATGGAAAGTGTTTTCATTAGAAAAGTCTAGCACCAACAACCCATAAAATACAGACACCAGAATTCTAGTAATTTAAATAAGGAAATATCAACCACGATTCCAAATGGGATACATTGCAAATATTCGAAGCTACTTTGATGTAGATAACGATCCACGTGAATCTGTCCAAAACGTTATGGAACCCAGATGGGATCGGCCACATTAGATTCGATCCTGCCTTAAAGAAAATACTTACTCCGAATCTTGTGGGACTACCTGTATGTAACCTATCGAGCTATACATAACGTAAATACATTTTTCCCTAAACTCATATATATATATATATATATATATATATATATATATATATATATATATATATATATATATATATATATATATATATATATATAAACATTTATTCATATATACATATATTTACACACACACACCAGCACACAAACATATATATATACACACACACACACACACACCAGCACACAAACATATATACACACACACACATATATATATATATATATATATATATATATATATATATATATATATATATATATATATACATATATATATTTATAAATATAAATTTCTCCATTATCATTATGCCACCATTACTATTCAAAAAGGAGTATTTACATTATACAAAATGTTTCGATCATCTATTCTCTCCCCTTATTTCATCTATATGGACGCTTTCCTCCTAATTTGTACACATTTCTCTCTCTCTCTCTCTCTCTCTCTCTCTCTCTCTCTCTCTCTCTCTCTCTCTCTCTCTCTCTCTCTCTCTCTCTCTCTCTCTCTCTATATATATATATATATATATATATATATATATATATATATATATATGTGCGTGTGTTTGCGTGTGTGTCTATATGTCAATGCTTTTGGGATAAATTCTTCGCTCTGATATAATTTTCATTCAAGGCAATTGCCTTAGTTGTGTCAACGTGTTTTCTGAAGGAATGTTCATATTTTTGATAATTTTTTTTAACTACATGCATGAGACTTTTGTTGAAGAAACGATTATTAAATTTCATTCATTTTACCTCCGCAAACGTAATTGGAAGGAGGTTATGTTTTACCCCCTGTTTGTGTTTGTTTACTTGTGTGTTTGTTGTGAACAGTTTCATGGCTACAATTTTAATCGTAGAGAAATGAAACTTGCAGGAATTAGGTTCTATCTAACAAGCTGAAAATTATCAAATTTAGGAAGGTCAAGATCAAAGGTCAAGGTCACAGTCAAGAAAAATGTCCAATTCACGTATTCAGCCATAGTTTGGACATCGTTGTCACAGAGACTTCAAACTTGCATTATATTCGAGTGTATGAAAAACCAGGCCCATGAATACATGTTGAGGTCAAATGTCAAGGTTAAGCAAAGGTCAAGAATTAAGCTGCCGCGGTGGAGGTTTGCGCTCTACTGAGTGCCCTTTAGTTTAATAATGATATACTTAAAGTTACAAAAAAAAAGGGTACATGAAAATAATTAAAAATTTCAGAGGTCTTCTGGAGATTATAAAGGGTAAATTGACTATGTGCTTATTAGATTCACATACATACACACACAGAAACCTATGCACAGACACGTACATGTGCATCATCAAAGAGACCAACCGTTGTGGAGGTCAGGTGGTCAAGACCGCTCTGCTCTTAGGGTCAAACAGAGGCCAGGGGCTCCCTCTAGGAGGTGACGTTCCTCCGGAAAATCGCATGATTTCAGACGTCGAAGGACATTATCATTTACTTTTTCTATGAATTAGTCTCCTATTGAATGTTCAATGTTGGCCCTTGGAGGGTGATGCTCACAGCTTCATCTATAAGCTTGCTGTAGTTTCTGTGTGTGTATGTATGTATGTATGTGAATATATTTCAGCACATGCTCAGTAAATTTCCACCTTATATTCTTTATATGATCTCTGAAATTTTGAATTATTTCCACTTTCCTTTTTCATTATTTTTCCTGTAACCTTTAATCTATTATTGTTAAATGGATTAATCATAATTTTAGCTGAACCCTCATTTATAAGTGGGATTATAAAACTTAAATGAATCAGTAATCACTTGCTAAGGGCATAGTTTTGTCGAAAAAATGTTGCATTCATAAAATAAATTAAATTGATTAGTCGATGCATCTTTTTATCAAAGCCTCGCGCTGATGAAACTACGTAAATATGAGCATTCCTACAGGAAACATGTTGACAAATATGAGATTGCCTTTAATGAAAATGAAATTTATACACGCACTCTCTCACTCTCTTACACACACACACACACACACACACACACACACACACACACATATATATATATATATATGTATATATATATATATTATATATATATATATATATAATATATATATATATATATATATATATATATATATATATATATATATATATATGTGTGTGTGTGTGTGTGTGTGTGTGTGTATGAGTGTATATCTTCATTAAATACTAAAGTACTTATGACAAATTATTTGAAGATTTTTATAAGTTTTCTGTATCTCTTCTTGTCTTCAAACCTAAATTTTGAAGGAAAATATAGAATTTATTAGTGTTGCCCCATTTATTCAACTTTGAAAGACAGCTGTTCCAGTCAATTAACCAATGGTTTTCATCAGCGCATTTACACAGTTTGAAGATATTCTGGACTCAAAAAAATATATATATATATAAAATACTGCTGAAAACATCTGGATCTCCAATGAAGCTTAAACTTCCATTTGGAGTTCCAAAGACCTTCCACTGGAGATATTAAATCAAAGAAAGCCCCACAGCACCAGTTCTTAAGGCTCCAGGTTAAGATCTGGAGTATGCTACAAATAGTCCTGTATCGCACGTGTTTCATACACGGTCGTACACTGTAACAGCATTGCTTTATTTGGTATCTCTCATTCTCCCCAGCATTGATAATCAACCTGCTTACGCTTGCTATAGCATGTTTTGTACTGTTTAAATTTCGCGTCATTCTTGCTCTCAGCTAGCTGTATATTATCTCGTCTCGTTCAATACTCAGCTGAATTCATCTTGCCTCTCTGTTCGCACCTAACAGCCAGCTCGTGCAGTCCTCTTGCTGGAGAGGAAGAGAGTCAAAGAAACACTTGATTGAAAAACACGGGCTGTTGCATTCTGGTGTGCACGAATCACGAATAACGAGCTTCAAATAGTTATCATCCTTGTGAACAACTTGCGTGTCCCTGATAAGGTCATTTAATGGAAGTACTAATCATAAAATAAAATTCTCTATTGGTTTGTGATCCCGTGGCAGAGTGGATTCGAGTGATATTGACAAAATTATCATAAAACGACCAAGTGTTATCTACATACCAATCAGCTGTAATGGTGGAGAAGGGTTGGTCTCGATTCTAATTACATATCCTGAATTCCCAAAGAATGTATACCATAGAGTTGAAATCGACTCTTATCTATCTTTACGGCTGAATGGTCTAATTCAATAGTTTACCTTTATTTCAACTTGGCGCTGAGGTTTGAATCCTTGGTCGAGCTGAAGTAGGCCCTATTTACATTAAATTAATTTCCCTGTGAGTTCAAGATCATGTGCCAAAGTGAAATCGACATTAAAAACAATTTTTAGCTTAATTGAATATATATATATATATATAATATATATATATATATATATATATATATATATATATATATATATATATATATATATATATATATATATATATATATATATATACTGTATATATATATATATATATATATATATATATATATATATATATATATAAATATATATATATATATATATATATAAACTGTATATATATATATATATATATATATATATATATATATATATATATATATATATATATATATATATATATATATACATATACATGCGTGTGTGTGCCTGTACGCAAACCCGGCTTTTATAAAAAAATTCTAAAAAATAATCTACAAAAAAATTTGAGAGAGAGAGAGAGAGAAGAGAGAGAGAGAGAGAGAGAGAGGAGAGAGAGAGGGAGAGAGAGAGAGAGAGAGAGAGAAGAGAGAGAGAGAGAGAGAGAGGCGTGGTAAAAGTGAGGAAAAAGATAGACAGCAAGTATTGAAGAAAGAAATGCATATAAATATTTAGAATTATTTTTTTCTATGCATTATTGTGTCCACTCTTAAGAGCCAAAGGCTAAACTGTGATGGTAGAAAAACATATGCTCAACACTGCTATTCAACCAATCCGATATATATTCATCTGTCTATCTATATATCTAATTTATACACACACACCACACACACACACACACACACACCACACACATATATATATATATATATATATATATATTTATATATATATATATATTTATATAAAATATATATATATATATATATTATATATATATATATATATATATATATATATATATATATATATATATAAAAAAATTTCCAATTACTCACTCAATTCATAACTCCACTATAGTACTTTACCAGTATATATATTATGTAAAACGCACCGTAATGTAATATCCAAGTGTCTGAAAGGACTTTCTAAATGGAAATTTCGTTGAGAAGAGAGTAGCAAGTTTAAATAAATATGAAAAATTTCATAACAAAATGAGTTGTTACACTAAAGAGATATGACATATCCTCTATATTACTATTCTCTTTAATTAATATATCATACGTAATAACATAGTAAGGAGAATTGAAATAAAAACGGTAAATCGCTCGGAATCTTCTTTAGTTTACATTTATATAAATGTTTGAAGAAAATTTTGCTGATAAAAATTATTGTGAATACAAATCTATTAAGGGTAGGTGTATCAATTAGCTTTTTTTTTCCAGCACCTATCAGCTCGGTCGCTCTTTATCATCCTCATTCTTTAAATTTTCAAATAGTTTTCTTCATCTGATAAGGAAGGCATTAACTTTAGATACAATCTCTCAATTTACATATCTTATCCTGAAATACATTTGGTCATTAAATATTTCCAAGTACTCACTCCCAACAGAACATCTTATTCTTCGTAAAGTAATGAACATCTCACCTGTCCCTCATTTTTTTCACTTCAGTAAAATTTCTTTCCTTCTCTTACTTTCTCATTTCCTTTTTATCTACACAAATTGTTTTACATTCACAGCCTTTCTCCCCCTTTCTACTCAAACTAGAGCGGCTTTCTACTTCAACTTCAACTACATAAAATACAATTAAATAGAAATCAGGTATACCACCAGGCCCTTCTCTCTTTCACCATCACAT
>NC_090751.1:34958986-34961486 GCF_036898095.1 Palaemon carinicauda
CAAATCTACAAAATATGGTTGGATATTGTTTCATTGTAATATCATGATTCATATCCATTATAGCAAACACTGATCTCACTAAACTGATAGATAGTCTGATTTTTATAGGTATTTTCAGGCGATTTGATTTCCAATTTTACTTAACGTAGCCATTGTCTGATTTGCTTATTCTTAATCTTTCCACTAAATTCTAATTCTAAAGACCCCGTATTGATCATATTTCCTAGATACTTAAGTGACTCTACCTAATTAATCCTTTCTATTTCCAATGATATTTCATCGTCCATTGCATACTCCAATCTCGTCATCTCTTCCATCTTCTATTTATATAAAAGACGAATTTTTGGTACATTCGGACAGTAAAGAATTCACATGACGAAAACAACATACTATGTACATAAAACAAATTACATTCGACATCAATCCACTCTCTTCATCGGAGCTATATAACACCTGGGAATATACGTCATGAACCACATGTACGTGATCTTCAATTTAACGAAGGTTATAGACCTTGGGTTTACTATAGTAGCTTACGGAGAATATATCATAAGTGTAGCTTTCTTATGAAGAATATTCATTAATATGGAGCTTTAATGAGAAATATATCTTATATAAGTACACTTGTTTTATGTAGTTTATCTCTTCTATATGTGCTTTAGAAAAACTGTATATTTCATATGAAGTATATTACAAAGCTATATAATAGCTTTTAGATACAGTTTATTATATAAAATAGAGTAACTATCATATGAAATACATCTACTAACAAAAAGCTTTCATATCATTATGCTTTATACTGTGTTTCACAATCTGAACCTGCGGTGTAACCTGAGAAATGTTAATGTATATCTATCAATATATTCCAAAAGGCTTGACCATATGCCTCTTGAAAACATTCGCTGAAATCAAGATTAAATACGCATACTTTAACTACAAACTACAAACATTTTTTTTGAAATACATTGTTGTGTTCAGCACGAACTAAAGTAATGTGTTCGATAAAAAAAATTGTTTTAAATGTTTTAACCTAATGATTAGGTATGAAAGTGCATTTTAAAATAAATCTTAAATTATCAAAAATTAATTCCGGTAATCAAGTTATATTTTAGAGTTAAATAGAGTCACATTAGCTGCTACTATAGTCAAATATAACCAAATTCACCATTTTACCAAAACTTTTGGGCAGTGCAAATCTCCACCAGATATTGTCAAATTACTGTAAAGAACAATAAAATCGATAGATGAATCGAAAAAACAACAGATGGTCATTTTACTTGGTAGATAACAGAAATAATTATTGCCTCAATTGCAAATAACTTAAATACCGAGAAAATTTCTCATCGAGATGTTCATTTTCTCGCGCCTCTCACATAGAGATCGACAGACATCGAAAGAGGAAATTTAGAAATCTTTGCTTTCATTTTTTCAGATAAAAAAAGGAGCAATTATTACTAAATGGAGGGAATCTCTCCGTCGACCGGGAGAGAAAATTGCACATTTCATCATTAATTGGAAATCGATCTCACGCGCAAAGCTGAACTGGAGTCATGTGATGATAATGATGATGATGATGATGATTTCATACGGGTTACCATCAAGAGCTTCTCAAGATTTTACTGAGATTAATAAAGAACGGAGTTTCATATATTTTAAAAATGCGTATTTCATATCTAACAATTTTTTTTTTTTTTTTTTTTTTTTTTGGCAAGCGATCGCTCCAATGACCTCTTTTTTGGGTAGAGAAGTATTAAACCAGAAAAACCAAAATCGTCTCAATGCAAAAGTAAACGATAAACCTTTTATTGAAAGAATTGATAGTTCTGAATAAAAAAAAAAATACGAAAGTTCCGTAGTTTGAAAATCGGAGAAAAGACTTTCTACAACAATAGTTTTTCAAAATATATTCTTGTGCTTACTCCTTAGTTAAAATACCCGTGAGAAAAGTTCCTCTTTACATAATAATTGATTTGAATACGAACTTGATATCTTTAGTCGATGGAGATTGAAAAGATATAAAAAGGTTTGCTTCGTTCATATGCATTGTTATGAATACACACGTAACATTGTTAGAGTAAAATATTATTCCTCTAATATATTTATATTTACATCATATATATAGATAGATAGATAGATAGATATATATATATATATATATATATATATATATATATATATATATATATATATATATATATATATATATATGTATGTGTGTGTGTGTGTGTACATAATTCGATTGCCGATCTCTGAGCCAGACTTCGATCCCAATCTACAGTATTGGTCACAAGGCCACTTCTATGGCCACAAGGTTCTGACGAAATTAACCAGGCGGGTGCAGGGCTAGCAAACCTCATCCCAAATGATTTTTAAAGTAAAATTTGACAAATGTTGTGAACAATATGTCTTCAAGACCTACGGAAATGTCTGTAGAATGTCTATTGGTCTTATTATTTTCTCTGTTCCTAAGAGACATCTTGGACTTAACCACAATCACACC
>NC_090751.1:34968986-34978986 GCF_036898095.1 Palaemon carinicauda
ACACTTAATTTAAAAAAAAACATCAATTCATAATGTTAAGTTATTAAGTAATAGATTTTGTAAACTATCTATCTATCTATCTATCTATCTATCTATCTATCTATCTATATATATATATATATATATATATATATATATATATATATATATATATATATATATATATATATATATATATATATATATTCTTAATAATCTTAACTAGAAATATAGATAAATGATAGTTCTTTGAAAATATTTTCTATCATTCATTTCAATAGAAAATCATATTGATTTATAAGAAAATAAAAAGGAAAAAGTTTTCTTTTCATAGAAAATGATAATCAAACCTATTACTAATGAGAAAATAGGGACATGTACAAAATTGGAAATAAAGGTGAACAAATACAATATATACTATAGCCATATACGTGAGAATTTAAATGCTTGAATATATGACGGGTCTATTTAATTCAACCGAATGCTAAAAAAAAACAGCTTCAGTTCTTTGAAATATGGCACTAAAACATTCTCTTTGAGGCATGGGTTCCATAAATTAAGGACCATTAATTCCATCTGTAATTTGAAAAAGGAATGTATCAGTTTGGTGCTCTGGATACTCCTCTATTTCTAATGCCCGGCAGTTGATCTTCTGGAATTAGTATGGACCGGCAGGGGTCACTTGCCTTATTTAGATAGGCGCTGCGCATCACTAAGATACTGGCTATTCTTTGATGAATTTAGCCTATGAATCCTCTATGGATTTAATCAGTCTATGGAAAGCGAAAATGAAAGAATTAACCTCAGTCCCGGTCGTAGTGGGTTGCTAAGAAACTCTCGGTTTGTAAATACTAAAGAAAAATTGAAAATTGGTATTTGAAATGTTAGAACCATGAATCAAACTGGGAAGTTACAGCTAGTAGAGAATGAATTTATGAAATATAGTTTGGATATCTTGGCCCAAAGGAACAGATGGAGTTAGAAGAGAAGGGGTAGGAATAATGATGATGACACCAAGAGCAGAAAAGGCATTAACCAAATGGAGAGCTGTAGGTAGCAGATTGTTACTTACAAAAATTATTATTATTATTATTATTATTATTATTATTATTATTATTATTATTATTATTATTATTATTATTATTACTATTATAGTTATAGTTATAGTTATAGTTATAGTTGTTGTTGTTGTTGTTGTTATTAGGGCCTATAGAAATCAGAGAGAAAAAAGAGTCCTAAACGGCTTCGGGAGAAAATCTTCATGCATCTCCAAAAGGATTCAGAAGAAATTTCCATAGACTTAGCATGGAATTCTGAATGATTCCGGAAATCTCTGAACGATTTCGGAAGAAAATCTTCCTGAATCTCCTCTCCAAATGACTTCAGAAGAAATAGCCGTAGACTTAGCATAGAGTTCTGAATGACTCAAAAACGGAATCTTCCCTGAGTAGTTCTGAACGGCTCCGCCCCGGATTCCAAAAGACTTCTGAAGACCTGATCTCTCTCTCTCCTCTTCTCCTCTCTCCTCTCCTTCCTCTCTCTCTCATCTCTCTCTCTCTCTCTCCTCTCTCCTCTCTCTCTCTCTCTCTCTCTCTTTTTTTTTAAACATACCTTGCAACACCTTAAGATCTGTATGTACTGTAGCTATGGAAGTTTACGCAGTGAACATTGGGAGGAGGATTTCACTTTACTCACAGAGCTCGCGTTCTGGCGGAACAGGTAACTGACTGTGAGAATGTTGTTACAGCTACAGGATGAACTGGAGGCTATTCGGAACACCTTCATCTACAGATAGTTTGGATAGGTGCTGCCGAAGTTGGCGAGCTTTGAAGATGATAATGGTAAGTGCCTTGAAGGATAATTTGCTTGCGGTTTAGCGACGATGTCCTATAATTGGATTTGCATTGGTGCAAAGAAATGAGCGACCTGTGTTTCTTCAAAATTCGGCATTGAAGATAGAACATATCAGGACGGCATTGGTAAATATATTGCGTTGCTCTTCGTTGACTTTAGTATGAAGGCGTATAGAGTATGCCAAGAAATCAATGGCATCCATGTCTTTACCCATCGCACTTATAGGTAAAGACATGAAAGCCATCGATTTCTCCGAGGAATCTGACGAACCGACGACAAACAGCACTGAAATGTCTCTTGAAATCTCGAAGGAGACTGGCGAACTAAGCAAAGGAGATTTTGAAAAACTATAAAAGACAGAAGAGAATAGAAAAGGAAAGCCTTTATATGAAGAAGTATTAAAAAATAGCCTTTAATTATAGAGGTAAGTCACCTAAAAACTGATGTCGAATAGCCTCTACTATTAGCGGTTACTCACCTAAAAGAGAGGTCTCAAAGAGCCTCTAGTGCTAGAAATGAAGTCACCCCCAAAAAAGGTCAAAGAGCTTTTAATGTTAGAGGTAAGGGGATTGAAGAAAAGGTAAAAAAAAAAAAAAACTCTAATGCTAGAGTATAGCACCTCAAAATAGAGGTCAAAGAACCTCTAATGCTAAAAGTAAGGAGCCTCAAAATAGAGGTCAAACACCCTCTAATGCTAGAAGTATGGAGCCTCAAAATAGAGGTCAAAGAACCTCTAATACTAAAAGTAAGGAACCTAAAAACAGAGGTCAAAGACCCTCTAATGCTAAACATAAGCAGCCTCAAAATAGAGGTCAAAGACCCTCTAATGCTAAAACTAAGGAGCCTCAAAATAGAGGTCAAACAGCCTCTAATGCTAAAAGTAAGGAGCCTCAACATAGGTCAAAGACCCTCTAATGCTAAAAGTAACGAGCCTCATAATAGAAGTCAAAGAACCTCTAATGCTAAAAATAAGAAGCCTCAAAATAAAGGTCAAAGACCCTCTAATGCCTAAATTATGGAGCCTAAAAATAGAGGTGGAACTGCCTCTAATGCTAAACGTAAGAAGCCTCAAAATAGAGGTCAAAGACACTCTAATGCTAAGAGTAAGGACCCTCAAAATAGAGGTCAAAGAGCCTCTAATGCTAAACATAAGAAGCCTCAAAATAGAGGTCAAAGACCCTTTAATGCTAAACATAAGAAGCCTCAAAATAGAGGTCATAGATCCTCTAATGCTAAAAGTAAGGAGCCTCAAAATAGAGATCAAAGACCCTCTAATGCTAAAAGTAGGGAGCCACAAAATAGAGGTCAAACAGCCTTTAATGCTAAAAGTAAGGAGTCTCAAAATAGAGGTTAAAGACCCTCTAATGCTCAAAGTAAGGAGCCTCAAAATAGAGGTCAAACGGCCTCTAATGCTAAACATAAGAAACCTCAAAACAGAGGTCAAAGACCCTCTAATGCCTAAAGTATGGAGCCTAAAAACAGAGGTCAAAGACCCTCTAATGCTAAACGTAAAAAGCCTCAAAATAGAGGTCAAAGACCCTCTAATGCTGAAAGTAAGGAGCCTAAAAATAGAGGTCAAAGAGCCTCTAATGCTAAACATAAGAAGCCTCAAAATAGAGGTCAAAAACCCTCTAATGCTAAAAGTAAGGAGCCTCAAAATAGAGGTTAAAGACCCTCTAATGCTAAAAGTAAGGAACCTAAAAACAGAGGTCAAACAGCCTCTAATGCTAAACGTAAGAAGCCTCAAAATAGAGGCCAAAGACCCTCTAATGCTAAAAGTAAGGAGCCTCAAAATAGAGGTCAAAGAGCATCTAATGCTAAACATAAGAAGCCTCAAAATAGAGGTCAAAGAGCATCTAATGCTAAACATAAGAAGCCTCAAAATAGAGGTCAAAAACCCTCTAATGCTAAAAGTAAGGAGCCTCAAAATAGAGGTTAAAGACCCTCTAATGCTAAAAGTAAGGAACCTAAAAACAGAGGTCAAACAGCCTCTAATGCTAAACGTAAGAAGCCTCAAAATAGAGGTCAAAGACCCTCTAAAGCTAAAAGTAAGGAACCTCATAATAGAGGTCAAAGAGCCTCTAATGCTAAACATAAGAAGCCTCAAAATAGAGGTCAAACAGCCTTTAATGCTAAAAGTGAGGAGACTCAAAATAGAGGTCAAAGACCCTCTAATGCTAAAAGTAAGGAGCCTCAAAATAGAGGTCAAAGACCCTCTAATTCTAAACATAAAAAGCCTCAAAATAGAGGTCAAAGACCCTCTAATGCCTTAAGTATGGAGCCTAAAAACAGAGGTCAAAGACCCTCTAATGCTAAACATAAGAAGCCTCAAAATAGAGGTCAAAGACCCTATAATGCTAAAAGTAAGGAGCCTCAAAATAGAGGTCAAGGACCCTCTAATGCTAAAAGTAAGGAGCCTCAAAATAGAGGTCAAAGACCCTCTAATTCTAAACATAAAAAGCCTCAAAATAGAGGTCAAAGACCCTCTAATGCCTTAAGTATGGAGCCTAAAAACAGAGGTCAAAGACCCTCTAATGCTAAACATAAAAAGCCTCAAAATAGAGGTCAAAGACCCTCTAATGCTAAAAGTAAGGAGCCTCAAAATAGAGGTCAAAGACCCTCTAATGCTAAACATAAGAAGCCTCAAAATAGAGGTCAAAGACCCTTTAATACTAAAAGAAGGAGCCTCAAAATAAAGGTCAAAGACCCTCTAATGCTAAAAGTAAGGAACCTAAAAACAGAGGTCAAAGACCCTCTAATGCTAAACGTAAGAACCCTCAAAATAGAGGTCAAAGACCCTATAATGCTAAAAATAAGGAGCCTCAAAATAAAGGTCAAAGACCCTCTAATGCTAAACATTAGAAGCCTCAAATTAGAGATCAAAGACCCTCTAATGCTATAAGTAAGGAACCTAAAAATAGAGGTCAAAGACCCTCTAATGCTAAACGTAAGAACCCTCAAAATAGAGGTCAAAGACCCTCTAATGCTAAAAGTAAGGAGCCTCAAAATAGAGGCCAAAGACCCTCTAATGCTAAACATAAGAAGCCTCTAAATAGAGATCAAAGACTCTCTAATGCTAAAAATAAGGAGCCTGAAAATAGAGGTCAAAGACCCTCTAATGCTAAAAGTAAGGAGCCTCAAAATAGAGGTCAAATAGCCTCTAATGCTAAAAGTAAGGAGCCTCAAAATAGAGGCCAAAGACCCTCTAATGCAGGAGATACTGCACCTCAAAATCGAGGTCAAAGACACTCCAATGCTAAAAGTAAGGAGCCTCCAAATAGGTCAAAGAGCCTCTAATGTTAAATGTAAAGAGCCTAAAAATAGAGGTCAAAGAGACTCTAAAGCTATAAGTGAGCAGCCTCAAAATAGAGGTCAAACAGCCTCTAATGCTAAAAGTAAGGAGCATCAAAATAGAAGTCAAAGACCCTCTAATGCAGGAGATACTGCACCTCAAAATCGAGGTCAAATACCATCTAGTGCTAAAATTAAGGAGCCTCAAAATAGAGGTTAAAGAGCCTCTAACGCTAAAAGTAAGGAGCCTCAAAATAGGTCAAAGAGCCTCTAATGTTAAATGTAAGAAGCCTACAAATAGAGGTCAAAGAACCTCTAATGTTAAAAGTAAGGAGCCTCAAAATAGAGGTCAAAAAGCCTCCAATGCTAAAAGTAAGGAGCCTCAAAATAGAGGTCAAAGACCCTCTAATGCTAAAAGTAAGGACCCTCAAAATAGAGGTCAAAGACCCTCTAATGCTAAGAGTTAGGACCCTCAAAATAGAGGTCAAAGAGCCTCTAATGCTAAAAGTAAGGAGCCTCAAAATAGAGGTCAAAGACCCTCTAATGCAGGAGATACTGCACCTCAAAATCGAGGTCAAAGACCCTCTAACGCTAAAAGTAAGGAGCCTCAAAATAGGTCAAAGAGCCTCTAATGTTAAATATAGAGCCTAAAAATAGAGGTAAAAGAGACTCTAAGGCTAGAAGTGAGCAGCCTCAAAATAGAGGTCAAAGACCCTCTAATGCTAAAAGTAAGGAGCCTAAAAATAGAGATCAAAGACCTTCTAATGCTAAAAGTAAGGAGCCTCAAAATAGAGGTCAAAGACCCTCTAATGCTAAAAGTAAGGAGCCTCAAAATAGAGGTCAAAGAGCCTTTAATGGTCAAAGTAAGGAGCCTCAAAATAGAGGTCAAAGAGCCTCTAATGCTAAACTAAGGAGCCTCAAAAGAGAGGTCAAATACCCTCTAATGCTAAAAGTAAGGAGCCTCAAAATAGAGGTCAAAGAGCCTCTAATGCTAGAGGTAAAGCTCTTCAAATTAGAGATCAAAGAACATATAATGCTAAGATTATAGTACCTCAAAATAGAGGTCATAGAGCCCTCAATACTAAAGGCATGGCACCTCAAAATAGAGCTTAAATATCTTCTAATGTTAAGTATGGCACATCAAAATAAATGGTCAAACAGCCTCTAAGGCTAGAGGTAAGGTACCTCAAAATAGAGGCCAAATAATCTGGCCTATTCTCTGTATATTCACCCTATGCATTGGTTTCCTGCGCGCCAGCGCTTTTTTGCGCCTTCACCAAAAACTGTGCTTCAGCAGAAACTGAGCACCAGCAGCATCCTGCGCGCCAACGCTCCAGTACTCTTCTTCGCACTCGCACGAGAGGCAAAAAGAATTAAAACTTTTTGACAGGTTAAAATTGCCCCGTTCCCCTCCCCGCAAACGTATGACAGCATGCCCGCCGAGCAAAAAGGGAAGAGGCTTCACAGAAGGGTTCAAGATCCCGAAGATTCCATCTTCCAAGGCGAATCAAATGATTCCCCTGAAGAAAGGAAAGATGAATAGGTGAGAACCTAGAGAGATATGAAAATTGTGATTAATGACTTCAATGCTAAAGTTGGAAGGAATAATCAAGGGATAGAAAATGTGATGGGTGTTGAGGTTCTTGGCGAAGTTGCAAATGAAAATGGGATACATTTTATAAGTTATTGTTCAACAAACAATCTTGTTACTGGAGGTACTCTTTTCCAGCACAAGGAGATCCACAAATATACAAGAACTTCACCATGTGGCAATTACAAATATCAAATAGATCACATAGCCATTGATAAAGAGAGAAGGAGGACTCTGGGAAATGTAACAAGCTATAGAGGTGCAGTTATTGGTAGTGATCACCAGCTCCCCATTGCCACACAAATATTAAAACTGAAAGAACCCAACAGAAATGTAGATAGAATACCTAAGTTTGATACAACTAAGCCTCTAGAGGATGAGCAAAGAAATCTTTGTAACTGAATGTAGGAATCAATTTACAGTCTTAAGAGACTTTAAGAGACAAAGAATCAATTTACAGTCTTAAGAGACTTTAAGAGACAAAGTTTTGGAACATGCAGTTACAAGGAGAAAACAATGGATATCAAATGATACTTGGGATACTAAAAAAAGAAGACAAAGACAGAAATTGATTTCTTAAAGTTTTCGAGGAAGTAATGAAAATTACAAGGCAGAGCATGCCAAGTATTTCAGTATTGATAGGTCAAAAGAAATATCAAGAATGATTGGAGAGAATATTTAGACAGGAAAGCAGATGAGGCTGACAAAGCTATGAATTCAGGGAGTGGCTTTGTTGTAGGAATTGCTCTTGGAATTATTAATGAAATCTCTACGGGAAAAAAGAAGCATATACCCATCAAAAAGAAAGATGGATCTGTTATAACAAAAGAACATGAAGAAAGGTAACGTTGGATTGAACACTTTAGTGAGGTCATGAATAGGAAATACGAACGGAATAATTTGGTTGATATACCTGAAACTGATGAAGACCTTGATGTGCCCATGAATGAATTAGGTGTGTTTGAAGTCGAAGCTATTCTTAAAAAAAAAAAAAACATAGAAAGACCCTGGATACGAAGGAATAACTGCTGAGATGATATTGCCTGAAAATGAAGTGACTCCCAGATTACCTACAAGATTATTTTGTAGAATGTGGCGTGAAGAGGCAAAGCCTTCTGTATGGGAGCTACGAGAGCTGGTGAAAATTACATAAAAAGATCTGACTGATTGCAATCATTACAGAGGCATCACACTTACGTCAGCTGTCATGAAAACATATAGAATGTTCATTCTAAAGAGACTAGAGAGAAAGATTGATGAAAAGTTGAGCGATGAACAAACAGGATTTAGAAACGGTAGAAGTTGTACTGACCAAATTTTCATTTAAGACATGTGGTACAGCAATATGGAGAATATAGAATTCCACTTTTGATGGTATATGTGGGCTATGAAAAAGCTTTTGATTATGTGCTCTGGCAAATTTTGTGGAGAGTCCTGCGACATTATGGAGTTCCTCTCAAATATGTAAATTTAATTGTCTGTTCATAAGCATAGCAAATGCAAAGTTAATATTAGTGGCGTCTTATCAAACGAATTTCCAGTGAAAAGTGGAGTACTCTAAGGGAATGTGTTGTTACCTATGTTGTTTATCCTCCTCGTAGATTTTGTAATGCATAGATCGGTTGGGGATGGTGGAGAAGGATTGGACTGGATTGGTAACAGAAAATTAGGAGACCTAGAGTATGCTGATGACGCTGTCCTAATTAGCAGAACACCACAGGGCTCGGAAAGCTTGCTTACCAGAATGCATGAAAAATCACATGAGGTTGGGCTCGAGATAAATAGAAGAAAGAACGGAATATGCAATGGAAGATGAAATATCTTTGGAAGGATAAAGGATTAATGAGGTAGAATTATTTAAATATTTAGGAACTTTGATATCTACTATAGGAGCTTTAGAATTTGAGTTTAATGAAAGATTGAAAATAAGCAAATCAGAGGATGGCTAGGTTAAGTCAAATTTGGAAATCAGGTCGCCTAAAATTACATATAATAAGAAGGCTATATATCAGTTTAGTGAGATCGGTGTTACTGTATGGTCGTGAATCTTGGTATATTAATGAAACTCATTTTGTAGATTTGAGAACAAAGCCCTCAGAAGAATATTGGGTGTTAAATGACAGGACAGGATTAGAAATGAAACTAAGAGATTACTCGAGCGCCACATGTGGATGAGATAATGGCGAGGGGTAGATGGAGATGGTTTGGGGATGCTCTTTGTTCTCCCTAAGAGACATTAGTTCACCAAACTTTAAACTGGCCTCCACAAGGCACTAGAAGAGTTGGAAGACTCAGGACAATAAAGCATGAAGTAGGATATTGTGATTGGAGAAGTATTGAATTAAAAGCTGAAGATAGAGACGACTAGCGAAATCTAATTGAGGCCCTTTGCGTCAATAGGAGTGGGAGGTGATGATGATGATAATATGTGGGCAGTGGCTTCAAGCATCTAGCTCAAGGCGAGTCACTTAGGCTCCTTCTTCCTCTAAAAACCCTTTTGTTGTTCTACCAATGCAAAATAATGGACGATCCTTGATATCTTCCAAAATAATTTGAATTTCTTTTATTTTAGGTATAAATAAATCCTTATCATTCACTATCGGAACTATCTTAACAGTTCAATTATCACTATTTATTACCTGGTCAATTTACATTTTTTTTTTGTATTTACGTTAGTGTTTGCAGACATTTTTTCTTAAAGAATCGAGAGATATTTGGTTGCTTTGTATTTCCATGATTTGTCATGTTTCAATCTCTCTTTGTGTTTTTCCTTTTATTTTTCTTCATTTCATCTTTTTTCCTTAAATCTTCGATTGTATCCCTTTCTTTGGTAGGTAAAAGTATCTCTTTGATGGCTCGTTCATAGTATGAGGTAACAATGATAAGAATAAAATGGATAGGTACAACTTAGGACAAATATTGTTTATGGGATCAGCTTTGCCCCTCCTTGATGTATCTATCATGCTGTTCACTCTAATGTTGTTCCATTTAACACCATATCAAAAAGGCAACATAACAGTTATCAACATGGAAATTAGCAGGAACAGTGAAAATATATTCTATTTCAATTCCTGAAATTTTCATTTGGATATGTGAATTATTATAGGAACAATGTATATAGTATTTTTTTTTTTTTTTTTTTTAGATATTTCTAGCATTTGGGTTGACACCCCTCTCGAGGATGTTACCATGTGTTGGTCAATCTTTGTGAAGGTTTCACCCCATGAGTGTCAACAGCTTTAAGAGTGTCCCCAGCATTAAATAACTTTTTGAAAATCATATCAT
>NC_090751.1:34988986-35063986 GCF_036898095.1 Palaemon carinicauda
AAAGGTGCCTCAAAACTTTTTGTTGGATTCAAAACTACATTTCATGAGCGAGGTAATATGGCCAGTACAGTATATAATAGATGTGAATGAGAGACTTCTTCCTAAAATTACATTAAAAATTAGAAAAATAAAATCTAAAAAAACAACACTAGAGAATGAAAAAAGTATTACTTTGTAGAATAGAAAAATAGGATAATTGAAACTTTTTTTTTTTTTGAAGTGTGGGACAGAGGTACATGGAGAACGCTGGCCAGAAACATCGACCCCATATGAAGGTGGGAAGAGATGCAGACAAAGTAGTTCTGTGTAAAATTTTGAAAATAATTTGAGGGAGTTCAACTGGTATACAACTAGGATAAAATTCTGTTGGAATAACCTAGAGGAGGAGCACTACACAGGGAAAAGGCTGGGTTCTTCTAGTATGCTGTTCTTTGATGAAAAAGTACATACTCCTTCGCAGGTGAGCAGAAATATTGGTACTGGCTCTGTAGATAAAAGCTGAGGTTCTTCTAGTATACTATGTTCCTTGATGAAGAGGTATAAATTATTTGTCATGTGAGCATAAGGGTTGGTACTGACTCTGTAGATAAAATAAGTTGAGGTTCTTCTAGTATGCTATGTTCCTTAATGAAGAGGTACAAACTCTTTATCAAGTGAACATAAGAGTTGGTACTGGCCCTGTAGATAGAAGCAGCTAAGGTTCTTCTGGTATGCTATATTCCTTGATGAAGAGGTAAAAACTCCTCATGTGAACATAAGGGTTGGTACTGCGCCTGTATATAGAAGAACCTAAGGCTCTTCTAGTATGCTATGTTTCTTGATGAAGAAGTACAAACTCTTTCTCATGTGAACATAAGGGTTGGTACTGGCCCCGGAGATAGAAGCTAAGGTTCTTCTAGTATGCTATGTTCCTTGATGAAGAGGTGCAAACTCCTCCTCACGTGAACATACGGGTTGGTACTGGCTTTGTAGATAGAAGAATCTAAGGTTCTTCTAGCATGCTATGTTCCTTGATGAAGAGGTACAAACTCCATCTCATGTGAACAAAAGGGTTAGTACTGGCCCTGTACATAGAAGAAGTTAAGATTCTTCTAGTAAACTATGTTCCTTGATGAAGAGGTACAAACTCCTCCTCAAATGAACACAAGGATTGGTACTGGCCCTGTAGATAGAAAAAGTTAAGGTTCTTCTAGTATGCTATGTTCCTTTTCGAAGAGGTACAAACTCCGTCTCATGTGAACATAAGGGTTGGTACTGGCCCTGTAGATAGAAGAAGCTAAGGTTCTTCTAATAAGCTTTGTTCCTTGATGAAGAGATACAAACTCCTTCTCATATGAACATGAGGGTTGGTACTGGCCCTGTAGATAGAAGTAGTTTAGGTTCTAGTATGCTATGTTCCTTGATAAAGAGGTAAAAACTTCTTCCCATGTGAACATAGGGTTTGGTACTGGCTCTGAAGACGGAAGAAGCAAGGTTCGTGTATGCTATGTTCCTTGATGAAGAGGTATAGACTTATTCTCATGTGAACATAGGGGTTGGTACTGGCCAGTGTTCTCCATCTACCTCTGTCCCACACTTCATTATTGGTTAATCCCTTTGAACGAAGGTCATCCTTGATACAGTCCACCCACCTTCGCTTTGGTTTCCCTCTCCTCGTTCCCTGTACCTCTATTTCCATCACTCTCCTCCCAATATACTGTGCATCTCTTCTCATGACATGACCATAACACCTCAGTCTACTTTCTTGGATCTTATCTGATACAGTAGTTTTCAAACTCCTAATTACCTCATTCCATATTTTATCTCTTCTTGTCACCACACACATCCATCTCAACATTCTCATCTCTGCCACATCATCTTCTTCTCTTCTGTCTTCTTTATTGCCCACGTCTCCGCTCCATACATCATTGCCGGTCTCACAACTGTCCTGTGTACTTTCTTTCAACTTAACCCCTATTTTCCTGTCACATAGTACTCCACACACTTTTTTTCCAATTCTTCCATCGTGCTTTTATTCTGAGGTTTATTTCTGCCCCCAGGATCACCGTCCTCTGCAACTGTTCTTTTTATTCTTTCTCTCTCCTTTTAAACTAACTTCACAATTTTTCAACCTCAAATACTCTGCCTTTTCCTGCTGATCTTCAATCCTCTATTTTCCATTTCTCTTTTCCATACCTCCAGTTTCTCTTCTACTACCTCTCGCCTAGTGCTACACAGTATAATATCATCAGCAAAAAGCATACACCAAGGAGACTGATCTCTAATACCTTGTGTTACTACATCCATCTTCTTTGTCTGCATCTTTTCCCACTTTTATGTGGGTTCGATGTTTCTGGCCAGCTTTCTCCATCTACCTCTGTCCCACACTTCATCACTGGTTAATCCCTTTCATCGAAGGTCATCCTTGATACAGTCCATCCACCTTTGCTTTGGTCTCCCTCTCCTTCTCGTTCCCTATACCTCCATTTCCATCACTCTCCTACCAATATACTGTTCATCTCTTCTCATGACATGACCATACCTCCTCAGTCTACTTTCTTGGATCTTATCTTATAGTTCTCTAACTCCTGTGGTAACCCTAATTACCTCTTTCCGTATATTATCTCTTCTAGTGACCCCACACATCCATCTCAACATTTTCATCTCTGCCACATACACTTTCTTCTCTTCTGTCTTCTTTATTGCCCACCTCTCCGCTCTATACATCATTGCCAGTCTCACAACTGTCCTGTGTACTTTACCTTTCAAATTAGCCCCTATTTTTCTGTCACATAGTACTCCATGCACTTTTTTTTCCAATTCTCCCATCCTGCTTGTATTCTGTGGTTTATTTCTGTCCCCAGATCACCATTCTCTGCCACTGTTGATCCTAAATACTTGAAATTTTCAACTCTTTTCAACCTATTTCCTTGTAAACTAACTTCTCCATTCTCCCCATTTTCCAATCTCAAATACTCTACATCCATGACCAGATCAAATTGGTAAGGGCTCAATGCAGACCCCTGATGTAGTCCCACAGTTACTGGGAAACTTTTTGTTAGGCCTATATTGCTCTTAACATTTGCTTCTGCCCTCTCATATATATCATGGGTGATTCTTACGTATTTCTCAATGACTCCCTTTTCTCATACATCTCCACAGCTCCTGACGTGGTACTCGATCGTATGCCTTCTCCATGTCAATAAAGACCATATCTAATCCTTTCTGTTTCTCCCGATGTTTTTCTATCTTCTGCCTCAAAGCAAATATTGCCTCTACAGTTCCTCTTCCAGGCATAAATCCAAATTGTTCCTCACCAATTGTTGTTTCATCTCTGAGTCTCTTCTCAATGATCTTCTCCCATGTTTTCATAGTATGGCTTATCAACTTTATACCTCTGTAGTTGCCACATTCCTGGATGTCTCCCTTCCCTTTATAGATGGGAAAGACTAGGCTTCTCCACTCATCTGGCATCTTTTCCTGATTGAAGATCTTCTGCGTCAGGTCCCACAAGATATCTATGCCTTCCTCTCCAAGACTCTTCCATACCTGTACTGGTATATTATCCGGTCCTGCACCTTTACTATTTTTCATCTTCTTTACTGCTTGTTCTACTTCTCTTCTAGTCACTCCTATGGTAACTGCCCTTCAAATACTGTTCTTGGGTTCTCCTCATTCAGTAGTCCTTCAAAATAAATTTCCCACCTTCTTTTAATTTCATTCTCTTCTGCTAGAACTCCTTCTCACGTGAACATAATGGTTGATACTTGCCCTGTAGATAGAAACAGCTAAGGTTCTAGTATGCTATGTTCCTTGATGAAGAGGTACAAACTTTCTCATGTGAACATAATGGTTGGTACTAGCCCTGTAGATAGAAGAAGATAAGATTCTTCTTGTATACTAAGTTCCTTGATGAAGACGTACAAACTCTTTCTCAAGTGAACATACGGGTTGGTACTTGCTCTGTAAATAGAAGCCGAGGTTCTTCTAGTATGCCATGTTCCTTGATGAAGAGGTACAAACTCTTTCTCAAGTGAACATAAGGGTTGGTACTGGCCCTGTAGATAGAAGAAGCTAATGTTCTTCTAGTATGCTATATTCCTTGATGAAGAGGTACAAACTCCTCATGTGAACATAAGGGTTGGTACTGCACCTGGATATGGAAGAACCTAAGGCTCTTCTAGTATGCTATGTTCCTTGATGAAGAGCTACAAATTCTTTCTCATGTGAACATAAGGGTTGTTAGTGGCCCTGTAGATAGATGAAGCTATAGTTCTTCCAGTATGCTATGTTCCTTGATGAAGAGGTACAAACTCTTCTTTATGTGAACATAAGGGTTGGTACTGGCCCTATAGATAAAAGCCAAATTTCTTCTAGTATGCAGACTAATACAATACTGTACTCATAACCAACTTGAATTTATTTACTCATATCCAGATTACTACTCATAAACGAAGGCACTACTGGATATGAAATTCTACAAAACTAGGATAATCTAATAATTATGCATCTAAATCTTTTATTCTCGTTATTCTAATACTGTTTTTGTGTATACTGTATATCTTCAATTAGAAAACTGAAAATAATAAAATTAGAATGGAGGTTAAGGACTTGACTAAAACTAAATAACAACATGACTACTAACATTAAGTTATTTCAGCAAATAAATAAATATATAGTATGTACAACCACTGAGGGGAGGCAAGCCAGCCTCAACTTGGTGCTGGTCCCAAGCCTGGGTAAATGGGGAGGGTTGGCGGCAGGAAAGGCATCCGGCCGTGAAAAATTAGCCAGAGGGGAGATTAACCGGTGATGAAGTTTGGGACAGAGGCAGATGGAGAAAGCAGACCAGAAACATCGACCCCCCATAGAAGTGGGAAAAAATGTAGACAAAGAAGAAGAGTATGTACAGTATGGTATGTCATATTTTGAAGCAGTTTACTAGGAATAAAACAGAAGCATTTGAAACCTGAGGATAGACTATTAAAAACATTGTTAAAATGCTTGAATTCTACTATTGCCATTTGCCAGATTTGTAAAATACAGCAGATAACAAACAAATTCTGAACCCCTGGTCTTACCTTGGGTGGTGAGTGGACCCAGGCACTGGTCACATATTCAGTCTAAGACATTGTATAACAGAGCAATGACCAGTACATTGTTTCAGCCATTCATGAGCACCCTTTAACTAAACATTTATTCAATCCTTTACAAAAACTTTAAATTCCTTTTTGCATCTATGTTTCTGCTACCGATTATAATAGGGGATCAACGTAAGCTTACATGTCATTCAATTTACCAGTAGTCTAGTTGTGTCTCCATTTCATGTTATTATCTTTATAACCATTCCAATTCATACTTCACAATTTAAGTGTTTTCAAAGTAACATAAATGGTCTTCTGCTAAGCTCTACCCATCCATTACTATGAGAATTTCCACTTATACTGTTCCATTTGCTATCATAAATTTTGGGCACCGAAACCTTTTCCTAACTCATTTGTGATCCTGAACATCTCTTACAATCTGCATAAAGTTCTGAGCTCACTTTTCCAAAATCATCCGTAGGACATATATTTTTCAATTCCCTCCTCCCTAATCACCATAGTGTTGCTTACACTAATTTTTAGAGTATTCTCAACTCCACCTTTTTAACAATTCTAAGACTTATTCCCAATATTCTACTGTTTAAGAAAGCAGATAAAACAAAAATTTCTCCAGTAACATTACTTCACCTCTCTCCTATGTTGCCAACGACTTTTTCCTCTTTCTAATTACTATCATGATCAAGTTTGATTGCTCTCATTTGCATATTATTTGGTTTTATAGAAAATCATAATGAATAAGCAAGACACCTATATCATAGCTTCCATTATCACCACTCTCGAATTTAGGGTCAAAGAGGATACTGTATTTATATTATTCGATACTGATAATTTTATACTTCTGGTATTTCATTACCTGTTGGAATTACAACTTGGAAGAAAACACCTTGGTTTATGTGGTACTGAAGAGCTCTTTAAGAGATCACAATAATATGACCAACGTAAGGCCCAGCAATTGGGACTTGGAGATCATTAAGGACCAAGTGCAACTGGTGAAAAATCTTCAGTTGTCCTTATAGGTAAAAGTTAATGAGGCTGGATATCAAGATGGAAGAAGGGTAGCAGGAACAGAGGAATAATTGAAGGCATTAGATTAGGGTAACAGCTTCTAAAAGAAACCTTTACTGCAGTCCCTTTAAAGTAGTCTGGTTTTTTGGAGCATGCAATATTTTCAGCTGGTAGATAAAGTTGAATGAAAAAGAAAGAGAAACTATGGATGAATGGGTTTAGGATATGCAGAAAAAGCCTAACATTGGGGTGGAGGCCATTCAGCAGTCAGATGCACGTAGGGTTCAACCCTTGAATCACACTATGAGATAAAAGTTAGAAGAGGTTGAGCAGCAAGAGGAAAGAAGAAGTTTTCTTTATCATGCTCTTATCCTGATAGACCTGCCTTCTTGGCTTCTTTCTTGGTTTTTATCCGTTCTTGCACCTCATCATTCCACCACCACGATTCTTTATCATTTACGGGTCTTCTTCCTGATGTCTTTCCAAGTACATCCTCACCGATCATTAGAATCACTTTACTATTCTTGGTCCACCATTCTTGTACATCCTCATGTAACCTTACTGCTTCCAGCACTCTTTCTTTAAACAAGACTCTCAGTTCTTCCTTTTCAATTTCCACCACTTAATCTATGGGTCTATTCTCGTCTTTTTACTTCTCCTACAATTCCTTAGTCTGCAATCAATTAACACTAACCTATGTTGCGCTGCTACACCCTCCCCATTTATCACCTTGCAATTTCTAACCTCCGTCAGATGGTCTCTTACACAGCAGCAAATCTATCTGGCTCGCCCTGCCACTGCTACTGTAAGTAATCAGTCTGTTAATCTTTTTCTCAAAGAAGGTATTGATCATTGCCAAGTCAAAAGCCACAGCAAAATCAATCACTTTTTCTCCCCCATCATTTCACTCACCCACACCCTCGCCTCCATGCACTCGCTATCCCTTCCCTACTAATTCCCAAGTGGCCATTCAGATCTCCTCCTATAAATACCCTTTCCCTTGCAGGAATGATTCCAAGCTCCTGGTCCATCTCCTCCCAGAATGTATCCTCCTCCTCTGTACATCCAGTTTGTGGGGCATAAGCACACACCACATTGACTATTGTTGCTCCCAGTCCAAGCTTTAAACACATAATTCTGTCATTTTTCCTATTCACCCCGATCAAATTTTCCTTCAGATCTTTTGATATTATTATTCCTACACCATTTCTTCCTTCCATATTTGCTCCACTGTAATAAAATTTAAAACCTTCCTCTAGTTCTCTTGCCTTATTTCCCTTCCATCTGGGCTCCTGCACACACAGCACTCCAATCTTCCTTCTCTCCATGTCAACCAGCTCTCACTCTTTTCCAGTCATTGTCCCCACATTTAGAGTTGCTACTCTCATCCTCTCCTCATTTTTTCCTCTGAGGTTGCCTTTTTACCCCCGCCCGCCAATGACTTGGTAGCCCTTGCCGATTTTTCGAAGGGATTAGGCGAGGTCCCAACGTGTGACCCATAGGGAACGCCCTAGCATTAATTTCATTTTCACAACTTTCACTGGTCATGCTGGTTTTGGCTAATTTTTCAAGGCCAAATGCCTTTCCTGCTGCCAACCCTCCCCATTTATCCGGGCTTGGGACCGGCACCAAGCTGAGGCTGGCTTGCCTCCCCCCCCCACCTCAGAGGCTGGGTTCGTAACTGGAATACAAACCACGCTATTTATTAGGGGTGACTCACCTATCAGGAAGGGTGGACGTCCCTGCCAATCTGGCGTTTGGCTTTACCCGGGGGCTCCTTATCTGAGTATGCCAGTACTCAAAAATAAGGAGTCCCTGCACCTTGCTAAGACCTTGCTATGCAAGGTCCAAAGCCTACGCAAGCTATTTGTTGAGGTATATAGAAGTTGTAACCAAGACTTTCCCAATACCACCTCGCTAGGGTATAGGACGCAACAGTATTAGTTTTAATACTAGGTACACATGGGAGCATGGTCTACCTGCACTGGTTTGAGGTCAGCTTGTGCAGAGAACCCAGGATGCTGCTTTCCCAAAGAGAGGGGAGGATGAAGAAGAAAATGAGAGCTAGTCAAACCTTTTCATTCAAGCAGACTAAAACCTGGTGACAGTGCCCTCAACCTTCAGCTACTTGTCCAATAAGGAGGTTAAGGTATTAAACCAGCTGTTGCGCAGCCACCACAGGACCGATAGAGAACGTATTGAGTCTCCTGTGGGTCACATCTTGCAGGTAGTGGGAAGTGAAGGTAGTTTGATGTTTCCACACCCCAGGCTGAAGAACCTGCGTAACTGAGAAGTTTCTCTTGAATGCCAGGGATGTAGCTACGGCCCTGACATCATGAGCTCTGGGGGGACGTAAAGGAGGAGGGTCTGGATTAAATGCATGGTCTATGACCTTGCGAATCCACGCTGATATGGTGCTCTTGGTGACCCTCCTCTCGGTCCTTCCTGTGCTGACAAAGAGTGCAGGCACACAAGGACGGGCTGCGGCTGTTCTCTTAAGGTACAGACTCAAACTCCTTACTGGGCAGAGTAAGGATGATAAGGGTCATCTGTTACAGAACGAAGACTCGAAATCCGGAAGGAGTCGAATCGTGGATCCGCGACTCCCGGGTTCTGAGTCTTAGCAATTAACTCAGGGACGAAGCTGAACGTTACCTCTCCCCATCCCCTTGAATGAGCAATGTCGTAGGAGAGACCGTGAAGTTTACCAACTTGTTTGGCCGAAGCCAAAGGTAGCAAGAACACCGTCTTCCAAATTAGGTGGTGATCTGTTGCCTGGCATAATGGTTCATAGGGAGGTCTCTTAAGAGACCTGAGAACTTGAACCACGTTCCATGGGGGAGGTCTTACTTCAGACTGAGGACAGGTAAGTTTATAACTCCGTATGAGTAAGGAAAGTTCTAGCGATGAAGAAATGTCCATTCCTTTCAGTCTAAAGGCGAGGCTTAAGGCCGAGTGATAGCCTTTTACTGACAGGCGTATTTCTCCACACAAATACACGAGGAACTCCGCTATTGCTAGAATAGTGGCATCAAGAGGAGAGATACCCCTACCACGACACCAGCCACAGAAGACTTTCCACATTGCCTGGTAGACTACTGCTGATGATTTCCGCTGGTATCCAGACATCCTGATCGCAACTTGTTGCACAAATCCTCTCTGGTAGAGGAGGTGCTGTATAGTCTCCAGGCGTGAAGTTGTAGCGAAGCTACGGCTTTGTGGAATATGTTGGCATGTGGTTGTTTGAGTAGATCGTGTCGTGGAGGGAGTTCCCTTGGGGTCTCCGTTAGGAGTTGCAGGAGGTCAGGAAACCATTCTGCGTGATGCCATAGCGGACCTATGAGGGTCATTGACAGGTTGGCCGATGTTCTGACCTTGTTGAGTACCCTCCTCATCAGACAGAACAAGGAGAAAGGCGCAAACTTCGATGTTGTCCCACCGTTGTTGGAATGCATCTTGCCAGAGAGCCTTGGGGTCTGGGACTGGGAAACAATACGACAGGAGCCTGAAGAGCAGGGCCATTGCAAAGAGGTCCACAGTCGGAGAACCCCACAAAGTTAGGACTTTGTTGCCTACTAGATGATCCAAAGACCACTCTGCTCAAGTTGTCAGGGAGCACATTCCTTTTGCCGAGAATGAAGCGTGCCGATAGTGGTATCGAATGGATCTCGGATCATCTCAGTATCTCTACTGCTAGACGGGATAAGTGCTGGAAAAAAGTACCTCCTTGCTTGTTGATGTAAGCCACTACTGAGGTGTTGTCGGTCATCACCACCAATGAGTGGCCCGCCAGGAATTGTTGGAACTGTTGAAGGGCCAGAAAGATGGCCTTTATCTCTAGGAGATTTATGTGGAGGTACTCTTATGACTCTGACCAGAGGCCTGAGGTCGTGTGGTGCCACACATTGGGGCCCCCACCCTTTTTTTTTTGAAGCGTCTGAAAACAGCATCAAATCCGAGGGGAGGACGATAAGGTCCACTCCCTTTCGTAGATTTTCGTCTGCCACCCACCAATCGAGGTCCGTCAGCTCTGCTGATCCCATGTGGATCTGGATGTCCGGGGAATCAAGAGTCTGATTCCACCGGGACTTGAGTCGCCACTGGAGGGATCTCATCCTGAGGCGACCATTGGGAACTAGACGGGCCAGTGATGAAAGGTGACCAAGGAGACGTAACCACGTTTGGGCTGGAAGTTCTTCTTGTCTGAGAAAAGGTCTTGCGACCTTCCTCGGCCTTGTTATCCTGCCATCTGATGGGAAGGCTTTGTGGAAATTGGTATCTAAAACTTATACTCATGCCTAGGTATACCAGTCTCTGTGTAGGAAGCAGGGATGACTTCTCGAGATTTACCATGATCCCCAGATCTTGGCAAAGTCTCACAAGTTTGTCTCGGTGTTGAAGAAGGGTTGACACCAAGTCTGCTAGGATTAGCCAGTCGTCCACATAGCGGAGAAGACAGATGCCAATTCTGTGTGCCCATAACAACACTAGGATAAACACTCTGGTGAAAACTTGAGGTGCTGTGGAAAGACCGAAGCACAGCACCTTGAACTGGTACTTCCTGTTGTCTAAGCTGAATCTTAAGTACTTAATGAAAACGGATGGACTGGGATCTGAAAGTACGCGTCCTTTAGGTCCAGTGTACACATGAAGTCCTGAGGTCTTACCGCTAGTCTGACCGTGTCTGCCGTCTCCATGCTGAATGGAGTTTGATTGACAAACTTGTTCAGGGCTGAGTGGTTGATGACTCGTCTCCAGCCTCCAGACGCCTTTCTTACAAGAAAGAGTCGACTGAAGAAGCCTGAGGACCTGTCGAGGACCTCTTGGAGAGCGCCCTTCTTCAACAAGGTCTGGACTTCTGCCCGAAGGGCCTGCCCCTTTGCTGATCCCATGGCAAAGGAGTCTATTGACACTGGATTCCTGGTCAGGGAGGGAGAGATGTTATGAACGGGACACGACATCCTAAAGTAGACGAATCATGGAGATTATCCAGGGATCAGCCCCGAGTTGCTTCCACCTGTCCGAGCAACTTTGTAGGCATCCCCCCATTGGTGGACAAGCAAGGGGAGTGCCTACCCTAGCGTTTGCGGCCTCTGCTGCTTCCTCTAGGATTTTTCCCTCCCCTGGAGGACTTCTTGCCTTTCCTGTCCTTGACAGGAAAGGACTTCTTAGAGACCACTGTCTTCACTGCTGTCTTCGTTGTTGTGGTCTTTGTTGGACAGGACTGCTGAGGAGCTGGAGGTTTATAGGGCTTGGATGTCAAGAGCCCTAAGGAGGAGGGAGTCCTGATGGGACTTCCTCCACCTCTTAGCAGCATGTTCCGCGTCCTTAGGCTCAAACAGGTGGGCTCCCTCTAGAGAGGAATGTCTCAGCCTAGTTATCTCGATGTTGGGGACGATGGTGGAATCTCTCAGACACCGTATCTCGACGTTTCAAGATGGTGTTTGCCCACAAGTTCGAAACTTGGTGGGAAAGAAACTCGATCGTGCGAGTGCCTGAGAGAAGGAAAGTCTCCATTGCCTTCCTAGTACGTTCCTTGGAGAAATCCTCGTCTCGTACCAGGATTCCCAAGGTCTCTAACCAGATATCCAGCCACGAAGTAGCCTGCATAGCATACTTTGTGACCTTTTCCTGATTAAGGATTTCGGCCGCCGAGAAAGAGACCTGCCGGCTGAAGAGTCTCTCAAAAGAGATCCCCTTAGTTAACTCTTCCAGAGAGTGGTGAAGAGGAAGACCTGGAATGTGCTTCCCTAAGATCTAAAAGTACCTTCTCTGTTGTAAACAAGGAGGTGGGAGGAGCTTGTTGGTAGAGACAGAGTGGTTGGAGGCAAACTTGGAGAGCTGTAGGGCGATCTTAGCCCTGGCACCCTTCAACCCTTGAGACCAGGGCAGGGCTACACTGGTCTTTTAAGGTTTCTGGGTGTCAAAGACACGGTCTAATACTGTGTCCTTGCCCTCCCGAAGGGGTATCTCTGGGTCGGTAAACCCGTCGAGAACCCTAATAAGAGTCAAGACCTGCCAGAATGCATGTTCTGACTCTTTTTGCTCTCCTTCCGACGTCGGACTTGCAGCGAAGTCTCCAACTTCCATCCCCGAGAGCTCTTCCGGGGGTGGGTCGCGGACATCCCTCGAGTGGCTGGCTGTCTCTGTATTTGTAGTCCTGGTGGAGGACTTTAGCAGGGTCTTAAGAGTCTTTAGACTCCTTCCGAGGAAGGAGGTAAGACTCCAACATTGAAGGCCTAGATGTTGTGTCCTTCCTGATCTCTGACGGTGGGGCACTCTCAGCGTGAAGAGATGGTTTCCTCCGACGGTGGAATGGAGGAGGTCCTTTCCTCACGCGACTCCCTTGGTAAAGGTGAGGTGGGAGAGTATCCCTGGGGAGATACCTGAGGGACTAGCCTTGATGGCCTGACCGGAGTCAGTTTCACCCTCGAGGATGTGACAGCGTCAGAAACTTCTCTTTTCCTCTTCAATGGGGTGGAGGAAGCCATGGTTTCGTGTCGAGAGTCTGGAGCTATAGACTGATCTGATGAGCGGCTAGACAGCAGGATTGAAGGCCTTTGCCACAGCTCTGACTAGGGCACTGAACCATGGCTGCTGACTGACCGATACACTGTTAGACAGATCCCCTGAAGAGAAAGGGAGCGAAGGTTCCCTACGAAGAGTTACCGTAATAGGTGGGTCCGCCTTTGAAGAAAGCAATTTCGAGATCCTAAACCCTCTTGCGGAAGCCTGTTCCCCTTTTCCCGATGGGCGTGCTGAAATGCGTATGCGGGGAGAGGAGTGAGGCGAAGATGACCTGGCTGAGTGCAGTTCCTGTGCACGTGCCTGATGCGTGGCCGAACGTTGGAGCACGCGGGAGAGTTGGTGCGCGCGTGCGGGAGAGTATTGGTGCGCTCGCGGGCGAAAGTTGACACGCAGGTGAGAGCTGGCGCGTGGGCAAGAGTGCTAATGAGTGGTGGAGAGCTGGCGCGCTGGCGAATGTTGGCGCACTCGTGCGAGCGAGTATTGCCGTCATGTTGGCGCGCGGGCGAGTGTCGGGTACACATGTTGTGGTGCGTGTGTGCGGGAGAGACCTAGCAGGCAGGAGAGCGCTGGTGCTCTTGTTCACAAGTGCGGGCGAGTGATGGCGCATGCGCTTGGGCAAGTAATGGCACAAGTGTGCAAGAGAGTGATGGCGAGTAGGAGAGCGCTGGCGCGCAGGAGTTCGATGACATGCAGGCAAGTGCTAGTGCGTGGGAGAGCGCTGGTGCGCAGGAGAGAGCTGGTGCGCAAGAGAGCGATGGCGCGCAGGAGCACAGGAGTGTGCTGGCACGTAGGTGAGTGCCGGCGAGCAGGAGAGCGCTGGCATGTAGGAGATCGTAGGCGCATAGGAGATTGTGGGCGCATAGGCACAGGGCACACAGGAGAGCGCTGGTGCGTAGGAGATCGTGGGCGCACAGGAGAGCACTGGCACGTAGGAGACCGTAGGCACGTGGATGCAGAGCGCAGGAGAGCGCTAGCACGTAGGAGATTGTGGGCGCGTAGACGCAGGTTGTAGCTGCCGTCTAGAATGGCGAGCAGGAGACCGAAGTTGCACATGTGTGCGCAGATTCGGTGAGCTCGGTTGAGCTGAAGATTGTTGGCGCGCATGTAGGTGCTGAGGGTGAGCAGGTGAAGGGGCGCGCCGAAGCGCAGTAGAGCGCTGACGAGCAGGGTGGTGAGCGCTGGTGCACTGTAGGAGGTTGGCGAGCTGAAGGGCGGTGGAGCGCAGTTGCGCAATTCGGTAGGGCCTCAAGAGGTTTCACTGGGAACAGGAGCGGTGATGGAAGGTCAGCAGGTCTGTTGGATGGTTGATCAGGAACCGGGATGTGCCCTTTGGAAGGGCAAGCATTCACCAATGGAGATCGCGAACGATCTGCAGAGAGGTCCAGGACCGAAGTCGGATGACTAGTAGCAGATCCAAGCACGGTCGAAGGTCGAGGGCCAGAAGATGACTGCATCGGAGGCTCCTCAGCCGGTGAAGACTGCAACAACGAAGCAGAAGAGCCGTAGAGGTGCCTTTTTCACCGATGGTGAAGGGAGACCTCTAAGGCAAAGTGGAGGGCGAACTTTTCACCGAAGGCACCCTCTAGAGGCCGTTGGATCAGCAAGCTGACAGTAAGCCGCAGCAGTCCTCCGAAGAGGAATCTCTATGAGTGAACTCCACCGAGGGGGAGAAACACTCGTAGGAGAGAAAGACGTTGGACTTAGTTTCCCACTCGAAGGATGATCAGGAACGGGGTAAACCAAGTCGGCAGCAACAGAACAGTGGAGAGTCTGGAGGAGCAGAGGAGTCGGACGAGATCATAGGCAACACCTCTGACACCACAACGTCGACAAGGGCCAGAGGATCTACATCTGACGGCGATGATGACTGCTGCACACTAGCAACCCTGCAGATGATTTGCAGCAATTCGTCCTTGGAGGGTGGACCCGAGAGCCCCTAGGACGACCAAACCTTGATTTTTGTAGGTACTGCCTTTGACTGTGTTAATCATGAGGCCCTTATTTTCAAACTCAAACAGTTGGGAGTGGGTGGGTCATTTCTTAGCATTATTATTGATTTTTAAGTAATAGATCTCAGAGTTGTTGTTGATGGGCACCATAGTGAGTATAGGAATGTGATATCCGGTGTTCCACAGGGTAGTGTTCTTGGCCCATTACTTTTCATACTATTTACACATGACATGTGGTTTGGCCTAGAAAACAAGCTTGTTGCATATGCAGATGATGCTACTCTCTTTGCATCAATTCCATCCCCTGAATGTAAATCTGGGGTTGGTGAATCCCTTAATAGAGATTTAGCTAAAATTAGTGCATGGTGCAAATTATGGGGTATGAAGTTGAATCCTAACAAAACTCAAAGTATGATTGTAAGTAGGTCAAGGACGGTGGCTCCTCAACATCTGGATCTCAGTATTGATAATGTTTCTTTAAATTTGTATGACTCTTTTAAAATTTTAGGTGTGATTCTCGACAGCTAATTTACTTTTGAGAAACACATTAGGTTTGTGTCTTCTTCAATTGCACAAAACATTGGCTTATTAAGAAAGTCTTTTACGATTTTTGGTGATCCATCTATTCTAAAGAAGTGTTTTAATTCTTTCATTCTACATTGTTTTGAGTATTGTTCTCCTGTCTGGTGTTCAGCTGTTGATTCTCATCTTAATTTGTTGGACAGAAACTTACGGTCTATTAAATTTCTTATTCCTGAACTACATATTAATCTTTGGCACCGTCATTCAATTAGTTTATTATGCATGTTGCATAAGATTTTTTTCTAACTCTGACCATCTTTTACATTCAGATCTCCCTGGACAATTCTATCCTGTTTGTAATACTAGGCAGGCATTTAATTCTAATAGCCAGGCCTTCTCCATCATGAGGCTCAATACTACACAATATTCTAGAAGTTTTATTCCAGCTGTTACCAAGTTGTGGAATGATCTTCCTAATTGGGTAGTTGAATCAGTAGAACTTCAAAAGTTCAAAGTAGGAGCAAATGTTTTTATGTTGACCAGGCTGACATGAGTCTTTTTTTTAGTTCATATATGACATATCTGTTTTTGACATTGTTAATAGTTTATATAGGACATATCTGCTTTGACGTTGTTACTGTTTTAGAATGATTTATTATTAACTTGTTCTCATCATTTATTTATTTCCTTATTTCCTTTCCTCACTGGGCTATTTTTCCCTATTGGAGCCCTTGGGCTTATAGTATCTTGCTTTTCCAACTGAGGTTGTAGCTTGGCTAGTAATAATAATAATAGTGACAAGGCCTCACCCGGGGGGAGAGGTGGGGCTGCTTCGCTAGGGGAAGCAACACCATTCCCCGAGGACCAGGGTTGGCCGATATTAAATTGGTCTACGCTACTACTCGACGGTCCCTCGGAAGAGACCGAATGAGTAGGAACTTCGGAGGAGGGTTGGGAGACAGAAGAAGAGGCCTTGGGTTTTTCCCCCTTTGAAGGAACCTTCGAAGGAGAAATACCCTGCTTAGACTTCTTCTGCCGTCGCCCAAACCTCTCCCACTGGGAGGCAGATCACTCCCTACACTTATTACCAAAATCCCACCATTGACTTCTGCATGTGGGACAAAGAGTGTGTGGCTCGGTGTACACCGCCAACATGAATGTTCTACAGGGCCGGCTGGAGATTCCAGGGCAGGTGCGCATGGTTGCAAAGTCAACACGCAAACACACACTAGAAAAAGAGAAAGCAAAAAAAAAGAAAAGAAAAATGGCAGTCCAAAAAAATGCGAAGGATGAAGAGCAGAAACGTCCATTCATCACCCGAGCCAAAAGTAAAGTGAGCTAAATCACAGGTCTGTGTGTGGGAGCGGTAGCAAGCTACCCCTCCTTACCCCCCGCAAACTAGCGTTGTGGGTAGTTAACCCTCGCTAAACTTTAATGGCTCGTCATTTCCGCTTCGCCGAAAGTAATAGCCCTGATAAATAGCGTTGTTTGTATTCCAGTTACGGAACAAACTAATAAATGGAATACTATGGAACACTTTTACTGAACTTCAGAAATTTAAAAATTACTGTTAGAATTAAATGCTAATCTTGTACTTATGTGATGGATGGTATAGTCTAATATCTAAATGCAGAGGATGGTTAGAATTATGAAAAATCTAATGCAATACGCACAATAATGAGGGGCCAGCATTCAAATGGTTAAGTGAATCCCATCCAATACTTTAATTAGTATCTTTAAAAGGGTTAACAATATCAAAATGATCTTTTGACAATTTATTTTATCAAACAACATATATCGGATGTATATACATAAAAAATTTAAAAACATGACAATGGTAAAATACACATGACTGAACTAACTACAACACTATTAACTAGTATTACTGTACAATGATGAATGTGATGAAAAAAACAATGTGAGCAAAGCTACTTAATAAAATAAATATTAGAGCATTTACATTCTTCATAAATAACAATCGCAGTCAATCACAATAACACATATCACATTACTGCACTCAGTTGTCATAACTTACTTCAAGAAATATTGACGACAATTCTTTTTTAGCGTTGTTTAAACCTTATGTTAAATCTCCAGAAGGAACAACACCATTGCAATAGAACAGTATTACCTCAATGATCAATTTTTTTCTATTGCCCAACAACTATAAAAGCAAGTTATAAAGCTTTCAATCCATTCACAAATTTATTCATAACGCAAAAATGCTAACTGGACAATGAAACAGACGATCGAGCTTTCTAATTTACAAATCTCATCTAATAAGAATCCAAAAACTAGGAGTACTGAACATTCAAGAGGTTGATTCTCACTCTAGTTCTACTAAACTATATTTTAACTGTTTTCTGACAAACATTTCATCATTTCCACAAAAACTTGTCACATTTCATAAATCACCATGCAAATCTCTGTACCATAGGCCTAACAGAAACTCACAACAAAAGACTAACATTTGCTAAATTTCAATAACTCCTCTTTCTATTCTAAACATTTCCTTTGATCTTAATTACAGTATTTTTCTCTATAAAAGATAAATTTTTAGACAAAATTAATGGAAGACAAGGTGTACCAGCAACTTACAATAAGCTGTCCCTGTAAATGCTAGAGAAGACATACTACTGTGAGTATGTTAGCATTCAGAGAGGAATATAATACTTTAACAGACAGAGATGGAAAATAAAATCCATTCTCATAGAAAGGGATTCTAATGATTATAAAACAGAGAATTCAAAATTACAACAGCCATTTCTGCAAATAATGAATGCCAACATACAGCAATTTTGTAAATCACTGAAATTAAAACTTTGAGGTACCCTTGCACCTTTCAAAGATCATTTCACAGACAATGAATGAATGATTTAAATTTGTTTGGCATCCTTTCACAGACAAAGTCACTATAAATTTCACATCCGAGTTGTCAAGTACTGTATCGATAAGTACCAAATGTTTATTCAAAAGCTTCATGATGTTTCTGAAAAATATGTTTATCCACATCTCACGTAAAAACTTTAGTTATAAGAAAAATTACTAAACCACTGTATACAAATACAGCATCCAAATATCAGTTTTCTCAAGTAAATTACTCATCTATTTGTTTGCTTGGTGAAAAACAATATTCAAAGGTTCTCTCTTATCATTATTCCAAGATTTCCATCAATCATGTCAATTAAATTTGGAATAGTTCTAGACTAGCATGACTGAACAGTACACACTTTTGACTGTTCTCTGCTTCAAATATCTCGGGTAAATTTCCTGTTTCACATCCTCCAACAATCTTTCTTACATATTTTGTACATGGCACTTTTGATTCAAGAATGATATGCAATCATCATTTCCTTTTTTCTTATTTAAAGGTTCTTATGGGCACAAGAAATGTGGGATATGTCTTCACTCTGTTGCACAGGGATATGTCTTCACTCTGTTGCACAATGTCACAGTAGCAGATGACGACTAGAAAGATAGAGCTACGGGCATTGTAAGGTTGTGATTTTACCAGAGATCTATCCAGTCATGAGCAGGACTAGAACTCAGAGCTTACATATCTTTACTCATAAACAATTTCACTAAGCCACTACAATCCTAGAAGCAAGTTTTGTGACAACTACTGTTATAGTATAATTGCTTCCAACTTCATCACCTGCTCTTTCAATCAATTAACCAGTCATGTGAGAGGCAAGATTTTTGGCTAATAGATCTAAAGACTATTTTATTATTTTGAAACAATGGGTTTTGGTAAATGGGTATCATCTCTACCAGTTTTTTAACAACACAAAGTAAACCGTACTAAATGTTCCTTGCAACATTCATTCGTTTCCTAATTGCACTGCTTGGTTTTTATTATTTTCATCCATTTCTTTTGGTAACATCTCTCTGTATAACTTCTATACCACTTACTCCAAAATTTCCCTATTTATGAAAGATGAAGTCTACTTGATAAAGACCTTTAAATGTAACTCATTATCATGTTCATTACTATAGTTTCTTTCGTATAATGGAAAAAACTATTTTTCTTTTAACACATATCACCCACTGGTAACAGCAAGAAGTAGACATATGCAATCCGCACTCTTGAACTGTTATCACTTCTGCATTCCTTAAAGCCAACTACAATTCAAAGTTATATACTCCACCAAGGTGGATGCATCGCACATTACAAAACCATTTCAACCACGGGAGCATAACTTCTCACCTTTATTTCAGTCTGATGGCCACACAGCAATATCCCGCTATGATACACAAAGCCATTCTCTCTATGATAGTCACCATACTTGATTTCATATTTTTACGTAAGTTGTTACTATACGGTTGCACAAAAAGTTGTTTATCATTTAACTTTATGTCACTTCAAACCAAATTTAATGGGACTCTCAAATTCCTATAAAACATTAGTCATAGGTCTGAGAATACTTAATGTCTCATTTAATATGCTGTATAGACTTCTGTACTGGAATTCTTTGATTCATTTCACTTTTCACTTGGTTCTAGAATGCGCTAAAAAAAACTCATACCTGTCATTTTAGAAGTATCTATACAAAGGCTGAGACCTTCATAGCTTCAGTAAACAATTCTTACAGCTTTTAGAATTTCTAATTTTTGCCCATAATCCAAAAATCTTCCTGAAAGATTGTCTTGTCACTTGACAATTTCCATTCAATTTCTACAAGTCACTTTCCATAAGAAGCACCTTTTCAATACTTATGCAGATTACTAGACATACACACAATACTGCAATAGCGGTAAACATTTCATGACAATCTTTTTCCCCAAACAGCCAGTAAAAACTACTGGGGTACTACTTATAGAATACTTTACACAAGGCACCGAAAAAGGATTCAATGAACTTGGCAGTATTCATCAGGAACTAGCTACACATCTTTCCCTTTTCCTCTTTCCTGTCTCACCATTTAGCTGTAATACATTTTAAACTCTATCTTATTCCAATTTCCTACCATCATTCCTAACACATTTTAGGAAATTAATTTGTCTGGGTGAATAATTAACAACAGAAATAAAACTGAGGAACTCAATGGTTCTATTATTAGATCAATTAACTGTTATTCTATGTCAGTCACTGAAATTATTTTCAGCATAACCAACCACAATAAGAACAAAAAACCTGCCTTTATACATTGAAGTAAAGATTCCACGATAAACCACATAACATAGAACTTCATGATAGCAAACTGTGTAATAATATAGAAATTTGAGATGGCAAATTGTGCAAAGAGCTTTTGCAAAATGTGGTTCAGCAAAAAAGTGGTCAGTCTTCCAATATCATCAATGAAATAAGTTACAACATGCCCATTACTAGCTACACAAATTCATATTCCGGAAATATAAAAGAAACTTAAATAAGGGGGCTAAGGTTTTCACAGGGGCATAATGGAACCAAGTTAGACTTCATTTTAGAAAGCATCTGAGGCAAACACCATTACTGAAGGACTCTAGTTTTGCAGCTGTGCAACATTTCAAAATATACACACAAAATCTCAACCATTTGGTCAACACTACTTACGAACATAATGTAATTTTCTGCTATACAAATCTAAAATAGTACAGTCCTCAGTGCCTCCAAATAGTCAACATGGCACTGGAATATTTTTGTAAAGTTCATAATACGAAAATAGGTACTGTACATGATCAAATTAATGGGTTACACTATAACAAAGACTACATACAACCTTATAAAGCAATATACACATACTCCAGCACAATCAACCACTTGATGCATAGTGAATATTTGGCACTTGGTGGGAATTCTGCTAATAAATTAATAGTCACTAAGATGAAAAACAACAAACACTACAAAAATAAAATCTACAAACAACCTACAAAACTGAAACAACAACAATCACTTACAGAGCATAGCTACAAAATATACCAGTGACATGGACAACAGAAACAAGTACAGTACAGTATTACTACACAGTAAATTCTAAGCATACTGATATTCTATGAAACATAGTCTTCATACAAAATCTAGATAATGTACCTTAAAATATATCACTGTCGTGCAACAACTTAAGGCCAAGAATATCAGGCACTTCGGGATGTCAATACTGTGCATGTTCATCTGGGGAGCAATCATCTCTTGACGACACGCACCATAACATCCACGCATTGCACATGACTATAAGAAGCAATCTAGTCTACCTGAAAACAAAAGAAAATTTTTTTAAAAAATAAATATAAAAAGCAAACCAGAAAAACATAGCTTTATAAAAAAAGGGACAGAAATAAAGCATCCTAATAGACATTGCAAAAAATACCTACTGTATAAATCACTGCATCATCAATTGAAAATGGTCTAAACTAATTTAAAATCTTAAAGGTTAAACATGTCACGTTTCAGTTCCAATTTCATGTGAAGCAATATTTCTCATAATTTCAAATGGTAACAAAAGCAACAGAAGGATGTAGACCAGAAATCAGTCAAAGCCAAGCTAAGAACACACTCAGAGTCAGAAACTCGCAATGGAGACTTCAATGCATCAATAAACATGAAAGATACATGCTCCCAAGTAATGATTTATCTAAAAGCTATGAAATTTTGAAGGTCCTGTGCAAGTGAAATTTATCAAATTGTGTCCCTTTTCTTTACCATTCCCACAGGTATTCCTGTGCTTCAGTGACTTCCTTTTCCCTTCAAGGATAGGTCTTTCCTTCTCTGAGAAAGAACTGGCACGCACTGCCTCTATTTCTCCCAGAAAGAAAAGTTGAACATTTAGGAAAGTCTCGGGGTTTTGGCTGTGGTACAGCACTGCTCCTTCGAAATTGTTCAAAGTCTTGGTTGTCCTGTGCTTTGGTGACCCCTTATTCCTTTTCTTTGGGAAGGTAAGAGCACTAGGAAGGAATTGGTAATAGAAACAGGTGAACTAGAAAAACGAGATTAGGTTCGGATAGTATGGTTCTTGTTGTGTGGTTCCTGATTGAGTGGTTCTCGATCCTCTAGTTCCCAATTGCATGATTCCTCATTGTGGCTACTACTCACAATTCTCAATCAGGGCTGCTAATCTTATGGTTCCGATTGCGACATGCGACAGATCCCGTGGGAAATGATGATCATGGAGAACAAGCATGAGAAGACTTGTCTTGCTGGGAGAAAACACAATCTGAATGTTCTTGTGAAGACTAAACACAAAGGGAAAAAGCACATGGAAACCTTGGCCCTCAAGAATGTAAGAACAAGCAACGAAAAGGATCATACATTCCATTTTTACCGTTATCGTTTACTGAGAAAGCTGGAATGAAGCAGGTGCCCGAAGTTTTGTGACCTGAAAGTACACACTAAAGGGAGATCGGTCAAAGGTGTTCTCGTCACTCGGCTGGGAAAGAAGAAAAGAAAGATCACATATTGACTAGTCACACTGAGACTGCTCAAGCGGTGATGTAGCGTTTGGGCACTGGAGGTATATAGAATGTAACGCTTAAAGCTCATAAGCTCATACATGAGGAAGTTCATGTACATGACTACTCGTACTCATGGAAGTTCGTGTGCGTGGCTGTTCTTTTGTGAACAATCATGCATGTAAGTCCTTGTGCGTGCAGAAACCTTGTGTATACTGTCAGAAACTATATGCATGGCTACAATGTTTGTATGCATGAAAGACAGTACAGTCAGAGACCTTACTCGTAGAATTCTGTTGCTACTGAAATCCTTATGTGTGTACGCATTGAGTCCCTGTACGCATATGCGTGAAAGGGAGTACTGTATTTATGTAAAAGACCATACATAGAACCTATACCTGGAAAAGTCAGGAATATGGAGGCCATGTGCATGGAACTATATTGCTAGTGGAATCCTGAAGTTTACACGTAAAGCCCTTGCACGCTTATGCATAAGGGACAGTATGGTAAAAGACAGTAAGTAGAAACTGTGCACGTAGATGGAAATACATTACAAATCAGTTTGCATGAAGACCTTGCACATGGAGCGCAAATGTGTGTATTCCCATGGCATGTTGATTTCCTGTGCGAGTGGAATCTCATGGGGACTGCTTTTTGCCTTCAGGCTGACACAAGTAGCAGCAGCAGCAGCAGCAGCCCATACCAATGCTTCTTTTCATTAAAGGATAACTCTCAGCAGGTGACCATCACTTCTCACTCACCAAAGAGAGAGAAAGTGATACTCCAGGAAGGGAAAATGAAGGACAGAAACTTTCCACTAAACCAGCAGTTCACTCTTGGTAAAGCACTGCCTTTACCATATGGAAAGAAACAGTAGGAGTTATGTGTACAAAACTCTTATCAATCAGACTTCCTGGAATTCTTTGATGGCATCTTCTACTAATTCTTCTTCAAAATTTGCAATCAAAACTCATCTATGATGAGGCATGGGAGAAAGGAGAACTTCCTGGAGTTTGTCTTCTCCGGAGTCATGCAGGCTGAGGTCAATGCTCTTAAAGGCCCCAACAGCACAGCCAGGAGATACATCCTTAGAGTACAATGAAAGAAAGAATGGCGGAGCCCTACCCTTAAACTCAGCGACGGAAGGTCTCAATTGATGGAGCATCAGCAATATCCAAGGAAAACTAACTTCCTTAGGTTTACACTGTCATTGTATGACCATATATATGTTCCTGACCGATAGAACCATGTATATTAGATAATGACAGGTAGCAAAGAAAACTGTAACACAATTACAATTATCAGGAAACGCTGCATATTCTTGGGTTCTTCCATTAATATCCTTCAAACTCAACTATCTTCAAGACTATTAATTCAATCTGAAAGAAAAGCAAATATTAAAACACAGATGGGGATGCTGAAAATTACATCCGTACTCCCCACCGACCAAAGTCAAAGTGAAGCCACAAGATTTTTAGCTGGTGCTTTTCAGAATCTGACCATAGGCCTGCAGTCGTGTGGTACAGCATATGGGCCCACCACCCTTTTTTGGACCTATTTTAAAAGGGCATCAAGTCCGGGAAAGGACGAGAACGTTGACGCACTTAAGCTGATTCTCCTCTGCCATCAACCTTTTGAGATCCATCCTTTCTTCTGGTCTCATATGGACTAGAATGTCCAGGGAATTGATCACATAATTCCAGTTTCAGCTGCCACTGGAGAGATCGTATCCAGATGGCTCGTCTTTCAGCTTTGCCGAAAGTAATACCCCTATAAATAGTGTTGGTTTGGATATAGTGAAGGACAAAGAGGCTGCAAAGATCCTTTAGTGCTACCTACATTGCAAAAGGTTAGGTGCGCTGACAGCACATGTAGGAGATTATCAACACAACAGAACAAAAAGGCATCAGATAAATAGTAATAGATTTAACATAAAAACATTATGGCAGGCAAGCTCAACAAAAATAATCAAATCCTACAGTCCAAATATAAACTATCTCTTTGGCTACAAACATGAGGAAAGCTGATATTTTCTTCTACATTTATCATGTGTTACAACTTGAATAAAAATGACAAATTCGGAGATAATTTGTATTTTTCCTAACCATACAAACCTTAGCTATTTACATAGGGGTTTACTTTCGGCGTAGCTGAAATGACGAGCCATTAGATCTTAACGAGGGTTAAACTACCCCTAGCGCTAGTTAGCACGGGGGTAGGGGAGGGGTAGCTAGCTACCCCTCCCCCCCACACACTGGTGAGCTGCCTCACTTCACTTAGAGGTAGGACTTGTGTTGGGGGACAGGGCTGGCGGGCAAATGTGTGTAAATAACTAAGGTTTGTACGGTTAAGAAAAATACAAATTATCTCCGACTTTGTCATTTGTTCCGTAACCGAAATACAAACCACACTATTTACACAGGGTGACTTACCCTTAGGTAGGGTGGAAAGTCCCCAGCTTTACTGGCTTTGGCTTACCGGGGGACTCAGAATCCGAGTGAGCAGCACCCACTTCGCAAGTTTCTTGCTACGCAAAAAACGTGCGGCCTACATAAGTTGTGTGTGGAGAAATGAAGTGTGACTCGTCCTAGGAAGTTGACCTGAAGTCCTTTAGATGGAATTCTAGGCTAGGACGTCCCAATACCACCTCGTCAGGGTATGGGGATTGCGACAGTATTATTCTTGATACTAGGAACACAAGGAAGCATGGTTTACCTGCAGAGGTTTGAGGTCAGCTATGCAGAGAACCCAGGATGCTGCATTCCCCTAGAGAGGGGAGGATGAAGAAAGAAGTAAGGGCCAGACATACTCTTTCATTCACGCAGACTAAAACCGGGTAACAGTGCCCTTAACCTTCTGCTACTTGTCCATTAAGGAGCCTGAGGTTAGACTGGCTGTTGTGCAGCCACCACAGGGCCGATAGAAAAAGTATCGAGGCTCCTGTGGGTCACGTCCTGCAGGTAGTGGGCTGTGAAGGTCGTTTGACGCTTCCAGACCCCAGCTTGTAACACCTGCGTCACAGAGAAGTTTCTCTTGAAGGCCAGGGACGTAGCAATGCCCCTTGCATCATGTGCCCTAGGGCGACGTGATGGAGGACGGTCTGGATTCAAGGCATGATGAATGGTCCGTCGAATCCAGGCTGAGATGGTATTCTTAGTGACCCTCCTCTTCGTCCTTCCCGTGCTCACAAACAGAGCTTGCACGCGGGGACGGACTGCAGCTGTTCTCATCAGATAACGCCTCAGACTTCTTACCGGGCAAAGTAGCAGATGATCTGGGTTATCTGTTACGGAACGGAGACTCGTAACCCTGAAGGAGTCGAACCGTGGGTCCGGCACTCCAGGGTTCTGAGTCTTGGCAACAAACTCAGGGACGAACCTGAACGTTACCTCCCCCCATCCCCTTGAATGGGCGATGTCGTATGAGAGATCATGAAGTTCACTGACCCGCTGGGCCTAAGCCAGAGCGAGCAGGATTACCGTCTTCCAAGTCAGGTGTTGGTCAGAGCCCTGGCATAAAGGTTCGAACAGGGGCCTCTTCAGAGCACTGAGGACCTGAACCACGTTCCATGGAGGAGGTCTCACTTCCGACTGAGGGCAGGTAAGCTCGTAGCTGCGTATGAGTAACGAAAGTTTTAGCGAGGAGGAAATGTCTATTCCTTTCAGCCTGAAGGCTAGGCTTAAGGCTGAGCGATAGCCTTTCACCGCCGAGACCGAAAGGCGCATTTCCTCCCGCAAATACACGAGAAACTCCGCTATTGCTGGAATAGTGGCATCGAGGGGAGAGATACCCCTCCCACGACACCAACCACAGAAGACTCTCCACTTCGCCTGGTAGACCCCTGCGGATGACTTTCGCAGATGTCGAGACATCCTTTCAGCAACTTGTTGCGAAAAGCCTCTCTCAGGGAGGAGACGCTGGATAGTCTCCAGGCGTGAAGCCGAAGCGATGCTACGGCTTTGTGGAAGATGTTACAGTGTGATTGTCTGAGTAGCTCGTGTCCTGGGGGAAGCTCTCTCGGGAGTTCCGTCAGGAGCTGCAGAAGGTCCGGGAACCACTCTGCATGACGTCATAGCGGAGCTATTAAGGTCATTGACAGGTTGACCGATAGTCTGGTCTTGTTGAGCACCCTTCTCATCAGACAGAACGGTGGGAAGGCGTACACATCGATGTTGTCCCACCGTTGTTGGAAGGCATCCGGCCAGAGTGCCTTGGGGTCCAGGACTGGGGAGTGGTACAGGGGCAGCTTGAAATTTAAGGCTGACGCGAACAGGTCCACTGTCGGGGAACCCCACAAAGTCAGGACTTTGTTGGCTACTTGAGGATCCAAAGACCACTCGGTACTCGCTATCTGTGAAGCTCTGCTCAGATTGTCGGCGAGCACATTCCTTTTGCCAGGATTGAAGCGAGCTGATAGGTGTATCGAGCGGACTTCGGTCCATCTCAGTATCTCTACTGCAAGATGGGATAGCTGTCGTGAAGAGGTACCTCCCTGCTTGTTGATATAAGCCACTACTGTGTATTGTCGCTCATCACCACTACGGAGTGGCCCGCCAGGGTCTGTTGAAGCTGTTGAAGGGCCTGAAATACGGCCTTCATCTCTAGCAGGTTGATGTGGAGGTACTTTTCTGATTCTGACCATAGGCCTGAGGCCCTCTGGTTCAGAACGTGGAGAGTGCTGATGAGCAGGAGTGCGCTGGCGATCAGGAGAGCACTGGCAAGAAGAGTCTGTTGACTCATCCGCAGGAGAACGCTTGCGCGCAGGAGCGCGCTGACGAGCAGGAGAGCGCTGGCGAGCAGGTGAACGCTGGCGAGCAGGAGAGCGCTGGCGATCAAGAGAGCGCTGGCGAGCAGGAGAGAGCTGGCGAACAGGAGAGAGCTGGCGAGCAGGAGAGCGCTGGCGATCAGGAGAGCGCTGGCGAGAAGAGTCAGGTGACTCATCAGCAGGAAAGCGCTTGCGCGTAGGAGAGCGCTGGCGCTTGCGCATTACTCTAGGGCGCACAGGTGAAACCTGACACGAAAGGGACTTACTCACATTGTGGGATAAGTCCTTCTGCCCCGAATGGGACCGGTGCTTGAATGATCAAGGAAGATCTGGTAGGCGCAGGAGATCGCGAACGATCTACGGAGAGGTCCAGTGATGTCACTGCCACGGTCTGCTCCCAACGAGAAGAATCTTTTGCAGGTGACGACAAAGATGAAGACCCGAAGAGAAGGCGCCTCTTAACTCCCTTGTAAGGAGAAGGAAGGCATCGACGGCGAAGACGACCTCGAGGCAGGGTATCACCGTCATCGGTCCTCCGAAGAAGAGTCTCTGTCAGTGAACTCCCCCGGGGGGGAGGAACACCCGCAGGAGACACCGTTGGACCCAGCTTTCCCCTCGAAGGATGTTCGGAGGGGGAACCTGAGCCTTTAGCAACATCCGCAACAGCAGCAGCCGGGGTTTGACCTGACCCGTCGGACGCCTCTGCCACAACAACGTCGACAATAGCCAGAGGGTCTACCTCTGGTATTACCGGCGACTGTTGGACAGCTGCCCCCAACTGGATCAGATCAACAGGGTTTCCTTGGAGGGTGAGCCCTTAAGCCCCAAGGAAGCCCAAAGCTGAAAAAGATCATTGTTAGACATAGTTTGGTCATCAACAAAATCAACAAAATCAACAATGTCCTCCCCCGGAGGAGGAGGGGGAGCTGCCTCGCTATGGGAGGCAACACCCTCTCCCGAACCCTGAGATTGGGAAACAAAAGAATGACCTACGCTACCACTTGGCAGCCTCTCGCGAGACTGAACGAGTGGGAGCTTCGGAGGAGGTTCGGGCAACGGAAGAAGAGTCCTTGGAGCCTTCCTTCCTCAAGGAAGCCCCTGAGGGAGAACGGTCTCGCTTAGAACTCTTCTTACGTTGCCGGGCAAACCTCTCCCACTGGGAGGTAGGCCACTCCCTACATTCCATACAAACATATCACTTTCACACCGTTAACCTCGACACTGTGGGCAAAGGGTGTGAGGGTCTGTTTCGACCGCCGACATGAATGTTCCACAGGGGCACTTCCGCATAATGGGAAGAAAAGGTAGAGCCCAACTTCAAACACACAACTGTAAGAAAAAGAAAAACAGATTAAGGCTGCCAACAATGCGAGGACGAGACATACACGTCTGTACATCGTCCGAGCCAAAAGTGAAGTGAGGCAGCTCACCAGTGTGTGGGGGGGAAGGGTAGCTAGCTAGCTACCCCTCCCCTAACCCCTCCCCTAACCCCGTGCTAACTAGCGCGGGGGAAGTTTAACCCTTGTTAAAATCTAATGGCTCGTCATTTCAGCTACGCCGAAAGTAAACCCTTATGTAAATAGCGTGGTTTGTATTTCGATTACGGAACAAATATTATTTGGTTGATGAATCATAATTCAGATCTCAACATACAGCAACATACAGTACTATAAATTCTAATCTAATGTATCTTATCAAATGTTCCATCAAAATGAATTAGACTCCTTTGATATGTTCTACAAAAAAGAGACAAAACCAAAAATAACAAAATTATGACTAAAACCCAATGTTCATTTGCTTGCATGGTCATTATCAAATAAAGAATTATCTACTTCCATCTGCTAAACAAAAGTTATGACATTGGGATAAATTACTGAATCAATATTCTTACTATACTCACTTTTACTAAAATTAAATGACTGTACAATTTCATTCTAGAGAGAGGTCATGGCAGGGGGTCGGGCATAAGCCTTCGGTATGAAGCCGTATTTGCGAGTTTTGGGTGCATACGCCCACAACCAACCGTCAACGGTCTGGTTATTTAGGTCAGCATAAATCCAATCTCCACGCCGAACAGACAAATCATCAGGAGCTTGGGCCTGGTAATAAAATTTTAATTGAAATCAATGATACTACAGTATACAGTATGTACTAAAAATACAATATAAAGTACAAAACTGATATGGCAAACTAGGCATATATATTTCTATCCTACACAATTATACCCAAAATTGAATACATATTTTTAAATGTTTAGAAATACCTTGTAGTCGTAAAGCATGACTAATTCTGAACCATGGAACCGCAAATCGTCACTATTACCGGGGTTGCCATGATGCTGAGACCCACCATATCCTAGCTGATGACCACCCATACTACCGAGATTGCCATGTAATGACCCTCCCATGACTCCAACACCTCCTGCCCCAGTTGTAGCACCACCTTGCTCCAAGTGATCTGAAAAAAAAATAAAAAATAAAAATGTGATTACTGCTATTTATGAAACATATTCTGTGATACAACAACCAAAATACACATCCTACAATATTCATATTTTTCATTAAGTTAATACATATTGTATACTAATTTTCTTTAAAGTCATTCAATGGAAATTACTAATTATGATTTCAAACTTTTAACTATCCTTTTCCAGACAAGTAGTGGAGACTAAATAAAATATAATAAGCAAAAGGCACAGTGAAGTACATCATTGCTTTACCATTTACCCCTGACAAACTGGTCCCAGTATCTCAAAAATTTGGTCCTAGTGATACCTGAAGTAATACAGCAATAAAGTACATACTTTCACTGCACTCCCTGACAGTGCATTACTACGTTTGCAAAAGTTAAAATTCATAAATTACCTGTGCTACCTTTAGGTGCACATATTGTATTTTGGATTGATTGAACTACTTAACAAAATTAATCTGAAATTACTTCAATACAATACCTAATGTCAACAGTGAGTAATTGTTTAAATAAAAGAACTATAAACACAGAAAAACAACAAATGTCAGTATTATCCAATCTAATACTTTCTATAACAAACATGCAGAACTGTACAGCAAGACCACCCTTACCTTGAATTACATCCGCAGGATAAACAAACCCAGATGGTACAAATCCTTCTTGGCCATCTGATCTTAAAATCCAGTACCAGTCTGGATCCTCTCTATTGAGAACCGTGACAAACTCTCCTCTTTCCACGCTTACGTCATTTTCATCTCTCGCAATAAAAGTGTATAAAACAATATATCTTCCGGCTGGGTCCTTTTCGTGAAATAATAAACATTCAATGATTAATGAAAATGAGTTTTAATAAAATGATTCTAAAAAGCATTAATTCAAATCCAAAATATAGGATAAACACTATTCAAGAAAGAGAAAGATTCTACTCACTTTGAAAAATGGGTGAATGTCAGGAGTTGCTGAGCCACTTTGAACTGAAGAATCAGGAGTTCGATTAGGTGGTACACTAATAAGCTTTCCGCCGTAACTTTCGTTATCTGAACCAACTAATCCTGGATTATCTATATAAATCACAAAGGAAATTGTAAAATACCTTTAAAAAATCTGGTAATTTAATCTGAATATTCATCTATTTAATGATAGATAACATTATCTCAATTTTCAATTATCAAAAATAATCCATACAGTTTTAATGAATATAAAAATAAATACAAAAATATTTTATATATACAGAATATTACCTTTTAAAAGTACTGTAATCCTTATTTCTCCTCGTTATACAAACTTGGGTGCTTTAAAATAAGAGAATTTCTTCAGCAGATTTCAAATAATTAACAAGGTAGTTAACGACAGGTTGTGAGCATGGGCACATAGAATTGCTCACTTCCCTGTAAAATCTTTCTAAACCTTTGGCTCAGGACTGAGAGGGGTGATTGAAGTGGAAATTTTACTTTAAAGGATTCTGAATTGTATAGCCATGAAAAATACAAATAACTTTCAAAATTTGTTTTTGTAAGTGTTTAAACACTTCATCCTTTAAAACAAGAAGACACACTTAATTGTGGGTAAGAAGTCCTATAAATAAACTGATGGTTCTTTTTCTTCCTTGGAATATGCTAGTATTTCTGGTCCTGTACAAGAGCCTCCTACTACCCCATTATAAGAGATAAGTTGGCTAATAGGGCCTGTCCAGCATAATAAATGTATATACTGTACCAGGTATGCAGTCAATGACAAAATCTTTCTCCCCTGGAGAGGAAATGCAGTCAGAGATGAAATACCAGGTACATAATGGCCAATGGGTTGGTATTCATACCAACATCCGTGGAGTAAAACTAATGCTTAGAGATCCAATCAAATATGAATGGTGCTCAGAAATGTCACATCCAGCATGCAATGGCGAGACTGCATCATCCCTACGTGAGGGAAAGGTAGAAAAAGCAGAAGAGCCAGTCATCCTACCTTTCTTTCAGATTTACATCAAACAAGTTACCATAGAAAAGATTCTTACTATGACATATTCGAGCTGAACGGCTTACACAACTACTTAACCAGCCACTACATGGCCTAAAACAAAACAGTTGAAAGACTTGTGGATACACTCCCTTGAACAGAAAGCAGTGAAGGTTGCTTAGCACTTCCCAACTCCTTCACCTTTCCAACAGTGAAATCCTTTGAAGTCTAAAGAAGCACCCCTACCCAACTTGGTAAGCTGTAGATCGAGCTGGTAACTCGACCACCTCAATGGTCAAAGTGTATGCTCTTGATTGTGTCACAAGGCTAGAGACTATTCTTCAAAAGCTCTTATTGGTTCTACCAGTGCTAAGGAAGAGTCGTTAACATTCATGCCTGATTTGGCAAGTCCTATTAAATAGCATCGGGAAGCCCTTATGGGATACAAAAGTATCTCTTCTCAATTACAACCCAACGCTTCATGAAGTGAGAGGATGGAGAAGGTCTTGAACCTAGGTTGTGCACAGACAGGTTCTGGGTTTTGGTCACAAATTGGCCACAAAATTAAGAGACCTTTTACCAACATTCACTGGGTTAACACATATGCATCCATGAATCACTGTAACTCTTTCACCAGAGCTATGATCAGTGGGCTAACACAAATGCAACCGTGCATCCCGCTAACTCTCTTCACTAGAGCTATGACTGATAAAGTCTTGAAAGTTAGATCTCTACCTAATGACTCTCTCAAAAACTCATATGGGACGAGTAACAGTCTAGAGAACAAAGGTCAATTCCCACTCTGGGAGCTTGAGGTACTAGGGTGTGCAAGACTGCTCAAGGCTATTAAGAGGAGCTTTTTGGCAAAGATCACAGAGCAAGTCTACAATCAGTATTATAAACTCTAAAAGAATATTTCACTTGGCTTATAGCCATCTATGAGTAACAGGTTCATCTGAGACCAGGCTTGATCAACACTCAGTTGATCAGCCAAAGAATCTTCCCTGGAAAGTAACTGGCTGACAGCTCTACAAGATTTGCCTCTCAGAAATGTATCTGCTTTGTCAACTTGCAAAGAGGTGAGATAACTATGTCTCCTTACTTATGGACAGAGCTACCGTACAGCGGTGATATTTCTTCTCATCAACACTACCTGATGCATATTTAATCACTCTTTCAAGGCTGCTTGTATCTAAACAACATTGATGAAGATGCATTTCTTCTGCTGACAACAAAACTAATGCAACCAAGTCGACCAGGAGAAAGCACCACTTCTATTTGGAAGCATCTAAGAACATAACATGCATGGAGATTCAACTTCCCTGGTTAGGTTCTCTTCGTACAGCCACCACATAGAATTGGCCTATATCTCCTGTCCCAATTGAACAATATAAAACAAGAGATCTCTGGAGAAAATGGCCTTAACTCCCCTGAGGAACATGCTTCTCCTACAAGGAAAGGTGACTGATAAGACTTTGACAGGCAAGCTGGAAGTTCTATTTGGACAGAACGATTGTGCTACTTCTCTGAGTTTACTGATGCTATAGCTTCACTACTGCCATGTTTTATCAGCATGCTCAGTTACTTCAGCCTCTGCTTGGGGAAGAGATTCTACTTCTCCCAATTTTCCCAATCCCCAGATTGCAACAAACGGTGAGAAGACGATCTCTATCCTGTAGCAACTGCCTCACAGGAGAGGAGAGGCTCAACTAATTGTTGACAACATTAAAGACATATCCCATACAAATGAGACTCAAGCTGCCATCAGCATAAACAGTTGTACACCTGGAGAGCAGTGAACTGTTCGAAACATCAAAAATTTTAAGTAATTTTTATTTTTCCTAACATACTTACCGAGAACTACTTTCTTAGGAGTTACCTGTAATCTCCTCTCTACCGACCAGAGTTTTGTGTAGTATACCCTACACCCGTTTTCTATGGAGGGCTAACCCGGGAGTGAGAGAACGTGCCCCGAGGGTAGCCTTGAGCTAGGTCGAGGTCCGCTTGGGTCCCGTTAGTCAGTAAGTTCCTCGGATGTTGCAAAAAGTCCCTGCAAGGGCAGAAAGGCACTCGGGGAAGGTAGGGAGGGCCATTACCCGAAAGTAGTTCTCGGTAAGTATGTTAGAAAAAATAAAAATTACTTGAAATTTTTGATTTGTTCCAACACAAACACTTACCTCGAACTGCTTTCTTAGGAGACTTACACTTTAGGAGGTGGGAGTGGCTTCCTGACCTTCAGACCCAGCAAAGCGGACACCAAGAAGCCTAGATATGAACTAGATTCTAAAAAACAAACTACACAAAGAGCTCATGTTAGTGTCTAAGTACTCACCCTTTGAAAAATCTTCTGATGTTGAGTCCGGTAACAAAGTTGCAGTGACGTGTTCTTCATTGGTTACATAAGTGTGGTTATCTCCGATAGGGATAGGAAACGGGGATTAGGGTGAAAAGGAACGAACCTGTGTCTCCTAGTTTTGCTATCCACGATTGTGCCTGGGGCTTTACCGTTAAATCACTTGGAGCACGGAGATGACTGTCCCAATGGAGAACCCGTCTAAGGACCTTCTTGAGTAGTCCTTGGGGTAATGGGCAGTAAAGGTTGACTGGTTCGACCAGGTGCCCGCTCGAAGGATCTGGCCCACTGCCATGTTCTTCTCAAAGGCTAAGGAAGTGCTCAGACCTCTGATGTCATGGGGCTTGGGAGTACCTAGCAAGGCTAGTCCCTCCTCCTTGTAGGCCCTGGCAATAACTTGTCTCAACCAAAAGGATATGGTATTCTTCGATACCTGCTTCTTTGTAACACCTGTGGAGACGAAAAGGCTCTTGATGCCTGGACGGAGATGTGCAGTCCTCTCAAGGTATTTTCTAATGGCACGGACAGGGCATAACCTCAAATCCTCAGGATTCCCAGTCCTAGGAATAGCTGGCAGAGAGAACCCCTCGAATTTAGGATCCCAGACTGCTGGGTTCTGGGTTTTCGCCACGAACGAAGGGACGAACTTGAAAGAGATCTCTTTCCACCCCTTCGAATGAGAGACGTCATAAGACAGCCCAGGGATCTCACCTACCCTTTTCGCAGAGGCCAAGGCCAACAAAAAGACTGTCTCGAGAGTGAGATCCCTGTCTACAATATCCTTCATTGGTTCAAACAGGGGGCTACTTAACATCTTCAGGACCCTAGCTAAGTCCCACTGAGGCACCCTAACAGATTGAGGGGGGCAGGACTGTTCAAAACTCCTGACAAGCATAGAGATGTGTCTAGAGGAGCCCAGGTCGATGTCCTTCAGAAGGAAGACTTGACCCAAGGCTGCTCGTACTCCTTTTATAGCTGGGATTGACATCCCTATCTCGTTTCTCGTTTCGTGAAAGAGGCCCACTTCGCTTGGTAGACCGCTGCCGACGACCTTCTCAGGTATCGCGACATCCTCTTAGCCGTTCCTGACGAATATCCTTCCTTCCTCAGGAAGCGCTCGATAGTCTCCAGGCGTGAAGGCGTAGAGACTGTGGGTTGTCGTGGAACCTGAGAAAGTGTGGCTGTTGTAAAAGATCTGGCCTGTCAGGGAGTGGCCACGGAGGATGGTTTGTCAGGTCTTTTAGGTCTGCGTACCACTCTCTCTCCGGCCACCAGGGCGCTACCAAAGTCATCCTTAAGTTCCGGGCAGCCCTTATTCTGTTGAGCACTTGCCTGATCAACGTGAAGGGGGGAAAAGCGTACACGTCTAGGTTGTCCCACTTGTGCCGAAAGGCATCCTCCAAGGCTGCCTTTGGGTCTGGGACAGGAGAACAATACACGGGGAGTTGTGCGTTCAGCTTGGTTGCAAAAAGGTCCATCACCGGGGAACCCCACCATTGAATGATGAGTCTGGATTCTTCTGGGAGGAGGGACCATTCTGTTCCTACTATCTGACAAATCCTGCTGAGACCGTCGGCTAGGACGTTCTTTTTCCCGGGATGAACCTTGCCAATAACACTATCTGGTTCGCTTCCGCCCAATCTAGGATCTCTAGGGCGAGATCGCACAACTCCCTTGATTTTAGGCCCCCTTGCTTCTTTATGTACGCTACCACTGTGGCATTGTCGCACATCAACGCCACAGTGTTTCCCCTTAGTAGATCGATGAAGTGCAGGCAAGCTTTCTGGACTGCCTTCAACTCTAGGACATTGATGTGTAGGCCTTTCTCCCCATCCATCCAGGTTCCTCTCGCCGTCCCGTTGAGATGGGCTCCCCATCCCTGGTTGGAGACGTCTGTGAATAGGAGCAACTCTGGAGGTTCGGTCGCGAAGGGCATCCCCTTGAGCGAGTTCGACCGGCAATGCCACCATTCCAGGGAGGGTATTGTGTTTGGCAGGACTGGAATTGATTTCTGGGGCAAGTCCAGTTGGTTCCAGAAGTTCTTCAGGTTCCATTGGACGGTCCTGAGTCTGAGTCTCCCCAGGGGAACCAGTTTCTCCAACGACACCAGATGACCTATTAGCCTTTGCCAGTCCTTCGCCCTCCTGGGTTGCCCTGACAGAAAAGGGAGAAGGATCTTCATAAGATTGCTTACCCGCTCCTCTGACGGAAAAGCTTTCACTAGTAGGGAATCCAGTGTCATCCCCAAATAGGTCATTCTGGTGGAGGGAGATAGGTTCGATTTTTCTGAGTTGATCATGATACCCAGACCCTTGCAAAACTGGAGAAGTTTTAAACCCTGCTCCTTCAAAACGTCCTCTGAGGAGGAAAGAAGCAACCAGTCGTCCAGGTACCAAATGAGGCAAATGCCCCGCTCGTGAGCCCACACCGAGACTGTCGTCAAGACTCTCGTGAATACCTGGGGAGCTGTCGACAACCCGAAGCAAAGGGTCTTGAATTGCAGGATCTGGGTACCCCATTTCACCCGGAGAAACTTCCGACTTGAGGGATGGAGCGGGATTTGGAAGTATGCGTCCTTGAGGTCTATGGTCATCATGTAGTCTTTCTCCCTCAAGGACAGCAAGACCGACTTCGGAGTGTCCATTTTGAAATCTGTCTTTCGCACAAACTTGTTGAGAGATGACAGGTCTATCACCGGTCTCCACCCCCCTGTCGCCTTTTCTATCAGGAACAGGCGGCTGTAGAAACCTGGTCCCGGGTGCAGGACCTCCTCCATGGCGCCCTTCTCCACCATCATGGACACCTCTTCTTGAAGAGCCGCCCTCTTCAACGGGTCCTTAGGGGCCAGCCACTCCGACAGGCTGGCCTGAATTAAAGGCGGGGGTTCCGTTAAGAATGGTAGCCTGTACCCCTCCTTCAGTACGGATACTGTCCAGGGCTCTGCTCCGTGAGCCTTCCATGCTTGCCAATGTAGTCTGAGGCATCCCACAACCTGAGGCTTGGGCAGGAGTAGGGGGCCTCCCACTCTACCTCCTCCTGGAGGAGCGGCCTGAACGGCCTCTCCTGGAGGCAGAATACCCTGTTCTAAACGAGGCCGACGCTGCTGGAGCTCCTCTACGGGGGGGGGCTGAGGCGCTGAAGCCCACGAGGAAGAAGGGGCTTCTCTCCTCGTCAGGTTAGGCGGGGCCTGAGAAGTAGAGGGGCCGTCTGATACTGATCTCTTGTAGGGGGGCCTCCTTACCGGTTGAGGCCTGGGAGCGTTCACTTCTTTTCGTTTAGCCACCTTTTCCATGATCTCTTCTAGCTCTTTCAAAGGGAACAAGGAGTCACCCCACACAGGAAGGCTCCTCATGGCCCTCGCCTCCCTGTCTGGGACCTTCCGGAAAAGCTTCGCCAGAATAGTGTCCCTTTTGCAAAGAACCCAATTCGCTGACAGGGCAAAGGACTGATACGTGAGGAACTTCAGGGTCTTGCCCCCGGAGATGATAAGTTCCCTCAGGAGGTTTTGCTGCTCCGGGTCCGTCAAGTCATATGTGGCTTGAACACCTACCAGTGTGGAAGCCCACCAGTCCAACCAAGAGGAGACGTGCACCAAGTCTTTCGACATCTCCTCCATCATCGCAGCCTCCCACTCTACCTCCTCCTGGAGAAGCGGCCTGAACGGCCTCTCCTGGAGGCAGAATACCCTGTTCTAAACGAGGCCGACGCTGCTGGAGCTCCTCTACGGGGGGGGGGGCTGAGGCGCTGAAGCCCACGAGGAAGAAGGGGCTTCTCTCCTCGTCAGGTTAGGCGGGGCCTGAGAAGTAGAGGGGCCGTCTGATACTGATCTCTTGTAGGGGGGCCTCCTTACCGGTTGAGGCCTGGGAGCGTTCACTTCTTTTCGTTTAGCCACCTTTTCCATGATCTCTTCTAGCTCTTTCAAAGGGAACAAGGAGTCACCCCACACAGGAAGGCTCCTCATGGCCCTCGCCTCCCTGTCTGGGACCTTCCGGAAAAGCTTCGCCAGAATAGTGTCCCTTTTGCAAAGAACCCAATTCGCTGACAGGGCAAAGGACTGATACGTGAGGAACTTCAGGGTCTTGCCCCCGGAGATGATAAGTTCCCTCAGGAGGTTTTGCTGCTCCGGGTCCGTCAAGTCATATGTGGCTTGAACACCTACCAGTGTGGAAGCCCACCAGTCCAACTAAGAGGAGACGTGCACCAAGTCTTTCGACATCTCCTCCATCATCGCAGCCTCCGACTGCGAAAAGCAAATCGGGGCTGAAGAGGCTCTGTCCTCCGTGGCACCCTGTCCCAGAACGTCGAGGGCAGGCTCCACCTTGCAGGCTCCCGGTCGTTGTCCCTCCGGCACATAAAACCTACTCTGTGCCTTGAGCCCTTGGAGCAACTTCAAGGAGCTCTGCGTTTTGGGAGCTTCGGCATTGCCTGCCACAACTCTATCGACATGAGCCCGTCCCAGGACGAGATCTCGGGCCACAGGCCGGGCCAAGGAGGTTTTCTGTTGGACGGGTGCCTGCATCAAGCGGGTCAAGCTGGACCTACAGTAGTCCTCATCGGTTGAAACCTGTTCTTCAATCCTATGATGCCTTCGAATCAGGCCTATAGCCTTCCGATAGGCCGAGTCCTCGGTCGGGGAACCTTCTCTACCGTCCGCAGTACCTTCCGCCTGATCCTGAGGAGCCGGTTCACCGGGTACTCCCACCGGGCGCTTCGGTTCTGGAACAACAGGCACTCCCCTGCGGTGGTACCGGTCTTCCCCGGCGGGAGCCTCCGCACCAGGTTCGGGGGTCAGAACTGGCATCGCCGTGCCGGCGAGGACTACCGTTCGTGTATTCTCTATGGGGGACGAGGATGCGGATCCCGTGGGCTGACCCGACGGAGGGAACCGTTCCTTTAAGTCCGAGGGCCGAACCAGCTGTGCTGATTCGGCCAGGCTGCCCGTACGGAAGCACGGTTCCCCCCGCTGGGCGGGGTGAACCAGAAACTTCGCGGCCTTATGCCTGCCTGAAGAGGCCTTCTCGCATTTCTCCCTGCGAGGGTCATATCTGCGTCTGGAGGATGGCCTTCGTGGTGAGAAATCCCTGGACTGCCAGTCCGGGGAACGCTGCAATTCAGACTTACGGGGAACGAAGACCCAATCACCATCGGGGGACCTACTCCTCCTCTACTTCCTCCGTGGAGAGCGGGACCGTCTCCTACTGAACCTCGTACGGGATCTTGAGCGGGAACGCCTGCTCCTGGACCGCTCCCTCCGTCGCCGATGTCTCCTCCTGGTTTCCTCTTCTGAAGAGAACGAAGCCCCACCATCCGAAGAGCCCGACGAAACTGTACCACCCGCACGACGGGCAGAAGCGGGGGCTACGGAGGGCTTCGCGACTTGCTGCGTACCAGAGGTCGAGGGTTGTAGGAAGGTTTCTGGAACCGCCGTCAGAGGAGCTAGAAAAGAGGTTTGGCGCCCTACAATAGGGAACAAGGTATCCAGCCCCTCTTCCATCCGCATTGGGGACCTACCTGGCGTTTTAGGGAAGGGCTCACTTACCGTGGAGTCCAACTTACCCTGGGCGTCACCAGCCGCTGAAGAACCTGAAACACAGGCCCACGAAGCGGGCGAAGAAACAGGCACAACATTACTACACCACAAGGGGTCGTCGAAGGAAACGTGCCTCCCAAGCACAAGGGCAGAGTCTCCAGAACCCCCAGACACAGCACTACCAGGCCCCCCACCAGCCTGAGAAGTCCCAGCAAGCCCGGGTTTTAAACTGGTACACTTACTCTGTTGAGAAGAGGTGGAGGTACTTCTGAGAGAGCATATGAATGAGTACTTGGAGGTATGCATTCTTCAGAGCCAAATACACAAAATCTCCTTCTCTACTGGAATTCAGGATAGTTCATACCATCTCAATTCGGAATCTAACTGCTGTACATACTGGTTCAGGAGAGAGAAGTGGATAACCGGTCTCTCCAGCACCCAGTTGACCTCACCCAGAGATATATGTCTCAAACATATTTGAGAGCTTTCTCCACCAACACATCTTTTACCTTTGCAACAATGCTACGAATTTCGGTGATATTGGAGGATAGATACGAACACTATAGGTGTACAAGATAGGGGAGAAACGACAGTCCAATAAAGGCAGTACATACCAATCTCAAAAGGACAATCACTACCTAAGATTCAACCTCTGACAGGTTGCCCATGGTAAGCATCCCAATACAGTACTCGTGGCAGCAGGAGGTGAACTCCCGCAATGTGTACCCCTCTACCTCTTCTCTGCTTCCCTTCCTGGACTCGTCAGCTTAGGGGCCTTAAAAGGCTGTGCATCCATAGATCTTTCAGAATTGTGGAAGTTGCAGGTGACCCTGATCAGGGTCTATAGTAAATTGGTGACCTTCTTCCCCACCGATCCTGCAGATGTCCTTGAAGAGCCAAAGACCTGTTTACTGCATGGTGAATCAGGAGGTACTGCAAAGTAGTTCTCCACTCCTCCGCATCCGTCTGCACGACTCTTTAGAGGAATGATGTGAACCCCCAAACCAAAGCGTTCTAAAGCACTAGTGCTACCTTGGGACCAATTAGTTTGAGAATTGGGACACCAGAGCATCACTCTCCTTCAAAACCCAGTTGGTCCACTAGTTCATTGGGTGGTGTGATAAAATAGGTCACTGCTTTCCCACCAGACACCAGGAGTCTCCTGTATTTTTCCAAAGAGTCATGAATTATTGTTATTAAGTCTTCATGAAGTATATCATGGCATCTGACCACTGGTCAAGCTATATGACTGCTTGAAGGGTAGCCCTGGCACAAGCCTCCATGAACTCTGACATAGAAGCCTCAAAAGACTAATCTGGGACTATGGGGTAACCTGAAGAGGTGCTAATGCTGAAGACTCGGGCATGTAGAACCTTTGCTGCCGCATAACTGCAGGGTACGATTTTATTGGACCATATGGAAGAGAAAAATTAATCAGACCAACAGATCTGATCGCCAGCTCAATCCAGTGCCAACAAGCAAGATCAGGCAATGGCAGCTCCAGCGAAGATTTTGATCCTTGAGGGGAATCAAAGCACAGATCAAATGACAAACGTCATACCTGAAGCTGGCACCATAGTTGGCACACAGAGTTTGCTAAGCTCACAAATGATTAGAAGGACCTCCACAAAAAGGTAAAATTCAACTCTAGGGCCCGAGAATCCTGAGTGTCCTCATCCCTCGCAATGGATCAAGTCTCAGCAGGCTGCATAGGAGTTCTACTGCCCCTACAAATAAGAGTGCTATGTCCCAACAACAAAAACAGCAAAGTAAATGGGGGTTGATGAAAAACAATGAAGGAGCAAGCTGGTTGTCATCTGAAAGAGAAAGACCACTAGCTTTGATCAAACCAGAGAAAAGATTAAACAGCCTTGGATGGGGCAGAATAGTTCATCTGTACTTACAGAGGCAGAACACAAAAATTAAATCTTTAACAGCACGTTCACCATCTGTCAGTAACTATCTCATTGGCTACTTTAACAACCATTTCATATCCACGCAAGAAATTCCCTATTTTAAATGATGAAAGGTTTGTATACGCATAGGTATAAACCATATTACAGTATCTATTAAAAGTGATACATACAACTTTACTGCATATCAAAATTAAAATGTATGAAAAAAAATTCAAAAATATTGCATCACAAATTTTTTATAATGTGTACTTTTCCCACCTATGCAATCCTAAGTTCCTAAGGAGATCACTTTAGCATGAAGCTAGTAAATATGGAATTGCAAGTTAAAGTTATAAGATGATGGACTGGATTGGAGTACCAAATAGTCTTGCCTTTGCAGATCTCCCTTTCATTTTGGCAAATAAGAGGGGAGATTGAGGGAGAATTCTCTTAAAAGGATAACAAGCCCTAATCATTTAAAAATAGGAGACTACATCATTGGTGGGAGGAAGTCCCCTGTGAACCATACTGGAGGTTTCTTTCTTTCCTAGGTAAGGTTGATGACCTTAAAGCACCTCCTATACAGTGACTTTTGTATGATGACAAAGCTGTTAAGATTCAAGCTAAGGTTTGTCCAATCAAATTAAATTAAAGCAGGGGAAGAACTTTGGTCTCTCTGAAAAGAGTGAGTCAACTGTGTGCCTCAATGGTCACTGAGAAAATGTGCTTGGGACATGAGTAATGGATTTGAGTATACCAGATTCATCCTTCCCTTAGACACAAAAGGATAGAGTTACTTCTTATAACAATGACTTTGTAAGACTGAAGCTCATTCTTCTTCTTCTTTAGATTGCCCGGAGCTTCTCTCCGGACAGGGGCTTTTTGACGATGCGTCTAGCCCCTAGGTGGTTACTGAAGCTCATGTATCTAAATTACATACATCAGATGTTTGACCTAGCAAGTAACAACCCGACTGCTGCTTCTACTAAAACGGACAGGGAAATAATCAGAAGAGCCAGTCATTTCACCTTTTATTTATAATCTAGTCTTAACTCATGCTCCTCTATCCAGAGGGGAAGCTGGAAGAACTATACAACTTGAACTGCCACAGTACCAAAAGTGTGTCCAAGCAATTGTGGGAAACATCTCCAAAATAATATTTTGTGAGGGTGTGGATTTGCTTTAAGGTACACGCCTTCAACTCCTGATGAACCGGAATCTTCTGCTTAAAGAAAAGGTAAGTGAAGGGGCGATATATCGAATTCATGAGTCCTTAAAAGTGGATTTGGCTCAACCATTATATGGGGCATGGATACTTTTGATTACATTGCAAAGCCTGAAACAAAGTGCATTCTTGGATATCTCCTTGTTGGTCTTGCCCAAGCTATAACAAAGTGTCTTGGATACTCAGACCTGAAATCTTGAGTCCTCTTCAAGAAACATCAAAGCAACCTCACAAGAAAGAGAAACCTCTCATCTCAATAGCTGAGTAAAATCTCAAAGGGATGAAATTAAGAAAAACTCGAACCTCGCTAAGGAACCACAGGCCTCTTTTGTCTTCCCTATGTAGTCCAGAAGAAGGACAAACAACATAGAACTTAGTACAAGAGTTCAAGAAGTTCTCCAACTCTTTTCATCGAAACAAGAGCTAGTAAAAAATTCATGAGTAACAGTTATATATTAAACAACCTATTCAGTGGCTCAAAAGGGGGAAGAGTAAGAGTCCCCAAAGACAAAGGTCACATCCCACTCCAAGGCCCTGAGCTTACAAGGTGACCATGACTGTTCCAAGCTCCTCATAAGCATAGATAGCTTTCCGAGGAAAAAGAGTCCACCACTTGTCACCCTTAACCTACTGAATCACTATTTTGCTTTAGATGTACCCCTTCTACAACACCAATAGCAGCTGGTCAATTTCCACTATCAAAAAGTTGTTTAGGACTGTTGAAGACATATAAACTTCCCTTACAAAGACCTGTAAGATTAGCGTTTCACCCAGAATATAGGAAATAGTCTCCCACCATGAAATGCAAGCAAGTTCACAAATGGTACCTTTGACAGTAGGATGACAGAAGCTGATGGGCCAGGGCAAAATGTCCATTGAGACAACAACAACAAAGAGTTGGAAGGTTGAGATACCACTCAACTTAAGATCAAAGTCTTTCTGAAATCGAGGAATCTTGACATAAATTCTTAAAGTTAAGTTTATTTTTCTTAGCTATACAGTACAAACTGAGTCCATCCTTTTAAATAAGTTTATATTTTCAGAAGTGCTGAAACATACATTGAATTGTTATTGAGGTAATGACAAGCAACGAAAAGGGGAAGCCCAGCTCCCTCACTTGTCACAGAATATCGGTTTTGTTCAAAGGCCTAGAACTAAAAATGGTGGTATATTTAGTTTAAAGGACTCCGGTTCATAAAGCTAGGAAAATTATAATTACTTATTCATACCAACAAGAATAAAAACCTTAAATAGATGACACCCACTCGTGAGAGGAAGACCCCTAAAACCAAACAGAAAATTTCCTTTCTTTCCTGGACATGTCATCCTCCCTGGTCCCACAATGGAACAAAGATGATAACTCAAACAACTTTGAAACAGCTTGTTATATGGATGTAGCAGCTATTATGGCCTTGGCCAGCACTGACTTAAAAAAAAAAAGCCAGTACAGTAATAGGACACAGAAAACCTATCTCCTAAACATACAGATGATGTCAGCCATATCACACACAGTACATATAGAGAAATGCTTGGTAACAGACCAACTGATCTTTCCCCTTCTCAGGAGGATTGAGGAGTTGCTTCTTTATAAATGTAGTCTGCATGAAAAGGGCTCCATTGTGTAACTCAACAATATCAGAAGGCTGACCAGCGTATAACAGTTAAGGCTGCTTCATCCCCTAAAGAGGGGATCAAGAAAGAGGTAATAGAGTTAATTCTGTCTACCTCTCACAACTACTGTACTAAACAGCCCTCTCAGGGCCAGGTTAAAAGGCTCATGGTTAATGTCCACAAGGTATAGAAAGACAAAAGGTAGTCTATACCTTCAGACTTGACCTTCAGCTCCAAGTATGCAGACATATAAACTGGAAAGTAAATATGTTTGTGGTAGTTCTAGCCCTGTAGATTACCACCCAATTTCCATAATTTTCATATCTACATTTTTTGAACGTCTGTTAGCAGAACGTCCAAATAAGTATGCTGACGTTAAAAATCTGTTCCTTAGTTTGCAATTTAGCTTTTGCAAAGGCCTTGGAGCTTGTGATGATCTTACAGTTTCCAATGCTGTACAGGAACCCCTTGATTGCAGTCAGGAACTTTGAATGATTGTCCTTGATTTTAGTCTTCCCTTTGACTGTCTTAGTCATGAGGTCCTAGTTTTCAAACTCAACCAGTTAGGAGTGTGTCTTTTCTTGACATCATTATTGAATTTTTAGGTAATAGATAAAACAAGCTTGTTGCATATGCAGTTAATGCTACTCTTTTTGCGTTAGTCTTTCTTCCCAACATTATCCCTACTTTAAGGGGTCGTTTGCCGATACAATAGCATCGGGCATGGTTTATAATTTGGGAGAGAGTTTTTAGGATCGCATGTCCTTGCAGTCATCAACTACAGTTATTGGCATTGGGCCTAGCCGTCGACCTAATGGTCTAACTGCAAGGCAGCAGTTTCCAGTTATTGACAGCGGGCCTAACCTTTTGCTAAAAAGGAAGACTGCAAGGCAGCAGCTGTCCTTTTAGTAGCTTTCTACGTCACTCAGGACATACAGTGGTATAATTCTTAAACTTATAACACAGGGCAAAAGTATATATATGATTACCAGTAACTCGCACATTGACAAGAGAGACTCGCAAAAATGTATAATTCTTTTCAACAACAAACTGTAACAAGACAAATTCACTTTTGTGTTAATAAATGACATAAATTTCTGAGATCTTTAAAAATGGTCTTTCACTCAAATTTATATAAAAGTACTGAACAAAAATGAACTTGAACAAAACATTCTAAACGTCAATACAGTATTGTACTATAAAATGTTGTATTTCATTCTCCAACAAAAATCAATGTACCATATACTTTACAAAAAATAAGATAAGGCCACTTATTTTACAAACAATCATGGCATATCTTATAATATCAAGCAACAGTTTATCCACAAACCTGTTCCACCAGAGTTGATTGTACCTATAGTTGTGTTGTGATCTGTGTCAAGTCCTCCACCTATCCCATCCGTAGAATTTCGGTCTCGAGGCATCTTTTTCTGAAAATCAATACCAATTGTTTTAGAATTGCAGTACAGTACACAGTACTGTAAATAGATTAACTACAGAACCAATTAACAACAAACTTGACTTAATTTTTCAAAAAATAGATAAGAAAATCCTTTGTAGCAACAATAGCAGAATTATGTTCTCAATTAAATAAGTTTCCATCACCGCTATACAACTATTTATAGCCCCAGTGAAGGATTAAAAACCATTTACCATAGTATTATGTAGCTATCTAAAGAAATGGAAAATAGAATTATGTTATTTTCCTTAGTAAAATAAATTTTTGAATATACTTACCCGATGATCATATAGCTGTCAGCTCTGCTGCCCGACAGAAAAAACCTACGGGCGGAATACGCCAGCGATCGCTATACAGGTGGGGGTGTACATCAACAGCGCCATCTGTCAAGTAGGTACTCAAGTACTCGATGTCAACATAGAACCAATTTTCTCCTCTGTCCACTGGGTCTCTATTGGGGAGGAAGGGTGGGTCCTTTAATTTATGATCATCGGGTAAGTATATTCAAAAATTTATTTTACTAAGGAAAATAACATTTTTTAATATTAAACTTACCCAATGATCATATAGCTGATTCACACCCAGGGGGGTGGGTAGAGACCAGCATTACATGTTGACATTATTATGAGCTAAGTATTCCGTATTTCATTTTAGCAGTTATTCAAAATAACAAGCATAAAATAAATAAGTACCTGGTAAGGAAGACGACTTGAACAATTACTCTGCCTTTTTAAGTACGTCTTCCTTACTGAGCCTCGCGATCCTCATAGGATGCTGAGCGACTCCTAGGAGCTGAAGTATGAAGGGTTGCAACCCATACTAAAGGTCCTCATCAAAACCTCTAATCTAGGCGCTTCTCAAGAAATGATTTTGACCACCCGCCAAATCAAGTAGGATGCGAAAGGCTTCTTAGCCTTCCGGACAACCCAAAAATATTTCAAGAGAAAGATTAAAAAGGTTCTGGAATTAGGGAATTGTAGTGGTGGAGCCCCCACCACTACTGCACTCGTTGCTACGAATGGTCCCAGAGTGTAGCAGTTCTCGTAAAGAGACTGGACATTCTTAAGATAAAAGACGCGAACACTGATTTGCTTTTCCAATAGGTTGCGTCGAATATACTTTGCAGAGATCTATTTTGTTTAAAGGCCACGGAAGTTGTGACAGCTCTAACTTCGTGTGTCCTTACCTTCAGCCAAGCTTGGTCTTCCTCATTCAGAAGGGAATGAGCTTCTCGTATTAACAGTCTGATAAAATAGGATAAAGAATTCTCTGACATAGGCAAAGATGGATTCTTAACTGAACACCATAAAGCTTCAGACGGGCCTCGTAAAGGTTTTTAAAATAGAACTTAAGAGCTCTTACAGGACATAATACTCTTTCTAGTTCATTTCCAACCATACGATAAGTTTGGAATATCGAACGATATTGGTCAAGGCCGAGAAGGCAGCTCGTGTTTGGCTAGAAAACCAAGTTGTAGAACATGTAGCCGTTTCGGATGAGAATCCGATGTTCTTGCTGAAGGCATGAATCTCACTGACTCTTTTAGCTGTGGTTAAGCATATCAGGAAAAGAGTCTTAAAGGTGAGATCTTTCAGGGAGGCTGATTGAAGTGGTTCGAACCTGTCTGACATAAGGAATCTTAGAACCACGTCTAAATTCCAACCAGGTGTAACCAAACGACGCTCCTTCGTGGTCTCAAAAGACTTAAGGAGGTCCTGTAGATCTTTATTGTTGGAAAGATCTAAGCCTCTGTGACGGAAGACTGATGCCAACATGCTTCTGTAACCCTTGATAGTGGGAGCTGAAAGAGATGGTTCTTTCCTCAGATATAAGAGGAAGTCAGCTATTTGAGTTACAGAGGTACTGGTCGAGGATACGGATACTGACTTGCACCAGTTTCGGAAGATTTCCCACTTCGATTGGTAGACTCTAAGGGTGGATGTTCTCCGTGCTCTAGCAATCGCTCTGGTTGCCTCCTTCGAAAAACCTCTAGTTCTCGAGAGTCTTTCGATAGTCTGAAGGCAGTCAGACGAAGAGCGTGGAGGCCTTGGAGTACCTTCTTTACGCGTGGCAGACGTAGCAGGTCCACCCTTAGGGGAAGTGTTCTGGGAACGTCTACTAGCCATCGAAGTACCTCGGTGAGTTATTCTCTCGCGGGCCAGAGGGAAGCAACTAGCGTCAACTTTGTCCCTTCGTGAGAGGCGAACTTCTGCAGTACCTTGTTGACAATCTAGAACGGAGGTAATGCATATAGATCTAGATGTGACCAATCTAGTAGAAAGGCATCTATATGAACTACTGCTGGGTCCGGGATAGGAGAGCAAAGTATTGGGAGCCTCTAGGTCATCGAGGTTGCGAAGAGATCTATGGTTGGCTGGCCCCAGGTTGCCCAAAGTCTCTTGCATACATCCTTGTGGAGGGTCCAATATGTTGGAATTATTTGTCCCTTCCTACTGAGACAATCTGCTATGACATTCAAGTTGCCTTGGATGAACCTCGTTACTAGTGAAAAGTCTAGACCTGTTGAACAGGAGAGGAGGTCTCTTGCGAACTCGTACCATGTCAGAGAGTAGGTCCCTCCTTGCTTGGAGATGTACGTCAAAGCAGGGTGTTGTCCGTGTTCACCTCCACCACTTTGCCTTGAAGGAGAGACCTGAAGCTTTTCCAGGTCAGACGTACTGCCGGAAGCTTCTTGCAGTTGAAATGCATTGTCCTTTGACTCGAGTTCCATAATCCCGAGCATTCCCTACCGTTCACCTCCACCACTTCCTAATGTCGCACCCCAGCCTACGTCCGATGCGTCCGAGAAGAGAACGTGGTTGGGAGTCTGAACAGTCAGGGGAAGACCCTTTCAAAGGTTGATAAAGTCCTTTCACCAAGTCAGACCAGACTTTATCTTTCCGGAAACCGGGATCAAGACCGCTTCCAGCGTCTTGCCCTTTTCCAGTGAAAAGCTAGATGATACAGAAGAGGACGGAGGTGTAGTCTTCCAAGTGACACAAATTGAACCACGGATGACAGTGTCCTAACCAGACTCATCCACAGCCTGACAGGGCAGTGTTCCTTCTTCAGCATCTTCTGGATGGATAGCAGGGCTGGGGGTTGATCGTCTTGTTCAGCAATGTCCTCATCAGAGGGTTCCTCATCCGAAACTGATGATGAAACGGCAACGGAGTGGGCAACGTCTGACTCGCTGAATCCGGTCGCACTGGTGGATGCGTGACGGAGCCGGACACAAGATCATGGTACTGCTGCACAGTCTGTGAACTGTCAACCATGGGGACGCGAGGAAGTACAGCGTCAACCCGAAACTGTCTAGACTGTCTGGGTTGTGCAGTCAACCCCCTACCGGGTTGCTGCACTGCGTCACAACAAGTCACCTCTGCTGGTTGTTGAACGTCTTCCTAGTGACACACTGAACGTCCACAACCACCTCCGAGAGTCGCTAAACGTCAACGTGCGACTGGCAACCCACACTGGGTCGCACCGGTGGAGGAACCATCTCAACTGGCGGACGTGAGTAGGATACCTCAGCGTCAACAGGGCGTACAACCAACCGGTAGGAAGGTTGTTGGCTAGAAGGTTCTTCTCCGTAAAAAATCCTCTATCAAGGACACAAGCTTGGACTGCATGTCTTGCAACAAAGCCCATTAGGGTCTAAGGGAGCAGGTGTGGCAACAGACGGGGTTAGCGACTGAAGCGGAACCATTTACCCTCCCTGGAAGCCTTGTTATGCTTTAATTAAAGTCCATAGGAGGCTAAGCAGCTTAAGGCTCCTCTCCAAATGACAGAGTCCTCAAAGGAATATCAGAAGGAGGGAGAACAGCCCTTTCTCATCTACAGGAACCATGTCCGAGAAAAGCTAGGGTATCTCAGTGAGGGTCTCACTGGTGCAAAAGCAGCAGACCAGAAGGCAACGTTATGTAACTGCTTGACAGTCTGTGAACTGTCAAAAACTGAACTGTCAACCACAACAGGTGCGTGAGGACATACAGCACTGGTGCATTAGTAGCAGACCAGAAGGCAACGTCATGTAACTGCTTGACCGTCTGTGAGCTGGCAACAACCAAAGCTGTGTGGGGAAGCCTCAACTCCTGACTGACTAGTCTGCTGCGGGCGAGTGGCGGTAACCACAGTGGGTTGCGGAGGCTGACACACCGTGTCAAAACACGGCAGCTTGTGGTAGCTCACGCACGGCAACTGAGTGCTCCGTGTGTCTGTGGGAGTCAGCATGCGTCTGGCAGGGTCGACTGCGCATGGGTGGAGGAGCTCTCACAACAAGAGTGTGGGAGCAGGCAGCCATGCTGGGCGCACAACCGTGGCAGGTTGTAGGCAAACGGGTGCATCGTCAACCTTCTCCGCAGTCGGAGTGTGGGAGCAGGCAACAACCAAAGCGGAGTGGTGGTGCGTGGTGGGGACTGCCGTGGGTAGCGGAAACTAACGCATCGCGTCAAAACACGGCAGCTTGACTCCACCTTCCCACTGCTGATGCGGTAGCTCACGCAAGTTAACGGAGGGAGCCGCACGTCGGCTAACGTTAACATGCGTCTGGCAGGGTCGATTGCGCATCGGAGGTGGAGCTCTCCGCAGCCGGAGTGTGGGAGCAGGCAGCCTCAGCGAGAGCTGGGCGCACAACCGTGGCAGGTTGTAGGCTAACGAGAGCAGTGTCAACCTTCTCCGCACGAAACTCCTGCATAACCCCAGCTAACTGAGTCTGCATAGACTGCAGTAAAAACCACTTAGGGTCTACAAAAAACGGCAACAGCCGGAGCTACTGTCCGTTGTGACTGAGGGTCTAAAACAGCTGGTGCGGCAACAGACGGAGTTACTGCCTGTTGCGGTACCACCTTGCCTCTCTTGGGAGGTGTGCGGTCGTCGGATGACTGCAGCGAGTCCGAACTGACCCAGTGGCTACACCTAGGCCGTTGGACTTGCGCGGAAGGGACCGACTTACACTTAAAAGCTGCAAGATGTGGTCCATGGTCTCTTACGAGAAACCTCTTCCGCAGACGAGGAATAAATGGGCTCTCTCGTCTTTGTGTGGGTGGGGCGATCTCACGTCGGCTAACGTGTGTAGATACGCCCGAAACCACTGAGGGAAAAACGTCTGTTCGTCGATCAAGGCCTGTGGAACCCATAAGTCGTTCGACATTACTTCTCCCCTGGGCTTGGGAGCTTGTAAGAGGTCCCGGACTAGGTGAACAACTGGCACGAACAGACGAACCCTCGGACGCAACACTGTAACACTTTGCGCATATCACTTTATCACTTTTGATTTTCTGTTTGCACTTATTTCACTGAAATTGAAACTTTAACTGATTTCTACCTAAAACACGCAATCCTATCCTTCATTAAAAGGTAGTAATTGCGAAAAGAGTTATACAATGCAACAGAAAAACATAAATAAGGATAAAGAATTCAGTGGCTGGAAAAGAGACTAAACACTAGATCAAATAAACTACGTTTACAATCTCTCACCGCATAAAGCCTGGGAACAAGAATAAAACCCTAGAAACGTTTTACCTTCTTCCCCTACAGCGACTAGGGAGAAAAAAAAAAAAAAAACGAGAACAACGTTACCCGCTTGAACAAAACGTTTATTCTCCTCTCTCTCCCTTCGTCTCTATCTCTCTCTCCCTTCTCTCTTGATTTAGCACCTGAGAGAAGAGCCCAATTATATATCGTTAAAACATGTTATTTGCTAAAGGAAAAAACTGAAAGGTTTCCCAAATAAAAGTTCCTTTATTTAGAATTTAAACCATTTAAGCTAAGAAAGAATGAACGAAACGCTAGAATCGGTTTACTCTTACTGCAAAGTGAAACCGTGATACACTCTCTCTCTATCGTAACGATAGAGCGCATGTTGAACGTTCTGAACGTCAACAACTGCGGAGAATAAAAAACTAAACGTTAGTTCATCTTTGAAAACAGTACGAGACTATCAAAGAAATTCTTCCATAAAACATTAAAATAAAAAAAAAAAGTATTAAATTCTAAAAAGGTTAAATACGATATAACGGGCTCAATGTTAATTAACTTCGGTTCCAAGTAAGGACCGCCTACTATTAGGAAAGGTCGCATATAAACAAACATAAAAAATTTATTTTTTAAAAGTTTATAATAAATGGAAAGTTAATCGAAGAGGCCTATAAAGGCGGAGAGATATAAAATAAATAGATCTATAACTTGTTAAGCAAAATTACCAAAAACCTAAACACACTTCCGTCTAAGGGAAGGGTCGGCCATTTAAAAGTGAAAGAGAGTCCATACTCTCTTCGTCACCATAATTAAATCTATCCAAAACGAGTTCAAGTTTTGAAATGAAGATAAAACCCCTGCATAGCGAAAGCTCAAAACTGGAATAGTGTACTTCACCAAATCGTTGTGAAAACAAATCCAGTTAGGGACGGCGTATTTAGTAGGTCTTGCCATTGGCACGACAGAGGGAAAATTGGTTCTATGTTGACATCGAGTACTTGAGTACCTACTTGACAGATGGCGCTGTTGATGTACACCCCCACCTGTATAGCGATCGCTGGCGTATTCCGCCCGTAGGTTTTTTCTGTCGGGCAGCAGAGCTGACAGCTATATGATCATCGGGTAAGTTTAATATTAAAAAATAATGTTTAATGATCAACAAAAGCACTATGCTGTACAGTAATCCCAAAATGTAATGGCATACTACAATACAATACAATTTTTACAAGTTCACATCATATTGAATAGTATTATAGTACATGTACAGTACTGTACTTACTTTATGGTTAATAGTAAGGTCTCCTAATTGAGAACCAAAAGGTGCACAGTAGGAATGAGGAATGAAGCCTTCTTGCTGGCCGTGTTCTGCAATTACATATACCCAGTCATTCTCTTGGTACAATACATTTACAACCTGAAATGGAAAAATACCACAACAGTTCTTTCATTGGCTGAAGGACCATCTCTACAATTAAAGTGAATAACCAAATAATATCTACACCATTATAGATATCAGCATTTCTCATACTATAACCCAACAACACATAATAAGTATGCAATCATGATTGGATATGCCATAATTACAATTTCCATATCCATCTTTATGTTTTGGTTGTTACATTATTATCAATCCCCAAGGAGTTGTTTCTTATGGTTAACAAAAGGGGAAACATTCAGCAATGAAAAGCATCAATAAATACTGTACTATGCTTACATTTCCTCTCTTAACTTCTAGTTCATCATCTACACATGGAGTGAAATCATGTAGCACCACCATCTTGCTATCTGGCGAAAGACCCGCTTCTTTTTCGAGGCCCACTCTGACTAAGGTTTCTATGGAGGCTGAACCAGTAATGCGACCAAGACCCGGGGCCCGGACAACCTTTTCTTCTCCTTCCGAGACATAACCACCTGAACCTGAGGAGAATAATTAATGACCATCAGTACGTGACACAAAAAGTCTTAGGTCTTATTCACCCTAGAAAGCACTATTGAGAGAGAAGTTATTTTCAAGATTAATATTACAAAAAGGCTGTAGTCATACTTCAGACCAGGCATGACAACTACAAAATTTTGCGTACAATTCATTACACTATACAGTAACCGATTCTCTGAAATACGATGCACTATAAGAGATTCTCGTAAATAATAAGCAATAATGTACACAATAATATAAACATATACAGGCTTAAAAATCTATGAATATTTATCAAGTACTAGATTGCACCCAAGTTAGGGCTGTAATCCATTTCTTTAAAGCAACGTTATCATTAGTAAATCTTGGAGGATTGAAATATCTAAGGCAACTGCAAAATATGATATGGTACAAATGAAAATTATTACAGCTAAGCCTATTTTGCTTGTTACAATATGAAACTATACTATCAAATCCTGTTAATAATGCTGGGCTTGTGTATGCTTCCTTCAGTATAAATTCTACTTTTAATGATAATAGTATACTTCAGTCATATCAAAATGGAATTACAGTATAAAACTAAACCAATGTCTCATTTGAGAATGATTAAATTTCTTGGATAAGCTGCCTTCTTAGTCCTTCAAATTATATACAGTAAATAGAAAAAGAAAAAAAAAAATTACAAATTCAATGCTGACCATTATGAGAGGTACTGTAGTAAATCATTACAGTATAACAAAATCTATCCTAAATAGCCTATAAAATAATATAACAAAATCTATCCTAAATAGCCTATAAAATAATTCTATGTTAAAGGAAAACGTTGAATGAATGTCCACATCTCTAATATCTTAAAGTAACCCATATCATTCCTACTTTGGTTCTCACGTACTACTTACATAGTAAATCATGGTAATCCATATCATTAAAACTTTGGCACTCATGTACTACTTACATAGTAAATTATAAATAACATGACAAATTCGGAGATAATTTGTATTTTTCCTAACCATACAAACCTTAGCTATTTAACATAGGGTATTACTTTCGGCGTAGCTGAAATGACGAGCCATTAGAATTTTACCAAGGGTTAACTACCCCCCCCCCCCTAGTTAGCAGGGGGTAGGGAAGGGGTAGCTTGCTACCCCCCCCCCCCCACCCACACACACTGGTGAGTTGTCTCACTTCATTTAGAGATAGGAGTTGACTTGGGGGACAGGGCTGGCGGGCAAATATGAGTAAATAGCTAAGGTTTGTATGCTAGGAAAAATACAAATTATCTCCGAATTTGTCATTTGTTCCGTAACCGAAATACAAACCACGCTATTTACATAGGGTGACTTACCCCTTAAGAAGGGCGGAAAGTCCCCAGCCTTACTGGCATTGGCTTTACCCGGGGACCCGGAATCAGAGTGAGCAGCGCTCGAGAAAAGGGGGTCCCTGCACCTCGCACTTTCGTTGCTTGCGACGAATGTGCGGCCTACATAAGCTTGTATGTGGAGGAAGTTGTGACTTGTCCTAGGAAGTTGACCTGGAGTTCTTTAGATAGAAATCTAGGCTAGGACGTTCCCAATACCACCTCGTCAGGGTATGGGAGACGCAAACAGTATTACAGCTAATACTAGGAGCACAAGGGAGCATGGTTTACCTGCAGAGGTTGAGGTCAGCTATGCAGAGACCAGGATGCTGCTTTCCCCAAGGGAGGGGAATGAATGATTTAAAGTTTTCAGGCATCCTGACATCTAAGGTCATTGACGCCGGTAACATTTAATTTATATATACAAAAGTAAAAAATGAAATAAAATAAAAAATTAAAGAGTATTCAATTAAAATCATAAAAATTGAATGTCATAAAAGTTAAATATTTTTCAGAAGACCTGCTTCTGAGAGAAATCTAAAAATGCCACTTGCATGGTAGGACACATCATTTCCAAGAATCTTGGCAAGGATGAACCTGCCACCCTCACCTTGAGCCTCAAACAAATATCTATTCCGCAAGATGTTATAATTGGGGCATTCGGTCAACAAATGCCTTACTGTTAGAGGTACTACACAGTTGTCACAATACGGTTGCTGTTGGCCCTTCAGCAGAAACTCATGTGTCAACCGAGTGTGACCAATACGGAGACGACAAAGAGACGTCTCCCATTTTCGGGGCATCATATTATACCTCCAAGGAGATATGTCATTTGTTACTTCCCTCATTTTATTGCCATCTTGACTATCCCATTGCTGTTGCCATTTATTGCAAACCAATTTCTTGATGTCAGGTAAGAAATCATTACAGGGAATGGGATATCTTCTTGGCAGCAACTCGGATGCAGCCTCCTTAGCCAGTGAATCTGCCTTCTCATTCCCACACACACCTACATGTGCTGGAACCCAACAAAATTGAACTGTTATACCTCTCCGTCCAATAAGGAAAAGCCATTCTAAAATCTTTAAAACTAGAGGGTTATTAGAATTAAAAACTTCCATAGCTTGAAGGACACTCCTTGCGTCACTAAAAATTGTAAAATTACCCTCCTTCTCCAACGCTATTTTCTCAATAGCAGTTAATATGCCATACAGTTCGGCAGTAAATATGGAAGCGGTCAGAGGAAGTGCACCTCTACAATTAAAACCATTACTATGTACTCCAAATCCAACGCCAGCATCAGATTTGGAGCCATCAGTATAGATAAAAGTTGATCCTCTATGTTCTTTAACATGTTCATTAAAAAGAGACCTGGCTTCTATGTCTGACATATTCTTCTTATCTCCAATAAAATATTTACAAAAAGATATCTCTGGTAACTTCCATGGAGGCGTTGATGATACCTTGAATGGAAGTATCTTATTTCTAATTATATCCAGACTATTTAATAATCGTTTCACCCGAAAGCCATAAGGTTGAGGAGATTTTGGGTGAAACTCAAAGTATGATGCTTGTCTTACAAGGCTTGCAGTCGGAAAGGCTAGAGAGTTAGGGAGTCTTTGCAATCTAAACCAATACCGAAGAATGGAAGACATTCGGTAAAGGTCTAGAGGTAACTCTCCAGCATCAACAAGGAGACTTGGGATAGGCGAGGTTTTAAAAGCTCCAGTAGTCAATCTAATACCTGCATGATGTATCGAATCTAATATTTTTAACCGGCTTGGGGTGGCTGAAGAATATACCTCACAACCATAACTAATTTTGGAAAAAATCAAGGCCTTGTATAATTTTAAAATAGTATTGCGGTCTGCCCCCCATGATGTATGGGACAATACTTTTAAGATATTCAGAGCTTCAACACATTTAGCTTTTAGCGCTTTTAGGTGAGAAACCCAGGTAAGTCTACAGTCAAATATCAAACCTAAAAATTTGGTTTCCGATACACATGGTATCCGTTGACCTTTAATGTATATATCCGGGTCTGGATGTACTCCCCGGATACGACAAAAATGGACAATGGTAGTTTTACTTGTCGAGAACTTGAATCCATTCATGTCAGCCCACTGGATAATTTTATCAATAGAGAGTTGGATTTTTCTCTCAACCATTGCCATTCTAGTGCCAGCAAATGATATTGAGAGATCATCCACAAATAATGTTGAGAGAACATCCTGGGGAATGGCTGAGGATATCCCATTAATTGCTAGTGCAAAAAGGGTTACACTCAGCACACTACCCTGAGGAACTCCTTCTTCCTGGCACTTACTCTCTGATAGAGTTTCCCCCACTCTCACTTGAAAAACTCTACGTGAAAGAAATGCCTGAATAAATAGTGGCAGCTCTCCTCTCAATCCCAATTCATGAATGGTTTTAAGAATACCATATCTCCATGTGGTATCATATGCCTTTTCAAGGTCAAAAAATACTGTAACATGGTGCTGTTTGGAAGCAAAGGCTTCACAAATAGAAGACTCTAGTCGTATCAACACATCAGTCGTTGAGTGCATTTTTCGGAATCCACATTGAATCGGTGATAAAATACCTTTATTTTCAAGGTACCATATCAGCCTTGCATTGACCATCTTCTCCATGATTTTACATAAACAAGATGTCAATGCAATAGGACGATAGTTTGCTGCTAAAAACTTGTCTTTACCGGGTTTTAAAAAGGCTAAAATAATGGCTAGTTCCCAAACACTTGGGTAACTATGATCATGCCATATTCTATTAATAATGCTTAAAATAAATAGCTTTGTATTAAAATGTACATGTTTAATCATTGCATATGGAATTCCATCGGGTCCAGGGGCTGTATCGTTGCAATGAGCAAGTGCGGAATCAAATTCTCTTTCAGTGAAAGGAGAATTATACGACTCTTCCCTTCTTGTTGCAAAATTTAAAATTTTCTTTTCTTCAGTGCTTCTATACTGGTGACCAGGGGCTCCTTCATACTTGCTGGATACATTTGAAAAATGATTAGCCAAGGCATTGCTAACTTCATTTGCTTCAGTTACATACTGGCCATTCACCTTCAACACTGGTGGTGGGTTGGGGGTGAATTTGCCAGCTATCTTTTTTACTTTCCTCCACACAGAAGATGGTGGTGTTCTACTGTTAATGGAGGAAACAAAAGACATCCATGACTGGCGCCTTGCTTCTTTCATGGCACGACGGAACTGTGCTCTACATTTCTTGTACATAATTAAATTCTCATCAGTTCGGAGTCTACGCAATCGTGTTAGAGATCTTCTTGTGGCTCTGTGGAGTGCAGTTAGTTCTGAAGACCACCACGGGACTGGTCGTCGTTTGAATAATCCTGTTGTTTTGGGAATTGAATTGACTCCTGCTGTATGAAGAGTTCCATTCAGCAGGTCTATAGCATCATCAATACTTTCAAACTGTTCTGCTCTCCCTTCAATTTCACTTAGCTCAGAAAATTTAACCCAGTCTGCCTTGTCTAGATTCCAACGTGGCGATATTTGCAAAGGTGGACCCTTGTTGGTGTTTATAATGATTGGTGCATGATCACTAGTATGCCAATCATCTAATGTCCTCCAATCAAAATCAAGAAGGCAGTTAGAGCTTGCAATTGAAAGGTCAATGCATGACAAAGTACCTGTCTGAACATGGAAGTGCGTGGGCTCTCCTGTATTAAGGAGCCCCACATCCTCATTCTCCACAATTGATGAGATAATATTGCCCCTTGTGTTGGCCAAAACATCACCCCATAAAGGATGTCTACCATTCATATCTCCCAGTAAGAGAAAAGGTTGAGGGAGTTGTTGAATAACTTCTACTAAATCATCATATAAAATATCATCATTTGGAGGTAAGTACAGAGAGCATATTGTATATTTTCTCCCTATATCAATTTGTACAACAACTGCCTGCAGGGTTGTACGTATAGACATGGGTATTTGGGGAACATCTCGACGAATGTACATGAGACTTCCGCCATGGCTCCCTGCTTGTTGATTATATGGTGTTCTATAGCTAACATACTCTCGAGGACTAGGAGTGTTAGAATCAAGCATACTTTCCTGTAGACATACTATTATGGGGGAATGCTCATGAATTAGGAGCTTAAGTTCTTCATATTTCGCCCTCAAACCCTGACAGTTCCATTCCAAAATGGAGGAGAAAACTATGGATTATTTCTGGAAGACGTCTTGGGTGAGGTCTTCCCATTAGCAGTTTTTAATCTAAAATTATTACTTGTAGGTTTCTTCAGAGATGGTCTTGTTATGTTGGGTTTTACGTTGGAGTTTTTCTTTGTATCTTTTTTATATATTTGTTGAGGGGGATGGTGGACCTCAACTTGAATTTCTGATTTATTTAAATTGTCTTCTGGTTGATCGCCAACATCAACAGACAAAACATCATATTTATTTGATGTCATAATTCTAGTATTTCTTATGGAAGGGGGTGAGAGAGATGGAGGTCTCTCTCTTTTACGATTAATAGGTTGCAAGTTACCAGGTTTTTGTACCTTCCCCACTACAGGTACACCTGATAACTTGGTGTCAGGTGGAATCTCCATTAAATCAGGCAAGGATATGGCCTGGGAGAGGTTAGTACTATCCTTTGTAATGAGGGACAAAGGTTTGATAGTGGTGGGCAATGTCTTTTTGTTGATACTCAATGATAAATCTTTAGGAGGAGATGTTCTTGTCTTATGCAGCACTTTATCAATAGATTGTGAATTCCTTTTTCGAGAACTACCTACAGTAGTAGGTGGGTGAGATGATTCCCGAGGAACTTTTTCTCCTGTTTTTAATGTTTTTGCATAAGTATTAGATTTATTTAATAATCTCTTGGCATGCCCCACGCTTACATGTTCAATAATTGATTTATTGAGGGCAGCCTCTTCTAACTTATAAAACTGGCAGCTCCTATCATTAGATTTATGATTAGAGTTGCAGTTTAAGCACCTTGCCTCAAGTGTACAATCCCCATGATAAATTTTGGAGCAAGTATTACAAATTTTTCCATTATTGCAAACTTTGGAAGGATGTCCAAATTTAAAGCAATTATAACATTGCAGTGGCTTCTGCTTAAAAGGTTGAACTCTGATCCTTTCGTTTTCTATGTCTATGTGGAAAGGTACATCAGCATCCTGGAAAGTAAGAACAATCATTGATGTTCCAGGTACTTTATGTACTTTCCACACTGATAGGGGACACATGGCCAATATCTCCTCTTCAGTAAATTCATACAGATCCCTATTAAAAACCACTCCCCTTCCATAGCTAAAGTTTAGATGGGGTTTGATGTCCAATTTTATATCATCATTTACTGTCTTCAAATTAGACAGTATAACAGACTGTGTGTATGACTTGGCCTTTATCAAGAAACTTTTCTTCCCGAATCGAGATATATCTCCAGGTGCGATCGTACCTACCTTCCTCTGAAGAAATTTGCATATCTTGAAATAATTTTCCGTACCTCCTACAGATTGAGCAAGAAGCCACATTGGTGGTTTTGGCTTTCTTTGGGATGGTATATCTGCCTCTATATCTTTATCAGCCCAGTCTGCTGGTCTGTAGACATCCAGATCTTTAGGTGCCCCATCACACAGAGCACCCTTAACATTCATATTACCTACTTTAATATCAACAATGTTACAGCTTGCATTAAATGCTTCCTCGTGACAATTAAATGATAACCAAGATTCCCAATTATAATCTTGAAGTTTCATTCTAATTTCTTTTATTGATCCGTAACACTCAAATATTTTATGTAGCACATCATAATTAGCTTCTAAAGGGATTTGGGTAACGTGCAGGACTTTCAGTTTTCCTGTGTTGCCCAAATTACCCTTTTTCAGAATGTTTAAAGAACAGTCCTTTTTAGTTCCTAGGTCGTCAACGGAGTTTTCTTTAAATGAATTGCCAGAGGTCGTCAACAGTGCCGGGGGCGAGTCAGCATATCCAGGGGAGGTGGGGTCATTTTCACAAGAATCCATCATAAAAAAGAAGAGAGAAGAGTGATTTTTTGAAGTTTGATTTACCTGCTTGAGAACATTAAGGCATCACATGTTGGGAAGGAAATTTACACTCTCCACTACCGGCACAGTGAGAGTATACTTCCCAGATGGTCCACTCCATACCCTACCCGAAGGATAGCATCAAAACAGATATAGAGGCACAGGTGTAAGCTGAACCCGCCTGTTAGGACTGAGACCAAGAAACTATGGAATCATCCTCCCCATATCTGTAATGACGGGCTTCCGGCCAGAAGCCGAGAGTCCTACCCCAAGCATTAGATCCCCCTGGATTCCGAAGACCCAACACTTGGAATAGTTCCGCCAAAAAGGTCCAAACCATCTTCGGGATGGCTGAGATCATCCTATACACTCACATATAGCTTTGAGCACAAACGCCTCCCAACCGCGACACCTTTCACATTCATCAAAGCAGGCAGCAATACCGGATGCAGAAACATCCGCCCAAGTGGCAATAACAGATGTAGAAACATCCATGCCATAAAGAGAGAAAAAAAAAAAAAGATAATAAACATACATATATATGTAAAAATATACACATATACATATGGAAAATTTTACTCATAGGGTTGGGACAGCATCATGAAAGAAAGTTTATAATATTAGGAGAAGGTTGAAGCAATATAAAGAGGAAGAAAAAGATAAGAAAGAGAGAAATTTAGATTCGAACTGGGGGAGCAATTTCCCCAAGTTCGAGAGCCCTCTTGCCCGTCACGAAGTTTCAGCACAGGAATAAAATGCCGTGCTGAAGCTCAGTGACTTCATCAAGGCATTCTCTCATTAAGAGGGCCAAGGGAGGGGAGAATGAAGAAAGAAGTAAGGGCCAGAAATACTCTTTCAATCACGCAGATTAAAACCGGGTAACAATGCCCCCAACCTTCTGCTACCTGTCCATTAAGGAGTCTGAGGTTAGACCAGCTGTTGTGCAGCCACCACAGGGCCGATAGAAAAGGTATCGAGGATCCTGTGGGTCACGTCCTGCAGGTAATGGGCTGTGAAGGTCGTTTGACGCTTCCAGACCCCAGCTTGCAAGACCTGCGTCACAGAGAAATTTCTCTTGTAGACCAGGGACGTAGCGATGCCCCTGACATTGTGCGCTCTAGGGCGACGTGACAGAGGAGGGTCAGGATTCAAGGCGTGCTGAATAACCTTCCGAATCCAGGCCGAGATGGTGTTCTTGGTGACCCTCCTCTTCGTCCTTCCTGGGCTCACGAATAACGCTTGCACATGAGGACGGACTGCAGCTGTTCTTTTCAAGTAACGCCTCAGACTCCTCACTGGCAAAGTAACAGATGGTCTGGGTCACTTGTTACAGAACGAAGACTCGTTACCCCGAAGGAGTCGAACCTAGGGTCCGAAACCCCAGGGTTCTGAGTCTTGGCAACAAACTCAAGGACGAACCTAAACGTTACCTCGCCCCATCCCCTTGATTGGGCGACGTCGTAAGAAAGACCATGAAGTTCACTGACTCGCTTGGCCGAGGCTAAAGCGAGTAGGAAAGCTGTCTTCCAAGACAGGTGGCGATCAGACGCCTGGCATAATGGTTCAAACGGAGCTCTCTTCAGAGCCCTGAACCACATCCCAAGGAGGAGGTCTTACTTCTGACTGAGGGCAGGTAAGCTCATAGCTGCATATGAGTAGGGAAATTTCTAAAGAAGAGGAAATGTCCACTCCTTTCAGTCTAAAGGCCAGGCTTAAGGCTGAGCGATAGCCTTTCACCGCCGAGACCGAAAGGCGCATTTCCTCCCGTAAATACACGAGGAACTCCGCTATTGCTGTAATAGTGGCATCGAGTGGAGAGATACCCCTCCCACGACACCAACCACAGAAGACTTTCCACTTCGCCTGGTAGACTCCGATAGAGGACTTGCGCAGGTGGCGAGACATCCTGTCCGCAACCTGTTGCGAAAATCCTCTCTCCGTAAGGAGACGCTGGATAGTCTCCAGGCGTGAAGCCGAAGCGACGCTAAGGCTTTGTGGAAGATGTTGCAATGTGGTTGTCTGAGTAGCTTGTGTCGTGGGGGGAGTTCTCTCGGAAGCTCCGTCAGGAGCTGCAGAAGGTCCGGGAACCATTCCGCATGATGCCATAGCGGAGCTATTAGAGTCATGGAGAGATTGACCGATAGTCTGGTCTTGTTGAGCACCCTTCTCATCAGACAGAATGGTGGGAAGGCGTAAACGTCGATGTTGTCCCACCTCTGCTGAAAAGCATCTTGCCAGAGAGCCTTGGGGTCCGGGACTGGAGAGCAGTACAGGGGCAGCTTGAAATTCAAGGCTATCGTGAACAGATCTACTTTTGGGAACTCCACAAAGTCAGGACTTTGTTGGCTATCTGAGGATCCAAAGACCACTCGGTAATCACTATCTGCGTTGCTCTGATCAAACTGTCGGCAAGCACATTCCTCTTGCCAGGAAGAAAGTGAGCAGAAAGTGTTATCTAGTGGATTTCGGACCATCTCAAAATCTCTACTGCAAGATGGGATAGCTGTTGAGAAAAGGTACCTCCCTGCTTGTTGATGTAAGCCACTACCGTGGTGTTGTCGCTCATCACCACTACGGAGTGGCCCGCCAGGGTCCGTTGGAACCCGTTGGAACTGTTGAAGGGCCGGGAAAACCGGCCTTCATTTCTAGCAGGTTGATGTGGAGGTACTTTTCTGATTCTGACCAGAGGCCTGAGATCCTTTGGTTCAGAATGTGGGGCCCCCACCGTTCTTTTGACGCGTCCGAAAACAGAGTCAAATCAGGGGGGAGGACGAGAAGATCCACTCCCTTCCGAAGGTTCACGTCGTTCAGCCACCACCGAAGGTCCGTCAGTTCCGTGGATCCTATAGGAACCAGAAAGTCCGGAGAATCGGAGCCTTGATTCCACTGGGACTTTAACCGCCATTGCAGGGATCTTATCCTGAGGCGGCCGTTCGGGACTAGACGTGCCAGGGAGGATAGGTGGCCTAGTAGTCGTAACCATGATTGGGCTGGAAGCTCTTCCCGCCTGAGGAAAGGTTCTACGACCCTCCTCAGCCTTGCTATCTTGTCGTCTGATGGAAAGGCTTTGTGGAGATCGGTGTCTAATATCATGCCTAGATATACCAGTTGTTGCGTCGGAAGCAGAGAGGACTTCTCGAGATTTACCATGATCCCCAGATCTTGGCAAACCTCCAGAAGCATGTCCCGGTGTCGAAGAAGGGTCGTCTCCGAGTCTGCCAGGATCAGCCAGTCGTCCAGACAACGGAGGAGACGTATGCCGTTCCTGTGCGCCCACTAAGATATCAGTGTGAACACTCTGGTGAACACCTGAGGTGCTGTGGAGAGACAAACACAGCACTTTGAACTGGTAGATCTTGCTGTCTAGGCTGAATCTTAAGTACTTCCTGGAAGACGGATGGATTGGGATCTGGAAGTACGCGTCCTTCAGATCCAGTGTGCATATGAAGTCTTGCGGTCTCACTGCAAGTCTGACCGTGTCCGCTGTCTCCATGCTGAACGAAGTTTGTTTGATAAACTTGTTCAGGGCTGAGAGATCGATGACCAGTCGCCAGCCTCCAGACGGGCCTCCAGACGCCTTCTTTACAAGAAAGAGTCGACTGAAGAAGCCTGGGGAGCCGTCGCGACCTCCTGGAGAGCATCCTTCTTGAGCATGGTCTCGACTTCTGCCCGAAGGTCTAACCCCTTTGCCGATCCCATGGCATAGGAGTTCAGCGACACTGGATTCGCTGTCAGGGGAGGTGGAGATGTCGTGAATGGGACGCGAAAACTTTGGCCGATCACTGAGACCGTCCAAGAATCAGCCCCAAGTTGCTGCCACCTGTGCACGCAACTTTTTAGGCATCCCCCCACAGGTGGACACGTGGGGGCATTGCCGATCCTAGGACATGCGGCCTCGGCCGCTGCCCCTAGGATTCTTTCCTCCCCTAGAGTACTTGCCGCGCCTTCTGTCCTTGGTTTGAAAGGGCTGCGGCTTAGACACCCCTGTCTTAGCTGCCGGAGCCTGCTTCGGTGTCTTGCAAGGCTGCTGTTGCTGTTGAGGCGCTGGAGGCTTGTAGGGCTGAGTTGTAAGGGCCCTCTGGAGTAGAGAATCCTGATTTGATCTCCTCCACCTCTCAGCTGTTCGTTCTACTCTATCTCCTTGGGCTCAAGCAGATCTCTTCCAGTGATGGAGTAGTGCCTGAGCCTACAGACATCCATGGCGGGGACCTTCGGATGGAACCTCTCGGTCACTGCGTCGCGACGCTTGAGGATTGAGTTAGCCCACAGGTTAGTAACCTGGTGAGCGAGGAACTCGATCGAACGCGTGCCCGAGAGGAGGAAGGTCTCCAAAGCCTTCCTATTGCTCTCCTTGGACAGATCCTCAGAGCGCAATAGGATGCCCAGAGATCCCAGCCAAACGTCCATCCACGAAGTTGCCTGCATGGCACTCTTCGCGAGCTTCTCTAGGCTCAGGATCTCCGACACCGAGAAAGTCACCTGCCGAGCAGAGAGCTTCTCGAGAGGAGTTCCCCTGGTCAGCTCTTCCACAGAATGGTGAAGTGGAAGAGCCATACTGGACTCCCCCATGATCTCAAAGTACCTCCTCTGATGTACTCGAGGAGGCGGGAGGAGTTTGTGCCCGGCAGAAGAACGACCGGAGGAGGCGAGCTCGGAGAGCTGGGCTTCGACCCTGTCCCTGGCCCCCTTCACCCCTGTGGACCAAGGCAAAGCTGCGCTGGTCTTAGGGGGTTTCTGGGTGCCGTAGACTTGGTCTAGCACCGTGTCCTTGCCCTCACGAGGGGCAGTCTCCGGGTCCTTAAACTTGTTGAGTTGTCTCATCAAGCCTAGGACCTTCCAGAAAGTGTGTTCTGACTCGAACTAGTCTCCGGTCCCCAAAGGCTCATCTTGGGGAGACACGTGGACGTTCTCCCGGGGTCTGGTTGGCTCTGGACGGATCCTGGATGACAATTTAGGAATTGTCTTGGAGTCCTTGGGCTCCCTCCTAGAAGGAATACAGGACTCCAGCAAAGAGGTCCGGAAGGGAGCTTCCTCGCGAGCAGTTTCTCTCCTAAGAGGAGGGGTTCCTCCCATTGGTGCCGTGGGAGACACCCCTGCCTCGCTGGACTGTCCTGAGGACGGAAAAACCTCGTCCACGGAAGAAGGAGAAACCGATCGTGAAGGAGAAGGAACCTTCCTGACGGAGCTCTTGGGAACCAACTTCTCCCGGGGAGAAGTCACCACAAAGTCCACTCCTCTCCTTCTCTTCAGCGGGGATGAGGCAGCCGTTGGCTTGTGCCCTTGATCGGCGAGTGCCGGCTTCATAGCCTTCACTAACGCCTGCATCAGAGGACCAAACCAAGACTGCCGAGACACGGACACAGAGTCCAAAATTCCCGCTAGAGGGAAGGGGATCGGGCGATCCTTCGGAGTGGACACCACTGGACCTGCCTGAAAAGAAAAGGGGGAAGAAAGTTGTTCTGACCTCTCTGATGGGTCTTCCCTATCCTGAACAAGAGTCCTGCGCTTAGGCGGAGGCGATCCTGAGTGCGGTCTGGCGACACGCGTCCCTGCTGCTGTCGCGGGCTGCGGAACCCGAAGCGAACGGGGGTCGTGCTGAAGCTCGTGCGTAGGCGAAACTACGGAGTCGCGCGCGAGAGGAGACAAACGAGCGCAGGCGCGAGGGCGAGTGAGCACGTTGGGGAGGAAACGGGGATGAGTCTGCCGTTGGTTTAAGTCCCAAATCAACGAGGGCAGGCTTCAAAGCCTGAACCACTGCGTTCATTATGTCACGGAACCAAGGCTGACGGGTAACTGACGCAGTGTCAATTATCCCTGCTGGAGGGAAGGGGATCTCGTGACCCTTCTGAGTGGACGCCATGGGGCCTGCCTGAAAAGAAGAGAAAAAGAATGTTGCATGGACCTCCTGTAGATCCTTCCTGGTCCTGATCCTGGTAGGTAATCCTACGCTTGCGCAGTGGCGATCCAGAGGCAGATCTGGAAGTCCGCAACCCTATCAGTTGGCCGCGCTGATGATCCCTGCGAGAATGGGGATCGCGGCGGCGCTCGCGCAAAGTAGCATTCGAGGGATCGCGCGCGGGCGATTTCCGAAGCGTGGGAGCATTGCCGCGTGGAGAAGAATGCGCGTGGGCGCGTTCGCGCGAGGGCAAGATAATGCGAGGGCGCGCTGGCGAGTGGCCGCGCGAGCGAGCTGGCGAGTAGGCGTGCGGGCGCGCAGGCGAAGGGACGCGTTGGCGTGCACGTGAAGGTGCGCGTGGGCCCGTAGGTGAAGGGGTGTGCTGAAAACTAGGCGATCGCTGGCGGCGCATAGGAGAACGACGATGTTCGGGCGAGTAATGTCGCGAGCGACTTGGCGAACGTTTGCCAGGCGGAGAGCGTTGGCGAACGTTTGCCAGGCGGAGAGCGTTGGCGAATGCTGGCGTGTTGGCGAGCGATGGCACGTGGACTCCGGAGAACAACGGCGCGTACCACGGACAGGTGAACGACTGCGCACAGGCGATTTATCACGCAGGCGAGTCGGAGAACTGGGGCGATCAGTCTTAAGAGGGCGTTGGCGCTCAGGAGAGCGTTTGCGCACAGGCGAGTGATCGCGTGGGTGCGCAGGAGATCAATGGCTCGTAGTAAGGTTACTGCGCACATTTGAAGAGATGGAAGGAGACGAACGCGCAGGCAAACGCTCGCGTACAGGAGCTCTAGATGAGCGCTCCGGAGAGCGCGTGGGCTGTTGTGCAGGAGCAGAAGGGCGCGTAGGGGCGCGTAGGGGCGCGAGGGCGAGGCGACGGGATGGAACCCTTGCCTAAGTCCAGATCTGGCGATCGTGGACGTGGTGGCGATCGTCGGCGCGCTGGGCGCGCATCAGGAACAGGCTGTGTAGTAGCGCGGCTCCGCACAGGAGAACGAGGGAGGGCGCTCAGGAGAACGTAGGTGCACCTTGCGCACATCAGGAAACATGAGGGCGCTGGTGTTTCACAGGAGACCTGCGAGAAGGAGATCGCTCGCAAGCAGGTGATCGCTGTCGAGCAGGAGAGCGCTGGCGAGTTAAGTCCGAAGACTGTAACTCTGGAGAGCGCTTGTGCGCTACTGCACGCGAACGCGCAGGGGAACCCTGACGCGCAAGGGACTTACCCACACCGTAGGTAGAGTCCCTTTTCCCCGAAGGAATCGGTGCCTGTCGGATGACAGGGTGAGAAGGCGCCCAAAGCGCATCTGCAGCCAGGAACGGAGAAGGCAGATCGGAAGGTCTGGCAGGCGTAGGAGATCACGAACGATCTGCGGAAAGGTCAAGGGACGATACTGCGACGGTCTGCTTCTGACGGGGAGGCTCCTCCTCAAGGGAAGGAGCAGGAGAGGACGAACCAAAGAGGCGCCTCCTAACTCCCTTATAGGAAGAAGGAAGTCCTCTGCTGCGGAGAGGCTGACGGGCCTTACGGCGAATACGACCTCGAGGAAGGGCGTCCAAGTCATCAGTCCTCCGAAGAGGAGTCTCTGTCAGCGGGCTCCCCCGAGGGGGAGACCCGCCAGCAGGAGAGACCGTGGGACTTCCCTCCCCCCTCGAAGGATGTTCGGAGGGGGGAGGAGAGCCTTCAGCAACGTATGCAACAGGCACAGCATCAAGGGTTTGACCAGACCTGTCGTAAGGGCCTGTCAAGACAGTGTCGACAATATCCGAAGGGAGTACCTCCGGTATTACCGGCGACTGTTTGACCGCAGCCCCCAACTGGATCAGGTCAAACAGGGCTTCCTTGGAGGGCGAGCCCTTAAGCCCAAAGCTGGAACAAATCATCATTAGAAACAGTTTGGTCATATTCATTAAAATCCAAAATATCCTCCCCCGGAGGAGAAGAGGGAGCTGGCATGCTAAGGGAGGCAACGCCCTCTCCCTCACCCAGAGGTCGGGAAACACCACTAGGGCCTGCGCTACCACTCAGCAGTCTCTCACGAGAGACCGATCGAGTGGGAGCTTCGGAGGAGGCTCGGGCGGCGGAAGAGGAGTCCTTAGAGCCTTCCTTCTTCAAGGTTACCCTTGAAGGAGAACGGTCTCCCACTGGGAGGCAGACCACTCCTTACACTCGCTGCAAGTATTCTCCCTCTCACACCGTTGACCTCGGCACTGCGGGCAAAGGGTGTGAGGATCGGTGTCCTCCGCTGACATGAAGGTCCCACAAGGGCGGCCAGCGAGTCCAGGGTACTTGCGCATAGCGATGATAACGGTCGAGGCCAACTTCCAAACACACAGAACTAGAAAAAGCAAAAAAACAAATTAAGGCTGTTATTAACGAGGACGAAAACAGAAACATTTGTACTTCGTCCGAGCCAAAAGTGAAGTGAGACAACTCACCAGTGTGTGGGGGGGAGGGGTAGCAAGCTACCCCTTCCCTACCCCCTGCTAACTAGCGGGGGGCTAGTTAACCCTCGTTAAAATTCTAATGGCTCGTCATTTCAGCTACGCCGAAGGTAATACCCTATGTAAATAGTGTGGTTTGTATTTCGGTTACGGAACAAACCAAAATTCTGTACTGTATTACATTACAAAATACAATAAAACTTATGGTGGACTAGCAAACGTACCAGTGTAACAGTACACAAATCTGCAAGATACATTTAATTCTACAACTTTAAAATGAAAATCATAAATTTTTAAAGTAATTTGTAGTTTTCCTAAATATACAAACCTGGTTCCTTTAATTGGAATATATTTACAGCGTAGCTAGAATTCGGCTGTTAAAAATTTAATGTGTCAGTAGTTACTGGCAGGTGGTGGTGAAGCCTGGCCCCCCCAGTGGGAGAGAAATAGTCTAGCTACCTATCTGAGTCTGATGGAAAGGTCTTTGCTGCTTGCTGTCTTATCTATCAGCATTCCCAGCAAATCAATTTCTGTCTGGGTGAGACACAACTTATCTCGATTTTCAATGATCCCAAGATTGTGGCAAAAAGCAAGAAAACAGTCTCAGTGCTGAAGCAGCTACCACCAAGAGGAGAGGATCAGCCAGACATCCAGATATCAAAAGAAATGGATTCCGTTGGCATGAGCCATAGCAGAGCCTGAGCATAAGCTGGCATGAATCAAAGTTTGCATGAATCAAAGTTTACATGAATCAAAGTTTGCATGAGCCAAAGTTTGCAAAGCTACAGCTGGTATGAGTCCAGACTAGCAAGAGCCTAGGCTGGCATAAGCCTAACATGCCATGAGAGTGAGCACATGGGGGGAGGTGATGAACAGTCCAAAGCCTAGATACTTCAATCGGAAGACCTTTCTGTCAAGGTAGTACCCACAATATCCAAAGGCATGATTGTCTTAAGAACAGGCGCAAGTTCCAATCATGCAATTTCCTATTGAGGCTTTGATCGCATGGTTCCCGGTTGCATCATTTCTGATTGTCTGATTTGCAATGTGTGGTTTCTTTCCTGAATGAGGAGATAGAGAAGGTCTCAAACCTGGGATCATCTGCAGCCGATTCTGAGTTTTGGCAACAAACTCAGGAATGAAGGAGATCATTCTCCATCCCTTGGTATGGCTAATGAAATGTAATATGACGTGAAGCTCAGCAACTTGCACTGCTGAGGCCAAGGAAAAATGAAAAAAAATGTCTTGAGCTTCAGATCCTTGTATGATGCCTGGCTCATTGGTTTGTTTGGAGCATTCTTCTGAAACCTAACAACTATGGTGATGTGTCACATGGGTAATTGAAGTTCTCTCAAAGGGCAAGACTACCCAAAGATATCATGAGCAATGCCAACGGTCTAAGATCTTCCGTCTAAAGACTTGGCTCAAGGTTAAGCAATAGCCTTTCACCTCTAAGACTGAATGGAGTTTCTGTCTGTAAAGGTTGACGATGATATCTGCTATCCGTTGTTTAGTGCCCCATCTATGACACCAGTCGCAGATGGCGGCTCTCTTTGCCTGGTAGACTGCTGTCGAGGATTTGGAGAGGTATCCAGACATCTCCCATTCAGTGCCTTGAGAAAAGTCTTTCGCTAAGAGGAGATACTGGATCGTGTCCACCCAAACTGAAAGAGGTGTCACCAAGTTGTGTTGTCTCTGAAGATGTGGCTGGCAAATCAGGGTGAATTATTTAGGTGTCTCTCTCTGTACTTCGTCAAAAGCATCACAAGGTCTGGATACTGAAAATAAAGTCTGATGTCAAACCCTCTACTCCGTGATACTGCCCAACTTACCCAGTGACTCAACAGGTATCCCACCCTTGTGGCAGTAACAGGAGGGGACTGCCTTCCTTAACATCCTCAGGTTTCTCTCCTGCCACTCCCCTTTCCTGGCTTTCCATAACGGGTTGAAATAACTGAACGGAGTCCAATCATCTTCGAAAGGAGGAAGCGACCTCAGAAGTGGTCTTAGATCTGGAGGGCGTGAACGACTTTTTCAGGGTCGCCCTCAATGGAGTCGTCATCTTCTCTTTCAATTGGTCTCAAGGTTCCTAATTTTTTTAAAGTGATAGCTCATTGGGAATGGGATTCTTGGCTTATTTTCTGCTATTTTTACACTGTTCCTCCTACTTTGTCTGGGGGAAAGAGTGATAGGCTCTGACTGATCAGTGCATTTCCCAGTGCCAGTCTCACGAACATGGCTACTACTATCTCCCTCTGCTTGAGAGCCCAGTTGCTCGACTAATTAGCTGCTTGATGGGCCTAGAAGGTGACCATCTTTACCCCCGATATATAATAAAACCAGGCCATACACACAGAGGACTAAACGTACAGTTTGTCCTTACGGACTGGAGCGACGCTCCATCCTGTGAGAAATGCCCACACACGCTACATACAGTACTAGCCTCCTTAGTTCAAGAGGATTGGGCACCCAGTGTAGGCCCACATGGTTACGTTTTTGGTACTTGTTAGCTATATTTGATATGTTACCAGGATCAAGTACAATTGGTGGCCAACAACTAATTTTGAAAATGCCAAATTTGGGTACTTTTTACTTTCTTTATTTTTCATATAACATAAATCTATGAAATCTGACTTGAAATAATCATATGAAGAAATATGATAGGCATTCTCTGTCCGCTACGGTGTTAATATACTTATTTCTCTTGAAGTCATAATAGGATTACCTTTTCCGTTTATCCCCATTAATCCGAGAGTCCAATTGTCTCCTGGGGAATATACTAAATGGATTTTTAGACCTTTCTTGAGATTATGCACTTTTCTTTAGCCGTACTTGTTTTCGCGTTAATTTATAGAAACTTCAAAACGATTCCGTTTATATAAGCAGAGAGAAAATGTGAGAGATATATACACAAATTAATAGAATTATCAGTAGCTACTTAAATCATCCTCTATCCACATTTTACATCCTCGTTTTTTCCTATGAAGAAAATTCATAAAACTTAATCCGAATATTATTCTTTTTTCCTTTTCTTTCAGTATCTATTTGTAATTAGAATACAAGATAGTATTGCACGTATAAGGCAGAATAAGGTGTGGTTTTAAAGATAAAACATACTACTGTACAAAAAAGGAGTGGAAATTTAAGGAAATCGTAACTTGGTGAATGAAAATGTGAGAGGAAACCCTAAAATAAAAAGCAATGAAATGCATAATATTACAAACTTGTGAAATGCAATCAGTTTATCTTTATAATATAAAAAGTGCTACGATCAAGGGACGAAGTATGAAATATTGTACGTGTCAAAATAGGCAAGTCGACTGGTGGGCCATACTGCCAATCACAACTAGATTGGCCGGTCCAATCAAACATGCTGACAGGATGAGAGACAGGCTAGTCGCATCGGGTTTGTCCTGTTTACCCCCCCCCCCATACACGTTAAGGATTTGCCAATCGCAATCAAATCAGCGCGCCAATCCTCTGGGTGTATGGCCTGCTTGAGTCTTTAATCTTCTTATTCTCAGGACTTGTCAGATCCTGAGAAGAGGTAAAGTGAGCCACTGTTCCTTACCAGAGCACCAACTAGGAAGTCACCTGGAGGTTTGCCATGACAGTAGTTTCCATATTGGAAAATTAGGATGCTGAAAAGATCATGAACTGTCCCTAGCCTCTCTCCACTGATTTCCGTGGTGTCAGAATTATGACATCTGCATATATCAGTAGAGGTGAAAGAATGGCCTCATCGCGGACCTTAGATTTCTTTTGTGCATGACCAGAATTCATGGGCGTGGTTCAATGTGTAGGCCTAGTTGCATGTTTGACTGATTTTTTATCGTATGATTCCACTCACAAGCAACAAGATACCTCAAGATCTGTTTGGGCAGGCCTTAATGTATGTGAGGTGCCTTCATAAATTGTTGAAAATTCTTGAAGTTCCCATACTAACCATAACAACAGGTTTGTGAAGTCTAAGTTTGACTCACTGGGCTGGTAAATCTCCATTCCCTTTGTAATTAAAACGGCAAGTTTGAATGTGAAAATACTTATTTTTTTTATAAACATTCTTTTATCAAAGTCTTTTCTTAAAACCCTGTGGTTCCATACTAACTGTGACAACAAATTGTAGGTGAAACAATTTATTTTTTTTATAACCATTTTTTCATCCAAACTCTTTTCTTCTTTCTTGACTGCTTACATTTTATAAAAACTGCAGGAAAAGAGGTAAGACCTTTCCCATTGCTGATCAAGCATACAGTAAACTGACATGATTTCATTCAGGCTGACTAAACTCTGTATGGGCATGATTTGGTTCGTCCAACCACTGAACCACAGCCCAAAACCAGAGACCTGAAGGTACCCACTTCGCATAAGGTGAGAGCGCACTAATAGTTGAGCATGTGTGAACAAAGAGATCCTGTAAACAGTCATGAGTTGAGGATCCGATGAGTATGAGTTAGCACTTAGCAGGATAGAGTGAAAAAACAAGTAAGCGCTCAAGCACAGATGTATGTGCGGTAACAGGAGAGATCATGCAAACATATGTGTAAGCAATGACAGCTGCGTGCATGCCAATAATTGAGTACTGTAGTCATAATCCAGATGAGTGTGAACTCGCAAACAATTGAGTGATCATGACTAGATGGATACACACTTACTGGATAGCGCAAGTGCCAGCAAGTGAGCTCGCAAACAATTGAGTGCTCATGACTAGACGAGTGCGTACAAACAGGAGAGCGCACGCGCGCAGTCTTTCGTAGTGTTTGGCCGATCTTTCTCATCCTCTGCAGAAGAAGTCTTAGAATGTTCATCTTTGGATGAGGTGAGGGTATGCTTTCTTGGAGCTGGAGAGGTTGAGCTGGAGAGGTTGAGGTATCCTTGTCATGTCTCTGTGTTGGGGCTGAGAAGGTAGAAGGAACTCTCTCCTCTTGGCCTTTGAAAGGCGGCCGGTACCAGGAGACTCCGCAGCAGATGAAGTCGAAGGAATTGGGCTAGGGGAAGAGGGAGGTCGGGAGCATTTAATTTCGTTACTCAAGATTTTACTGAAGATTTCTTAGTTGGCAGTGACAATGTTATCTTCAGAAGTCCGGGCCAGGATAGAGGGGTCACTTCAGTGTATTCCTCTGCAGGCAGGGAAAGATGGAACAGCAGAAGAACACTTAATTTTAGATGTTGATAGTATTCGCAGGAGCTTCTCAGAGCAAGGAGACAATGTTTATTCGCGATGAAGCAAGCCACAGCAAAAAAAAAATACTATTTGGCAGTATGCTATTAACTATAGGTAATTATAATACTTAAATTTCACGCCACTTCATGAACCATATTTTGTTCCCACTGGTTACCTTGTGTTCTTATGTATTTCTTATCATTAGTAATACCTAATAGTGTGAGGAGGTGTACATACACGAACGATTACTTAGCCTCAGTATTTATGGTCAGAAATTGATAAAATAAAAGATAACGAAAAGAAAAAAATAAATGATTCACGTATTTGGCAAGAAATTAATTAAAAGTATCATATATTTACTAACAACATACAGTAGGTTGATAAAATAGATTATTCAATCAGTAACCTCAATGCATCACACCCAAGGAACTTATCCAAAATTAACCCTAGCCCTATATAACGTCAGAATTTAGATAACTAAAAGGATCAAGTATATATTAAACTGTTTTGAGGTTAATATAAATAAATTCATCATATTTCGCAAACCTGCCTAGAATAGATTACAGCCTAGGCTAGAGTACTAAAATAGAGTCGTTTACATGTTAGGTCTGGGCACCTATCTGATTTACGATGAGTGAAATCTAATTTCAAAGGAAAGCTGAATTCCATACGAGTAAGATGAACACCAGAAAATTGCACGTGTAAAGAACTCTTTACCTTTCTTTTTCTTATTTCGTCGGATTCTGACTGGACACAGAAAAGCCATCTTGCTGTTTTCTATGACGAGCGTCTATGCCGCGTTTCTTCCTTCGGTTACTCGTTTATATTGAGGGTTTCAAGTCATCTAAATGCTATCTTTCACTGTGCATAATCTCATCTGAATGTTCTGGACTAGTTTATGATAAATGCTGCACAGCACGGGAGACACTAATTCCAAATAAATTTCCATAAACCGTAAAAACATTGGCGATTTGGCACATCAA